>NW_027286732.1:0-492500 GCF_022747635.1 Hetaerina americana
ACGAAAAATGAATAAAAACGAGCAGTTTTCTGTGAGCATACCAAAAAACATACGCGTTTCTAACAGTAAAACCACATTTAAAATGGAAAAATAACAAATGATAAAATATAATGTGAAATTCCTTAAAGAAAAAAATTTAGAAAAATTATTCGATTTTATCGAGCACACGAAAATAAAAAACACGAAAAGCTTTCTGTTGACATACCATAAAAGATACGCGTTTAAAATTATATTTACCAAATCTGGGATGGTAAATACAGCGAACGGTGAAAATAAGGAGTGTGATATACTTTAAGGGAGAAAATTAAGCGAAAATGCCCGATTTCATCAAAAACACGAAAACTGAATAAAAACGAGCAGTTTTCTGTGGACATACCACACAATATACGCGTTTAAAATTGTAAAACCATATTTTTAATGGAAAAAGCGAAAAATGATGAAAAGAGGAATTTGAAAAATATTGAAAGAAAAAATTGAGAGAAAACGATGAACTTTTCAAAAACACGCTAAAGCTATAAAAACGAGCAGTTTTCCGCGGACATTCCATAAAACATACGCGTTTATAATTAAAACTTAATAATTTGGAATGAGAGAATCAACGATTGGTGAAAATAGGAGTTTGAAATACTTGTCTACGAAATACTCAGTTTTATGTGAGCATACCACAAAACATATGCGTTTGAAATTGTAAACCCACATTTTGCAATGAAACAATCAACGAATCATAAAAATACGGGTTTAATATCCTTGACAGGAAAAAATTTAGAGAAAATATGCGATTTCATCGGAAACACGAAAAATGAATAAAAACGAGTGGTTTTCTGTGGATTTACTATAAAATTTACCGAGCTAAATTTTTTAACACCATTTTGCAGTGGAAAAATCGACGAATGATGAAATAAGGAGTTTGAAATACTTGAAAGAAAAAATTGAGAGAAAACTACGAATTTTTCGGAAACACGAAAAATCAATAATAACGAGCAGTTTTCTCTGGACATTCCACAAAACATACGCGTTTAAAATTATAAAACCATATTTTGTAATGGAAAATGAACGGCTGATGAAAAAAGGTGTTTGAAATACTTGAAAGGAAAAAATTGAGATAATATACGCGATTTTATCGAACACACGAAAAATGAATAAAAACGAGCATTTTTAAAGGAAATCAAATCATTGTTACTCTGCATTCATTCAAATCTATTGACTTCGTATCAAACGAAGGCGAAGTCACCAATTATCCATCTGAAACTCCGTGGATGTGCCTGGCTTACCACCGCACAATTTACAGCTGAAGGTTAACTCAGTGGTCGTGATGCTTCGAAACCTAAGCCAACCAAAACTATGCAATGGAACGCGTTTGGTGATAGAAAAAACTCATGATCAATGCCATTCACAGTACTTTACTCAAAGGAAAATTCAAAGATGAGGAAGTTTTCACCCCGAGGATTCCCATGATCCCAAGCGTTTAAACGAATTCAATTCCCAATTCGTATTGCATTGGCGATGACCAATCACAAGGCCAATCCCAAGGTCAAAATCAAGGCAAAATCCAAGGCCAATCACAAGGCCTAAAGGTTGAGCTTTTTGGGTGTGAATCTAGAAAACCCACGTTTTTCTCATGATCAATTATATGTGCATGTTCACGTGTTGGTAAGACACCCGCTATATTTGATCTTCCGCCTGATAACAAAACAAAAAATGTTCTATATCTGAAGGTGCTTGACTCAGGAGAATAAACCCGAATGTATATATGTATATATTAACTAACGAAAATACCTTTCTGATTAGCCATTGTAATATTTTTTTCGTAGTTTTATGGAATTATTTTTCTTATATTATTATAACAAGTCAAATATGATTAAAATCGGTACGGTCGATCTTGATTTATAAATGGTGTATCTAAACTTCATAGATTGTTGTTAGGTGAGACGAAGTTCACATGCATATAATATGTATGTTTAATAGAAATGTATCTGGCCCTTGAAACACGGCGCTCGCAGCATTTGAAATATTTTTCTTTTTGAAAGCCTAAAGTCTCAGAAGACCACTGTTAAAATGTCACGTATGTCCTGATTTGGTTAAACATTCGTAGTTAATGTAAACAAAAACATGTGTTTGATTATGAAATAAAAATAAAGAGTTCAAAAAACACTTAACGAGGCGTTCAGTGAAGGTTACATTATTCTTAACAATTCTCAAATTATGGTATGGCTTATGAAAGTTCACTAAATAATTAAAACCACAGGCATATGGCAAGGTAAAGTTTTTCCATTTGACACAAAGTGTAATAAATAAATTTTAGATGGCATGTTTAGGAAGAGACCGAATAAGTTTGCGAAGAAATTAATCCAGACGCCAGGGATGATTTACTTCGGGGGAATAATGCACACTCACTCAGGTATTACAGCAAATTGATATCAGCCCTGGGGAATATGAAGTGGACAAAATACTGCTGGATGGCCTGATGGCGTTGTCAAAACTGAAAACAGTAGGGAATTAAGCCCTCCAGTCAAGAGAAAGAAACAAATGAAAAATAAAATAGGAAGGTCAAAAATCAATTTAAAAACTAGGTAGAAACGATGGAGTGAAAAGCGGATGTGAGTATTTCGAGGTGGTCCTCTTCTGGAAGAAGAAAAACCACTGCAGCCCAAGATTGAAGTGATGGCGCCAGGATTAATATCCTCGCAAACTGATTCAGTCTACAAGTACAACAAGCAAAGTTTACTTTAGCCTGTAGAATTTTCAGTTGCACAGAAATACATAAAATCCTATTATACTAAATGATTGCATTTTCTTTGAATTCATTTGGTGTTACTTAAACAACCAGTTTCTGTGGATCCCTCAGACATCAATTTTATTCAGGATCTGAGAAGTCAGATCATTAGGTCCACAAGTTTTAGCACTAATATTACAACATTAGGTCAACCTTTGTTTCTTAATTCATGTGTGGTAAATGGATTCGAATCATTTTCATTCAATTCATCAAATTGTCTTGTTATCCTGTTATCTGGGCAAATTAATATAAATATATTGATAGCCAGGAACTTCAGATACTACTTTCATCTCACTTTGAAAGCACAGTTTATTTAAATTCAACTTAATTTATTGCAACATTTAATTTAAAAATTTCTGTGTTAAAACTACAGAGACTTCTATGACTAAATTTAGTATTAAATTTTAATTAAGAAATAGACCTCTACTGTTGTCTGATGTTCACCAAAAATTAATGAAATCATTTATGCAACCTGATTGCATTACAAAAACTCAAATCTTTGCTGTACACTACTTCCTTCTTTCACCTCTCATAATTCATTCTCCAATCACATTATTCTCATATTTTTTTCATTTTTTCTGCTTACTTTATATATCTGCTATATCATATACGCCCTTCAACATCTCAAACAAAATCTTTGCCATCAAATGTTTCACCCTTCTTCAACTAATGCCAAATAACTTTTCTCTTCTAATCTTGTCCAAGAATTTACTTGACTTTCTTTTTGATCTAGTCTACATTCATTTGAAAGCGGTATTATCAGAATCCTGGTTCAATTTTTTAGCATTGCACAATAGAAATCCATTTTTGCCAACATAGTTTACACCCATGTTTTTACCCACACCAATTTTTCTTCCATTTCATATGCGGTGCTTTAATGCACACCTTGTGTTGATTACTGCATTTTTAATGCATTCATAGATGAACACTTTTGCGAAGGTGATAAGTGAAGACAGCTATTCACGTCCAAAATGTGGCGTTAATCATTTCGGATTTCATTTTCTCGGAAGTTTGGGCAACGCGATACCTGAATAAAACAACGAAGATTTTCCTTTAAGGTATGAGAGTGATTTACTGGAGATAGAACTGACGAGACTCATCACGAAAGAATGTTTTATCTGAAAATGAGCGACTTTCGGAAATTAAATATCCTATGTTCTTTTTCGAAGTCGTATAAAAATACAATTTAGCGACATTGAATGCGATTCACGGCATAATGTAAAAAGGAAAACACCCAAGAAAAAATAAATCAGTTTTGTGATCATTTTTAGTCAATTCAAACAGGGTCAAGGTGGTTTTCAAGTGGTGGACCTCAGCAAGAGCGAGTGAGGCGGGCATCAGCTGGAAGGAAGGGACAGGCCAGAGAACGCGAGGGAAGACTGGGGTGTGGGCGGGGGAAGAAGGATCGAGGGGAATCCGAATTCTCACCTCGGCAACTCTTGCGGACCGCTAGAGTTATTGAAAAGGAAGATAATCCGGACCTAATGATGCATTTGGCACAAGTCATGTCCCGTCGTAATTCTCTTACGATGTAAGGGTGTAAATTATGGATTTCGTGAATTATGGATTTTGGGTATGAAATGAGCGAAAGAAGAGTGAAATTATACGATGACCATTTGGGAGAATCAAGACGGAAATAATTCTGGATTAAGATAAAAACAATGCACTAATTCACACGAGAATTGGAGGCAAATGGGTGGTTAATCAGATGAGAAATTACCTTCTGTGAAAGGTTTGCCTATGTATGCGTGGAAACCACAAACTGCTTCATCCGCGACGACAAGAGATTGTATTTCGGACGGAACACTGCGTCCAGTCCATTGTACAGGCGGACTCCAGCGAGTGCCAGAGGGTGTAACCGACAATGTGTGTGGGTCAAATGGCGAAGGAATTCGGCATACGCGGGGCATGTTTGGAGACGAACAAATGCCTCAACTTAAAGAATCCTTAAGTAAACCAAGAACCAGCAACAAAAGCTATGCCACAGAATTAATAAGTGGCAATCTGGCTATTCTAAACACGGAATGCAATTCAGTATTCGTACAAGATGTTATATTAACGGGCACATTTCTGGCGGAATCGGACGGAGTTACGCAGAATATAAACGGACAATTTTTCTTTGAAAGAGAAGACACCGAAACCACTGGTTGTATGGAAAGAAACTATTTAGAAGAATACCAAACAACGTGCGACAAAAGAATGAATTTCACACTTCTGAAAGAAGATACCCAAGGTTGTGACGAATGTAAAATATAGTAGTAATGTGCTTGTAATTTGTTACTCCTCAAACAGAACAAATCTCATTTTAATGACGAAAAGTACAGAATTTTTAAATATTTCATTAAGTTAAATTGCTTCAGTTAAATCATTATAACATTAGTTCCATCCGACAACGAAACTTTTTGAAGAGTTCTTACGATGAGTGACGTTAAACGCGACATGCAATTACGTAAAGATAATTCGAAAAATGCATTCAGTAAGAGCCAAGATGTGTGCATGGTATACAGAGTTAGTTTTCTGAAGAGACTCAATAAACTTATTTACAGCCATGAAGCTTTGTTTGTGATAAACCCGTGTTTGGACGAACATCGCTCTACTCCATTCCCAGTGATAATCACAATTCGGAAATAAAATACAGGTAAATGAATGACTTACATCTTCCTCACCAGATGAAGGCCCCTGCTCGTACCCGGATGCGCTACACACGACGACCCTGGACTTCAAATCTTCCAAGCTGACACGGGCGACTTCCTGCAGCGACCAAAATCAAGGGACGAAATAACGACTCACAAAGCCGCTCGCCTTAGAAGAGATGGAGAAGAGGGTGGGCGGGAGGGGATAAAGGAGAGGGGTGGGAGAGTGGGGGAGAACATTAGGGGGAGGAAGAGGCCATCTAGGATCGAGAGGAGAGCCACATATGTGGTGGGTAACCGAACGCAAAGAGGTGAAGTGAGGATGAGGAAGGAGGAGAGATGCACTCATGAGGAGGAAGGAGGATCTCGGCCAAAAGGTCGCGGTGAGGGTGTAGGAATGACCAGGAGGGAGAGAAGGGAGGTGAATGCGATGACTGATGATTGCTCCGAAACGGCCGTCACGAGGGTCGAATGGTCGCCGCGGAAGAAGAGAACGACCCCTCGTGCACTCCCTCCGGCCCATCCCACAAGCCAGATCCCGACCTCCCAGTCACCCCACGAGGGCACGGCTTGCACGGTGACTCCGAACTCGCCGCGGGTTCGAATACTCTCGGCCTGTTCGATTTTCGACGTGACCAACATTCCTAATAATCTTCATTAGTTTCATATTGCTCCTTGTAAGGCCTTTGTATGAATTTTGCAAAATGCATGACAATTAGAAGCTCTTTAAAAATACACAAATTACAGTAAATCCGATAAACTAATTCCGAACTACAACACACCAAGTCGGAAAAAGCCAGAAGTAAGAAGTGAAAGAATTCGCAAGTTGTTTGTTCGTCCTCAACAAGTTGTAGTCCCTGCGGGCAACGTCCGGGCTGTAAGGAGGGTGGTCGATGATATCCCAGCCGAATTCACGGAGCAGGGTGGTTGTTTGATGTGACACATGTGGACGTGCATTGTCATGATGCCAACACACTCCTTTGGCGAGACACCTTGTTGTAACCGAGGACTTCCGACACAATATGCTGCACGGAGAAGTAGCCACTCTCTTCATTGAGGCCTTCCTTTATCCCATGGAGGGTAATTCTCCTGTTATTGCGCACCATCTCGTCAATTAGAGCCACCGTTGATTCCGGCAAACTCGGTCGCCCCGACCGCTGCTCATCGTGGACGTTTTCCCGGCCATCAAAAAACTCCCTGCACCACTTCCGCACGTTTTTGATGTCCATACACTTCTCACCGTACACTTCCACTAAATGGCGATGAATTTATATCGGAGAAGCAGTCGTCAGTTGACTTGGCGACGCGGCGGGAGAAAGGTACGACGCCGATATTAAAAAGCCGCTTTTTTGCAAGGATGGAAAAAGTGATTCATTGTCAAGGCGACTATGTAGAAAAATAGCTAAATGCTCAATCTTTCCAACAACGTGCGCAAAGTTGAGAATAAATTGATTTTTCATGAAAAAAAATAGGAGACCTTACTTTTCGAATCGCCCTTGTATGTGCTGAGGTGGATTGCGAATGATGAATTTACTTCAGGTATTCCCCAGGGAAGTGTTATCGTACCTCTCTAATTCCTACTTTATGTTAAAGATATTGACATCTACATCTGCATAATACCCCGCAAGCCACCGCAAGAGAAATGTCATCTGTCGTTGGTTAGGCCTCATTTATAATATGCTACAAGTACGTATATGGGATTCTCACGAAGTTGGATTGATTACCGAATTGGATCGCGTGCAGCGTAGAGAAGCTGGATTTGTTGGACGTTGTTATGATAAATTTAGTTGCGTATTTGAAATTGAGGAACTAGGCTCGGAATCACTCACGGAGCGAAGGTTAAATTACAGATTAAATAGGAAGGAGGTCTTTATCAGTGATGTTGAAAATGTATTGCTGACCCCATCGTACTACGGTAGGAGATATGCTAATAAAATTAGAGAGATTAGGTGTAGAACAGATAGATTTAAGATGTCATTTTTTCCACGGACGATAGGGGATCATGATAACATTGTCCAATCGCGGAAGGGTCATGTTCGTGTAAAATAATTTCAGTGTGAATTCACCCGCTGCCACGCATCCTGGCGGTGGCTTGCAGGGTATATAAATAGTCTTAGGCTCACCGAGTGCTACTTTATCGTGCAAATTGATGTAACGGACTTGCTTAACTAATGAATAAATCCACTAGTTATTTATGGTCATGGATAAGAACACAACGTTGGAGATCAATTACAATGTATGCGGACGGCGCGCGGCGAGACTTGACTCGACGACACACTTGAATACAAAGTAACACATCAAGTAAACTCTCCTCTCCTTTACCAGCTAATATTTCACCTACACGAATAAGAAACGACTGTTATGCACTACATTCTGGAAAAGAATAAAATATTAAATGAAAAAAATATAAAGCATTCTTCGCAACAGCTACAAAACTGCCAGTATTCGGTCACAGCAACTACACAACTGGATCGTTGGTAAAGTGCAGGTGGGTGGGGGAGGTTTACGCCTAAGCCAGCCGTACGGCTATACAAGTCCGCCGTTCATTTCAGCAGCCAATAACTTGCGCGTGAACTTCGATTCTTCTGACTAAGAAGTGTTTTGTTTCAAATTTTGGTATGTGGGCTGTTGTGTATCTTCTTATACTATATCTTCCCGGCACCGCTGGTATTTAATTGTTGGCTTCGACGAATCAATGCAAAGCTTCCGTTTCTATTTGTTACTTTCCAGCTTCCCTGCATTCCGGTCGCATTACTCAAGAGGAAGGATAAGCCGAGGTAATATTTAAGGATAAGTTTTATTTATAGTTGTTTATGTAAATTGAAGGACTAACGCCAATCTATGCCTGTACAGCAGATTGAAAATGAAGGGCCCACAAGGCAACAAAAACGAGCATTTTATACGTGGGTAGGCCTCCATACTATATCGTAGTGACGAGTATCTATGAGACAGTATCTGGAACAGAGGAAAGTAATATCGATGGCTCCTTTGTCCATCCCAGCCGTTGCACACGAGTCAGTCGATCCTAAGCCCTAGGAGAAATCCGAAGCTAACGGCGATAGAAATCCAAAGGTTAGGAAATCCAGCATTCCCCTTAACCGAGATGGTTCACAGACGATGCATTGCTCATCCACCGAGGAAGTGGTGATTCAAGCTCTTCCAGCAGATTTTGTGAGAAACAGAATCACTCGATGGATAGATCAGAGTCGGCGGGCGCAGGGGTCGTCTGACCAACGCAATCGGGATTCGGAAAATGGAGTGGTTTTTTACCTGAAGCGTGCGTCTCCGATCATTTGTGAGAAAAGGGTCAGATTCAATTTGACTGAAAATCATGACTTGCTCTGACAGTGACGGCAAAGAGTTGTACTTGCCGATAGCATTGGATAGTATAGACCTGAAACTGAATTAGAAGTTTCAGTATAGTCTGAAACTTCTAATTCAGACGCTAAATAAATATCCGCTGTAATTATATATGTGCAGCGATAAAAAGGCAATTACTTTTCTTTGGTAATTGTAATAAAATCAAAAGATTTTAAGAAATGGGTTTAATGACAGTAAAATATACCATGCATAAATGTGTACATTTATGTCATAGGTTTATTACATCATAGTTTGACGGAGGAGATTTTTTTATAATAAATGTTATCATAATTTGTTTAAATAAATTTCAACACATTATTGAACTATCCAATGTCATTGTTCAATTTAAGTCTCGGGTTTAATTTACCTTAAAGATAATGCGATGTCATAGGTGTAATTTTGTTGACTCAGATTTTAATCTTTCTTATTATCTCTGTACTAAGTGACTGAGAATTTTATTTAATTCTAAAGATTTGTGACCGTAAAAAATATAAATCAATCATTTTTACTATACAAAATAAAGCTAATACTGTTCATTAATATTAGTTTTGGTAGCCAGTTTGTTAGGTTTAGGTGATTAAAACCTATACTTTCCATAAACCAAGATGAAATTGGCATTTTTCCGAGCTCGCCTGAAGTAAGTGAAATAAAATTCTATCTGTGGAATTAATTTAAACCGTTCAGTTCATAACAAAAATTTCTTGGTTCAACATTTGAAAGCATGAATGCGATAAGTTGTAAAATTCTGATCAATAGGAAATAAAATGATTTCCCATAGGGTGATAAAGTAAAGAGTAAAAACTGACATTATTTTATTTTTTGCTTATTCCCAAATTCAGCCAGTAAATTTTCAATTTATTTCTGGTGTTTACAAATAAAGACATTCATATGTTATCATTTATGGCATTAGTAATGCTAAGATTTGCATAGATTTTAGTTAATATACAATATAATTCTTATGTTATATGATATATATTTGTTATTTAATATTTTATTTCTAATGTAATGGATTGTTCTTGTTCTTTCCCATAAGAGATTACTTAAACCTCCATATTTCAAGCCTGCATTACTTAATGTGAAATCTCACAAATCGTTTCAGTGCTGAAGCTATTTGAAATCTTTCCTTTCAAAAAGATATTCATGTATCTAGAACAAGCATGCAATCCTATACATAAGTTCTTCATGAATCATAAAACGGTATCACAACCAATCAATTTCATTATATTGCCTGCTTAGATATATGAAATCCTTCTTTCATAGTTTACATATAAAGTAATGGGGCTAAAAATCAGTCATTATTTCATGACTCAAACAGGCCTGAGTCAAGACAATATTTCTAACCAATTGGATCCATGAGTCCAAAGAGAAAAACTCGTAAATTCTGGAATTTTATTTTCAGGAGGGACAGAAACTTCACCGCACTACAGCTGTATTCCAGGTCTGACCTACTGTGAAAAAATATTAATTGTTACAGATACAGTAATATAATTTTCAAGAATCTCAGGAAACAATACTTTCTTGAGTTATTACAAACCAAACATCATTGCTATCCAGTCCTTCATTTTATAAAAGTGGATATTAGATATTCCAGCAGCCATATACAATATTATTTGGCTATATTGACCAACAAATTCACCTGGGGAGTACCCATCTAGAATGTTATTACTGCTCCAGAAGTGGCAGCAAGATGAACAATGACCAGGTTTTTCACTTCATTATAATCTTAATCCTAATGACCAATTCATCTCTCCAACGCTAAATTATTGCTTTCTCTGTTGCATTTGTTCATTGCTGAATGAATTCTCTTCTGTATACTAGATCAATGAAAATCTTAATTTTGAGAATATCATTATTAATATTCACCAACACTTTCAACATTTGCCATTCACTCTATTAGCAATTTACCTTTCCCAAGTAAGTTCATATGATTAAATTAAATCCATTTTTTCAATTTAACTCCAACAGTGTATTACTTTTATTGCATTAGCCTGTATATCTCTATTTCTTTAAATGCTGTTTAACAAACAAATCGTTCATTGCCATATTTCTCCTTTTCTTATCATTAACTGAAAGCAAATGTTCCCTGCCATCCATATTTATTCAATATGTATGCTATTGTATCGAGAATACAATGTAGTTTTTTCTGTGTACACCCGGCCTATGGGGTCTTAAAGAAGTCTTCGTGAACAAAGTAAACTGGAACTGTCCAGGGTAGTAGCAACAGAATGATGGAATTGCAATAAGTTAATTAATGTTGACATTCGGGGTCTGAATCCCGGTTGTCCACCTGCTTGTTTATTTTTTTAAATGGGTGCTAATTTACAATACCAATATTTTTATTGGTTATGGCCATTGCTGATTTTGAATCGAAAGTTGACTAAGTTTCATTTATCACCTCGTTTAAATCAGGACTAATTAAGCTAGACTTGAAAAGAAAAGGGTAAATTCTTGAGATCAGATATTTTCTGGAAAGGATTAATAGATAAACTAATTATTTATAATATTTTCTTAAGACATTGAGTGAGGTATCACATTCCCCAGACCTATGTGGCATATTTTAATAATAATTTCTACTGCAATTCATCTGTGAAGGCACTAGTGACATCAAATGAAATCACTTGGCCATAATCAAAGGCCAGTTGTAGCTTTTAAACAAAAATATTTCATGAGGAAAACAAGTCCAGGGGAAAAATATTACAAACAGAATTTAAGCTTTAGGAGATAATTTTTTCTTTAGTATCAATCATTTCTATCTTTGTGTGCATTGATGTTGATTACTTTTCTTACCACTATTGTAATACCGCTATATTCACTAACATACCACTGGTCACAATTTGATACTATTCAAAATCTTGAGGCACAGGATTTCAAGCAATTAAAACAAAAAACACTTGGCTCATCATTTTTGCACATTTTTTATGCCAATTGCACACAACTGGGAATCTCGCGCCACCATGGCATCTGCTACAGTGCTGTGTGGCATGACTGATAGGCAAATTCCATGCTGTGAAGAATTGGTTCACAGGACAACATTTGATGAGGCATCCGGGAGAATGTGAGCCGAACAAAAATAATATTTATTTACAGCTTTGTTTGCTTGTGCAACCAGAAGTTTGAAAATGGAAAATTTGCCATTAGATGAGTCTCTGCATGTGCAAAAGGCAGTAGAAGTATAAAAGAGATAAAGCTGAGGGAAATGAACTACCCCTGCTTCAAGAAACAATCTTTCACTGGGTTAACAACATCCTGATGCATATCCATGGGTAAGGATGCATGAGGAAGCACATTATTCAAAGATGATACATAAGAGTGTAATTTGCACAATCGCAGTAGTTTGAGGTAAAAAATGAAAGTAATAATGTTTTGTTTGTAGTTTTAAAACATCCCGTAGAATGAGGAAACGTATATTGGTGGGGTAAAAAGGATAGATAGGGAGTAAGAACTCTACTACTCTTACAATATTGCTCAAAATTATTGCCAAGATAGGTTACCTGCTCTAATTATAGCTCTTTTCTTTTTTAAATGTTTAAATTATCCTTCCACTTTCTGAAAAATTTTATAGCATTTGTTTTGATTAAATTGATTCTCATTGCATGCCTATCTCTCTGATTTTGTATTTGAACTTCTTGTAGCCCTTGGCTGGCTGGCTAACTTAAGCTTGGTCATCCAGAATGTAAATGATTTTATGGATCCCCTCAAACTTTCATTAATATCAACTTATTCCTGCCATACAGTTTTTACCATTTCCTCTAGAAAAAAGTTGAAAGTATGGATTAATAATGGAGATCCCTGTCTTCCTCACTTTCATAATACTGCCCATCCTGACTCTCCATGCATCATAAATACCTGAGCATTTTGACATATAAATAGTTTGTGGATATGTCAATTACCCTTCTAATGTACATGTACTCCTATCCTGTGAAAGGCATTTATTAATTCTAACTGATTTCTTCCATCAAATACCCTCTTGGAATCTATCAAACCAAATAATAATTCCTTATTGAACTTTGTTTCTTATCACTTCTATATAGCCCTCAAACAGCTGCCTTTACATTTTGGCAGGAAATTAACACTGATCTTTTGAAATCTTCCAGTAAATTCCTCCTTCACAAATGCTGTGAAATATCTCATAAAAACATTTCCTTTCATGAACACTTGTTTCAATTATTCTGTTTTAGTTAAGTAATAAGCCAGAATAAGAGTAAGTTTGGAAATTTAAATCTTAGAGTAATCCATAGTTTTGCTTTCTACCCCCATGACCTCACATGATTTCGATTCGATGAGGGTAGAAAAATAAACTTTGCCCTTCCACATAAAGTTTTAATACTTCACCCTTCACCTATCCTCATCAAATGACAGAAATGAAAAATTGTTCAACCTATATACGAGGGTCATCCGGAAAGTAGTACCCGTTCGTGCCGCATGAAGTGCTGACGATGCGAGTAGCCGCTGGACGAGGTCAGATAGCTTCAGTGGCTTGTCTGCCTTCTCTGAGCCAAGTTGCGTGACGCTAGCATTGCCTGTGTTGTTTCTGTGATTGTTTACAATGTTTAAAAAAATTGAGAACGCCGCCAGTTGTGAAGTGAGGGCAGTGATTAAATTCCTCAATGCAAGAAACGTTCGCCCATGTGATATTCATCGCCAATTAAAGGAGGTGTATGGAGACAATGTAATGGACGAGTCGTCTGTTCGGCGGTGGTGTCGCAACTTCAACATGGGGAGGGGGAACACACACGACGATGAGCGTTCGGGGAGACCATCTGTCATTACAGACCAACTGGTGAGCTCAGTTGACGAATTCGTGAGGAACGATCGGCGCGTCACAATTGATGACATCTGTGAGCATTTTCCCAATGTTTCTCGAACAATTGTTCATGAAATTGTTAAACACCATCTGCATTATGCAAAAATTTGTGCAAGATGGGTCCCTCGCGTATCTCAATGAGCTGGCGGCGAAGGACTATGCAGCAGGAATACAGAAACTTGTCACACGTTATGACAAATGCCTTAATTTGCTTGGAGATTATGTTGAGAAGTAGTTTAAAGTACCCTCTTTCAAATAAAATTTTTTATGTTTGTTAATATTTACTTTTGTGTCTTTATTTCACGAACGGGTACTACTTTCCGGATGACCCTCGTATATGATGGCTCCCAGAGTAAGGGAGAGGGGGTAAGTTGAGTACTGGTGCAGCGATCTATCAGTGAGCTAGTGGAGGGTAAGTTTATGCATGTATTATTATTATGAGGTAATTTAACCGTTAAGGTGGATTTTTGGATGAACCTAATTACTAATTAAATAATTTGTGACCCCTATCAAAACACTACACCCTACTCTATCATCAGGTCCCTCTTCAGCTCTGAGTATTTTCTTCCTCCCTTCATCCCGTCCAACATCCCTATCCTGTTCCTTCCCTTTCCTTGTTTGCCTAACATTCTCCCCTCAATTAGTTTTCAACATCCCACTGCCGGTCAATACCCCCTTCATCCACTTTTCCTGCCTCCATAGGATTTCTCCCAACAAACACCTCTCTTCGCCCATCATACCAAGTACTTCCTCATTTGTTTTCTTCTCTGTCCATTTCACCTTCTCCATTCTTCTCCACACCCACATTTCAAAAGCCTCCAGTCTACGTCCATCCTCCTGCATCAATAACCATATTTCCGCACCATACATAGCTACGCTCCATATCAAAGTTTTTACGAGTCTTTTCTTGACATTCTTACTCAACGTCCTTCTCCTCAACTCCCTCCTCCTTGTGAAAGCCTCTTTGCCTAGCGCAATTCTTCTCCTTACGTTCCTACTACTTTGACCGTATTGGTCCAAAACACCGAGATACGTTAACTGTTCTACCTGCTCTAGCCTTTGCTCTCCCATTCCAATGTTAAGCTCAGCCTTTCTCTTTCTAGAAAATCGCATAACCTTTGTTTTATTAATATTGATTCTCATCCCATACCTGTCGCACTGAATTTCCAATTCACTAAGCAATGCTTGCAGCCCCTTGCCTGACTGACAAACCAAAGCTTAGTCATCATCAAATCCAACTGATTCCATTCCCCAACCACCCTCATTCTCACCCCCACCTCCTTCCATGCCTCCCCAATCACCTCCTCTGCATACAGGTTGAACAGCAATGGCGATAATGGGCAACCCTGTCCAACACCTCTTCCTAACACTGCCCATCTGGACTCCCCGCTCCCCACCCACACCTGAGCAGTCCAAGACATGCAGAAGCTGTGGACCAGCCTCTGTTCCCTCCAATCTATTCCTATTTTCCGCAATATACTCATTAGTTTTTCCCAATTCACTCTATCAAAAGCTTTTTCGAAATCTACGAAACAGGCAAATACCTCCTGGATGTGTTCTATATTCCCCTTGATTAATAATCTCATTACTGCAATGACATCACGCATACCTCTCCCCTTCCTAAACCCAAACTGGTCATCCCCTGAGTAATCATTTACCCCACTCTCTATCCTTTTGTTTATGATCCTGAGAACAACTTTGGCTGCGTGGGATATCAAACTTATTGTCCTGTAGTCCTCACATGATGTAGTCTTAACCTTTTTTGGAATAGGAACTAAAACTGATCTGACACAGTCTTCCTGCCAGATTTCTTCCTCATAAATACTACAAATCAGCCCATATACCCTCTTCCTCCCAAACTTTCCTAAACATTTCAATAGTTCCGCGGGAATGTTATCTACCCCCACGGCCATATTTAGTTTCATCTCCCTTAATAGCATTTCTATCTCTTCGTCTAGTATGCCTGGACCTAAGCTATCTTCCTCTACCTCATGCTCATTTTCTATGTCTAACTTTGTTGGTCGAAGTTCTTTACTATACAGTTCTTTTATATACTCCTTCCATCTCTCTTGGATCTTTCCTGTGTCAACTATTACCTTACCTGCCTTATCTCTAACTGTTACTATAGATCTCCCTTTCTTACTTCCCGATAAAGCTTTAACCTTGCTGTACAGCGCACCAATTTCACCCTTCCTCTGCAGACTTTCCATATCCTCGCACTGCGTCTTCCACCAAACTTCTTTTGCCTTATTTTTTGCCCGCCTTTATTAATTGTTTAATTCTTTGTATTTCATTTTGCCTAATTCTGTATTGACATTCTTCCATTTTCTCCACCTATCCATCCCTGTAATCATCTCATCAGTGATCCATGGTTTCCTAGTCCTTTTAGCATTAATGGTTCCAATAGTGTCTTTGGCGGCTTTAGACAACCCTTTCTTGATACTTTCCCATTTTTCTTCGATAGTACTTAGCTCTTTGCCATCCTCCATGATTTCCTCTGCCACCAGTTTTTATTCCTTCCTTTTCAAACCATTTAATGCTTCTAAATTCCATTTTCTAACTCAGCGCCCCTGCCTTATCCTTTTGAAACGGACGCTACATTTCATAACCACTAAATTGTGGTCAGAGTCCACATCCGCTCCCGGGAAGCTGTGCAAATTTATCACACTGTTCCTAAACCTTTGTCTAACCACAATATAAACTAGCTGATACCATTCTGAGTCACCTGGCATTCTTCATGTATACCTGCGTCTTTTGTGGTGTCTAAACCAAGTGTTGGTGATGACTAACCCCTGTCTCCTGCAGAACTCAACTGCTTTCTCCCGGCGGTCATTCCTCGTGCCTAAACCGTAGTCTCCCACCTCATCACCATCCCTTCCCTCGCCTACCGTCGCATTCAAATCCCGAAACACTATCAAATGTTTCCCTGTGGGAACACACGCGATTATGTCCTCTAACTGATCATATATCCTATCGACTTCTTCTTCCTTATGGTTGCTTGGTGTCATGTATACCTGAATAATAACCAAGTTCATTGGTTCTGCTTTTATCTCTACTAGTAATAATCTATCCGTTACCTGTTCTATGTTGACTACGCTTCTTCCTAACTCTACATTTAATACTATGGCAACCCCTCGTTGGCTCTTGTCCCCGCCGCTGTATATTATTCTATAATCATCACTCCAGTAATCCCCGCTATCCTTCCATCTCACCTCGCATAGACCTAAAATATCTATTTTTTCCCTTTTCATCCTTCGCTTGATATTCTCCAATTTCCCTGTCCTCATCATTGTCCGAACATTCCACGTTCCTACTCTAACTAATTTGGTCATCTTCTCCTGCGTCTTCTGTCCTGCTGTTACTGGTTTTCCCTTGCAAGGGTTTCATGGGATGATGACCGTGGAAGCCTTGCCTCCCCCGCTGCTGGGCACAACAGACGGCCGATTGGACTGAGCCCTGTAGTTGTCAGGACACAAAATTTCTGTTTTTCCATCATTTAAATCTGGGAATGATAATTGAGGTGGTTTCCCGTTGCTTTCCTCAATAGTGTTTTTAAAGTGACACCATCACTTACTGGCCACCCCACTGGGGTCAGACGCCATTGCAGCCGCCTCACTGAGGAACAGACGCTGCGTGGACTACCTTTCATCTGGCTCCTAACCTTTGACCTATCTGGCATGGGTGACCCTACCAGGAGCAATTATCATTACTCCCACCAGCACAGCTCTAGGGGTCATCGGAATGCACAAGCCCTTCCACCACGTCAAGGTTGTAGTCCAGGGAGGGGGTATGTATATATTTGATGGTTTCTTGCTCAAATTTGTGGAAGTTTATGTTCATTAAATGAAGAACACAATGTATCCCTCCACCATTATTAGAAAGAACAGAGGAAAAAAACATATTGTGTTCTTCATTTAATGAGGGGGGTGTTTGCCTGCATAGGTTTGACCTTAAATTAAGGAATGATCGATGGTCATCACTCCCTTGGTGGAGGGGTTGGTGTGGAAAGATATTGGAGACTTTTAGTGATTATCTTTAAATTTGGCAATAACTTCAGTCTGACAGATTTGAGGTGGCCAGCAAAATAATATACCTCTTCCATTCACCCCTCCTAAAATTCTTAAAAGAATACATTTACCTTCCAAATGGCAATTACTGACTGGGTGAATGGCGTATAGATTATGGATGAAAATGGAAAATTGAGAAATAAGAGCATTGCAAATTATGGAACCAAGAGGTGTGTATGGACGTTTGTGAAATAAAATAAAAATCCTTGATAAGACATACGTAAAAATTCAGCCAATTAACTTTCATTTTTGGTAAAATAGCAAAATGATAAAATAAACAAAGAACTGGATCATGGTAGCCAGAACTTAAAATTTCATGTAAGTTTTAAAATGGCAGTAATGTAGATAAATGAGATGTATTTAGAGTATTTATAAAATATTACCAAAATAAATCTCAATAAAATTATTCTCTGATTTCTATTTTAAGGATTTTAGGAATGATGAGGGGGTGTGTGTGAGAAGGTGAACCAAGGTCGAGAAAAGAGGGGGGCACACAGGGGTAGGGAAGTATTCCCAAGGCAAGGATGGAGCGAGGGCCAGGGAGGAGGGTTAAATTTTTAATTTTAATTTTTGGACCCATTTGACCAATGGTTTCCTGGGTCCACTTTTATTTTACTTCACAGTTAGTTGGGGATTCCTTTGAATCTTAGTTCCCCTTTTTACAAAAAATAATCAGACATAAGGAAATAACATAAGTTATTCTAAAATTTTAACATCTACAGGTGCTTATATATGTTAGGATTTAAACTAATGATAAACAATTCAAGATTTAAAAAAATCACTCAATTGACAAATATGAGAATACATTGCTACATTTTACACAAAATATTTTCCAGTTAGTTCACTTGTTGTGGTTCAGTATTTGCCGGTTTTCTTGTTGCAAATTTTCAAAGCAGCTTATTGTTGTCCTTTAGGCAGAATGTAATCATTTTTCTAATGCTTGTTAGCTTCTCTTCCATACTGTTCTATAAGAGTTGTCGCTCTCTCTCATAGAATACACAGTCCTCCACTCTAAGTTCTGCTGTCTTCTTTTCCACAGCTACACAGAGGGGTAAAACATTTTCCTATGAAGTGTAAGTATGAGTTGAAGTTCCCATGTCCAGTTAACAGTTGTGTGCTTGCTGAGGAGTGTTTAATATTTAATTTTATCTAGTCATCTATGTTCAGAAATATATGGTGCGTTTTCCTTCCCTTTTCTGTTCTGTTCCACTCATCGTTCCATTCTCTGTGTGTTTCCTGTCTCAGAAGTCTTTTTAATGTTGATATTTGTACTGCATTTTCTGCATCTAACGAGAGGTTGAAATACTCTATGTGTAATTTTTTCCTCCATTTGTTTAGAGCAATTCTTTCCCAAATTCGGTATTTTAGAGGTGGAGTTACAGCCACTATACAGAGTGCGTTGCAGCTCACAGTGGAATAGCTCTAGCACATTGCTATCAAGCAGGCACGCTGTGTCTCCTTTAGCTTTCTCTCGAATCTTGCGAGATTGACTCTGTGGGACCAAATTTTGCACCTATAAGTGACTATGGGTATTATTACTCCCTCATAAATGTTTTCCATTGGTTCGAGGCCATATGTAAAACAGCAAAGCCTTCTTATGGCACCAAAGATAGTCTTAACCTTCGAGCAAGTATAGTTCACGTGAGATTGGAAGGTAAGTTTATCATCTATGTGTTACCGAGGTATTTAAAGGTCTTCGTTCTCTTTAGCTGTTTCCCATTGATTTTACATGCCAGGTTTCTTAATATACTTGCTCCTAGGGTCATGTATTGGCTTTTTTTTATGGATAACTTCAGTTTGTTACTTTTTGCCCAGGTTTCTAGGATAAGTAGAGTTTTTTCCACCAGCATTTCCAGCCCTTTTCTGCTGTTTCCAGGGATAGTTACAGCAATGTCATCGGCATATGCAATAATATCACACCTATCCGGGAGTTCTTCTCTTAAAAGCAAACTGGTTAAGAGATTCCACAAGGTTGAGCCAAGAACCGAACCCTGTGGGCACCCCTTTGTGGCTACTTTAGAGACTTGAGGTGTTTGCTGGAGTATTCTATCACGCGGTTGGTAAAATAATTTTTGACTAATTTTATTAGGTTGTTTGAGACCCTTATATATTTTAGTTCTTTAATTATGTATGGCCGCCAGACAGAATCAAAAGCGCCTTTTAAATCTATAAAAACCGCCATGGTGTATTTGCAATCGTTGGTAGTTAGTCTCAGCAGTTAAGTTATGGCATCAATTGTGCTTCTCCCTGGAGTAAACCCGTATTGCTTGGGGTGGTAGATCTGGCATTCCCCAGTCTCTTCTATAATTCTCTTTTTAATTAGTCTCTCCATTACCTTTCCCAGCTCTGGGAGGAGAGTGATTGGTCAGAACGCTTCAGCATTCGCTGGGTCCTTATGCTTATCCTTTACAATAGCGTGTAGCTTCCCAAGTTTCCAGGTGTTCGGAAAGTATGAGAGGACTATACAATCATTACTGATATTGGTTAGCTCTCCTGAGATAGGCTGACACAGTTTTCTTATTACAGTACCCGGAATCTGGTCGTGGCCAGGGGCTTTGCCATCTCTTATCAGGTAGATGGCTTCACTGACTTCCTTGTCTGAGAAGAGCCTTGCGGTGCTTTTCTCAAGCGGTTCACTGTACATTCTCCTGGTAGACTTGTGGTAACAATTATCTGATTGATCTTCATCAGGTAGAAGGGTGTCCAACATTTTGTCCATCCATTCTTCAATCAGCATTACCTCTCCCTTGTCATTTTGTCTAGTCCCTGGTATTGTTGGGAGTTTCATTTTATCTCAGAAAAACTTATAGATAAAGCCCCAGGAGTTGTCTCCAAAGTTTAGTCTAGCAAACTTTCTCCAAGCATTTTCTTTGGATTTTTTAATACGTTCCTCATATATCCTTAGCTTTGCTAGGTATCTCAGACAATGGATTCCTCTGTCCTCGTTTCAACTCTTTTGGAAGATTGTTCTCAGTTTGTGGACTTGCTTTTTGAGGTTGTTTAGGTCATCATTCCACCAAGGATGAGTTTTGCCTCTGTAATATCTTACTGGAATACTTGTTTTCATGGAGTTTTTTATAGCTTTAGTTAGTCTTGCTATATTGAGATCTATTTGCTCCATTGTTAGTGTCCATGGAGTATTCCGTTCCGAGGCTACTAGTTCGTTCAGGAAGGTTTCCTCAGATTTTTCCCAATCGGCATTTCTCAGTATACATCTCATTTTGGGTGTATCCCTGTAACTAGCTTCTTTAATGTCGAAGGTGATCAATTGGTGGTCACTGGTAATCTTCCCTGGCTGGACTTTCCAGTTGGTGATGTTTCGGATGATTTTGGCTTTACCGATGGTCAGGTCTGTTGGATTTGCCATTTGGACTGGAGAAGGTAAACGGTTCTCCGATACAGTTAGTAATGTAGAGGTCTTTGGCTAGGACTAGTTCTTCAATCAACCTTCCTCTTGAGTCCGTAAACCTATGAAACCAGGTTTCACTTTTGGCAGTACTATCTGTACATAGTTAGATTTTATGACTTCGATTTTCCTTAATGATTTTTCTTATGTATTCTATGAACGGTTTGATACACCTACTCGGAGGAAAATATGCACTTATTATTATTATTGAGCTTTTCCCTGATGTTATCTCAGCGACAGCATGGTAGTCGTCGCAGAAAGGTGTTAACTCCAGGACGTCTAGGCTGTTGTTAAATAAGATAATGCTGGCGAAAACCTTATTTGCTGGATTACTTGGGATGGTTCTTGCCCGCATCCCCATCCCTGGTATTTTCCAGGTCTTTTGCTCTCCCGGTCTGATGATGTAGGGCTCTTGGACAAAGAAAATATCTATTCCAAGTTTTTCGCTGACTGCCCTCAGTTCTAATGTGGGCGTTTTGGCTCCTTGGGTGTTTATTTGCCCTATTTTGAGAATATGTTGATTATTCTCCATAGTCTATCGTACTGGCTAGCCACTCCAACTTACTCTGAATGATAGGGCATTTGCTGTCATGGGAATTGTGGTCAAATTTCCCGTTTCCAGCTTCCACACAATTTATACATTTTGGATTGCTTCCTTTTTCATTGCATTGCCTCGAGTCACGTTCCCCAGAGCAATGACTGCAGGTACTCTTATCACTCTTACATTCTTTTGCTAAGTGTCCAAATTTCTGGCAAATATAGCATTGCAGAATTGTAAGGTGGTCGCGGACTTGGTGTGATTCATAGCCTATATACACTCTTTTTTTGTCAGTAGTCTTTTCCTGGTCCTGGCGTCAACTTCTAACACCCAGTTTACTCTTGTGGCTTCTCTTTTACCAAATTTATACCTTAGAGCTACCTCGCTTTCTTCAGGTAGGTCATTCTGCAGTTTGATACACTTAAGTACTTCTTCTTCCTTAAGTGTCTCTTTGACTCTCGTTATAAGGAGACGCGGCTTATTCCTTTCCTCTTTTTCCATTATCAGTTCTCTCTATCGGAAACAGTCGCAGCTTTTTAGTTTTTCCTCCAAATCAGAGTCGTTTGATTCTACCTTAATACCTCTATTCCTTATTCTTGCTATTCTTAGAATTTTTATTCCCTTCTCTTTCGGATCTACTAGGTTTATAAGTTCCTTCTTTGTGTCTTCGCTGGTCTCGATCTTTTTACAATCGTCGGGTGAGAATATTAGAACGCTCTTTGATTATTTCGTAATTATTCGCTTTCCGCTGGGAAGTTCTACCTTAGTACCCTTCGAATCCAGTTTTTGAGCTGATACTATTTCGTAGAATGATGCTTCTTTCCTAGCTTGTGTCGGTATTTTTGCGATTTCTTCGCGTATTACGCTTCTGATGATATGTGTTTTTCCCAAGGATTTCGTCGGTTGTCGCTTTAGCTATCAGAATATTATTCACTAATGTGGCCACATTGTCAAAACAGCCGAAGAGAGCACCAACACAGCTCATAAAGTCCCCTTTTTTACCCTTGGCGATTCTTTCATTTGCCATCATTTGTTTGAGCTCGTTTACCTTAGTTTCAAATTTAAGTTGATAGAGGAAAGGTCCTCACCCGGGCCGTTTTCCGAAACCATGTTCAATAATTGCATGCTCACTCTAATTTCATATGTTGTTTTGGCCTAGGCTCATACTAAACATGCATACTGAAGTCACACTCAGGTCAGCAGGTCACAATTAAATGCTCACTTCACTAATTAAAACACACGCAAAGATATCTGGTTAGTGTCTACCAAATGCGTCATGTAGGTACAAGTATATCGCCCGCCGTTACGGAGGAATCGGCTATTTCCGCTCTTAGAGTCGTCCAATCTTCACTTAATTCACTACGGTAGTTAACACTAATACTTACAATTAGTACGCTGAGTTGGCTGTCATATAGTCAGCCGTTCGGAAGTTATGGTCACTTCCGGTCTGTGACCACGTGTTCCGGTTCACCTTAAAGGTCGTCTGATCGCCACCAAATTCACAACACAGGTTAACTTTTAAAACACCATTCGAACTCTTAAATATAATTACGCTCACTGAACCGGTTCCCGAGTACTTCGGTAAAATCCGGTTTTTTAGAGGTATTTTGAAAAATTAACTACACCATTGTTTATGTCTTTTTAGCTACCACTACTCTTCTGTTGAAGAACAGAACATTCGGGCACTTAACAAAGACACAAAACTTAATATCACTTCACTATTTACTTTGAAAACACAGTTTTAAAAGACTAACTTTTTCGCTGCCGCTCGGATCGACACTACGGAGCTCCTTGCCGGCACGTCCGCTCAGTTCAACCAAGGAGATTGTACTCCCGGGGAGGAGGGTTGAAGGTTCTCGGAGGAGGACCTCCTCGTAATGGCCAAAGGTCGAATCGGCGCCGCGGAAGAATAGAGCAATGCACTCACGTTGGCCTCCCCTATCCCATCCCAGGGCACAACCTCTCCGTTCCCTCAAGAGGGACGGTCACTCCGACCTCGCTCCCTCGGCCTCTGGCTCTTGGATGCAACTAACAAGCATCTTTATCTAGTACTTATTGATTTTGAGCCAACCATTTGTTCACATATATGTGGATTTTGGATTACAGATTATAAGTTATTAAGGGAGACATATTCAGAGAAAGCAAAAATCCGAGAGACAATTTGACTTAGGAATAATGATGGGAGGGCAAATAATTTACGCATACATTACTTGATTGAAAAATGCAGTAAGAAATTGGTATTTAAATAAGAAGATAATTTATAAGCGCAGTAAGAATGCAGTCGTGGCTTCCCAGAATGTTAGGTAGAGTGGCAATGACAGATAAAAATAGCTACGCCATGTTTTATTCGGGCCAAAAACAAGAACTTGATAAGACGGGACAGGTTTTTAAATCAGTTTTTAATCAACCAAGCCTGTGTTAATTACGAGTACCTGGAGGAGAGATTGTGTAAGCTAAGATATATTCCTCTCAATTAATAATCTCATTACTGCAATGGCATTACGAATATCTCTTCCCTTCCTAAATCCAAACAGATCATCCCCTGAGTAATCATTTGCCCTACTCTCTATTCTTTTGTTGACGTCCCTGAGAAAAACTTAAGCTGCGTACGAAATCAAACATATTGTTCTATAGTCCTCATATGATGTAGCCTTTACCTTTTTCAGAATAGGAACTAACACTGATCTCACAAAGTCTTCTGGCCAGATTCCATCCTCATAGCTACTATGAATCAGTCTATTTTAGCAGTTCCGCAGGAATGCTGTCTACCCCCACTGCCTTATTTGATTGCATCTCCATTGAAGCCCTATCTATCTCATCGTTGAGTATGCTTGAACCAAAGCTATCTTCCTGTAGAACACAGGTCAACAAACTTAAGCATAGAAGGTTCTTTACCATACAGTTCTTCTCTATATTCCTTCCATTTCTCTTGGATCTTTTCTGTTTCAACTATTATGTTACTCGAATGACCTCTGACTGTTAACACAGAAATTCCTTTCTTACTTCCCAATAGTGATTTAACCTCGCTGTATAGCGCACCAATTTCACCCTCCCTCTGTAGGCTTTTCATATTCTCACACTGCATCTTCCACTATTCTTCTTTTGCTTTATTTGTTACCCATCTCATTTAATTATTTAACTCTTTGTTCTTCCTTCTGCTTATATCTGTATTTACATTCTTCCATTTTCTCCACTCATCTATCTTTCCATTCATTTAATCCGTCATCCATGGTTTTCTTGTCCTCTTCTCATTAACAGTTCCTGTAGTTTCTTTTGTGGTTTTCGATACCATTTTTGATATATTTCTATATTTACTTGATATTACTCCGCTCTTTTCCCTCATTCATGATTTTCTCTACAGCCTGCTGATACATCTTCCTTGTCAATTCATTTAATTCTTCTACATTCCATTTCTTAATCCGCCACCCCTGCCTTATCTTATTGAATCGGACACTGCACTTTATAATTACTAAATTGTGATCAGAGTCCACATCTGCTCCCGGGAAGCTGTGCGAATTGATCATACTATCCTTTAATCTGTGCCTAACCATTGCACACGGTGTGGTTAAAAGAGAAATACTGATTTCATAACTTGTTTATTTCGACAGGTACAGCTTAATCGAACTTGTCGTATTCAAAGTATATGCCTTGAGTGACGACACATTTGCCAACGTTTCTTCCCACTCTCGAACCCTGCCTCGTAAGCCGCCTTAGGGATCCTCTTCAGGTCCGCCGTACAATTAGTTTTAATGTCTGCAATAGAGTCGAATCGGTGCCCTTTCAAGGTTGATTTTAACTTTAGAAACAAAAGAAAGTCTGATGGAGCCACATCTGGAGAGTAGGGTGGCTGCGGGATCACGGAAGTTCCGGTTCTGGCGAAAAACTCTGTCACGATCAGTGCCGTGTGGCCCGGCACGTTATCGTGGCGGAAACGCCATACATTGTTTCTCCGGCCTCTTTCGGCTCACTGCGACCCTCAGCCTCTTCAAAACCTTAAATTAGGCATCTTTGTTGACGGTTTGACCTTGAGGGACATATTCGTCATGAGTCAGCCCTTGCCAATCGAAGAAACACACCAGAATGACCTTCACATTGGACCGGGAGATGCGAGCTTTCTTTGGTCGCGGAGAATGAGGACCTTTCCACTGAGAAGACTCTGCCTTTGTCTCAACATCATAATCGTAAACCCAGGTTTCGTCACCGGTTACGAGGGTTCTAAGAAACTCTGGGTCGGCATTGGCTCGATCCAGGAGTTCCTGACAAAGGTCCACACGTTTTTGTCTCTGTTCATCAGTCAGCGCCCGTGGGGCAAATTTTTATGAGACGCACGTCATGCCCAAAATGTCCATCAAAATTGTCTGACAGGATCCAAAACTAATGTTCACTTCCTCGGCTATCTCCCTAACAGTTAAACGACAATTTAGCCACACCAAATCGTTCACCAATTTGATATTGTTGGGGTCTGTCAAAGTGGAAGGTCGCATAGATCTAAAATATCTATATTTCCACTGCCCATCTCTGGCTTTATATTCTCTAATTTTCCTATCCCCAGCATTGTCCTAACATTCCAGGTCCTAACATTCTAACTAATGTGGCCTTCTTCTTCTGCGTCTTCTGTCCTGCTGCTGTCGGTTTTCCCAAGGGTTTTGTGGGTTGACGACCGCGGAAGCCTTGCCTCTCCTGCTGCCGGGCTTAACACACGGTCGACTGGGCCAAGTCCCATAGTTGTCAGGACTCATATTCTCTGTAGTGTCCATAATTTGGTTCTTGGGAATGATAATTGAGGTGGTCTCCCGTTGTGTTCCTGAACACTGGGGTCAGACACCTTTGCAGCCACCTCACTGAGGAACAGACGCTGCGTGGAATACCTTTCGTCCGGCTCCTAACATTCGACCTATCTGGAGTGGGTGACCCTACCAGGAACAATCATCATTACTCCCGCCAGCACAGCTCTAGGGGTCATCGGAATGCACAAGCCCTTCCACCACGTCAAGGTTGTAGTCCGGGGAGGGGATATCAGATATATTCAAGTGGTCAACCAAATCAATCATGTACTGCTCCTGAAGGCATGCATGCGTCTTCAAAATATAGATGAAATACCTGTAGACGGTCATAACTGCGATAGAAATGATAGTTTTAGAAATGCAATGACTTAATTTTTAAGACTCTCCACGCTCAAATGTGTTAAAGGATCCCATAGAGAAAGAGAAAAGGTGGATAAAGTAGGGTAATCTGAATTTGTTGGTGAATATCAAGAGAAATTGGGGAGGAGAGTGCAAGAAAGAGGTAAGGATTTTAACAAGGTTGATTCAGTGGAGAAAATATTAACTGAATTTGAGAATACAGCAAAAAAGATTAAAAAGAGACTTTCAGAGGGTGATAGCTCATTATTAATCACAAACCATTTTCTTTGTTCTCCCATCTATTCATTTTATATTTTCGATCCCCACCCATTGTCCAAAATCCTCTAAATCTCAGCAAATCAACTCGCTTCAATTAGCAGGTTTCAATGGATGTACAGAACCATACTACAAATAAGTTTGGATAATACTTTCTCAATATCCCTGCCAGTAATCCCCTCACTGCAAAATATTTTCTCCCGAATTTGCTTAAATTTGGCAAGCTATCCTAGCTAAATTTTAATCAACTTTTAAGCAAAACTAGGAGGATTAAATGTTAAACAAGAAAAACTAGAGGAAGGGCCGCTATTTTTTATAAAATTTAATGGTAAAATATAATAGCTGAAAACTGTTTTCCTGAAACTCTGGTATAATCGTGCTTGAAAAATTATGGGAATTTAAAGCAAATTACTACTGTATTACTATTGAAAACAACAAAAAATATAAAAATGAGTTCTCTTAATCGTACTATCTGTTTGAATTGGTGGAAAAACTTCAAAAACGTTAGATCAATGCTAATTACAATTTTCATCAACCATTAAAACAAATGGAAAATACTGCTCTAGCTCTTAATGGAGCCATTAATCCTAATTGACCCAATGTATGTTGATGAAAATGTTGAAAACATAAAGGGCATGCTTACAATGCATCCCAACCCTCTCTCAAAGATGTCAACCACCCAATCACAGCAATCGTATTTCACAAACAGCAACCACAATTTTACAAATTGAAATAAGACTAAGAAACACGGATGTCATTATTACCAAACCT
Source organism: Hetaerina americana (assembly GCF_022747635.1). Classification (NCBI taxonomy): domain Eukaryota; kingdom Metazoa; phylum Arthropoda; class Insecta; order Odonata; family Calopterygidae; genus Hetaerina; species Hetaerina americana. The sequence continues at coordinate 27,752 of NW_027286732.1, forward strand.
ACCACTTGACAATTCAACACAAGATAAGCATCACAGGTCCAGGCTCCTGTAGTCATCACCGTGAAAATCCTCCTCAATGACTGTCATCTCATTTCTGTTACCATAGATATTAAGCAATTCTGTTCTTGGAACTTCCATTTTGATGAATGTCAGCAAGTTATTTTAAACTTGCTGACACTCGTATTTTAATCCTAGTAAACTTGGTGAACTTAAGATATTTGGCTGATAATCAGCCAGTTTCACTTTGGCTGAAAATTCCTAGGTTTTGTACTGTTCCTCATTATAAAAGTGAATTTGCCTGAAGCAATTACTCTGCCTATGTCCCTATAACTCTCTGGTCGTCTTGATTGACAGCTCAAGCTGACCAGGGGATTACAATTATTCTCATCAAACAGGACAAAACGGGATGACATTTACCAAAGGTTACAAAAGATTGTGGCTGGAATGCATCAGCTTTTACGTAGGGAGCAGTTTGCGAGGGAAGGTGGTCAAGATATTGGTGATGAGGGGGTTTGCAAGCTAGGGCTGGTGGTGGAGGAGGCTTACAATGGATTAGAAAATGCCACAAATGAAAGCCTTGATTGTTCTGCTTATATTTTTAAATTATTAATCAAAACCAAAATTGATCATAATCACTCAAGAAAAATATTAGTCTCTCACATTGTAGTTCATTCATAAATAACAGCATGATACGTTGGTTTGGAAGACTTAAATGAAAAATACAGGGTCGCACCCAAAAGTGGTAGGACTGATTTTCTCTGGCGCGAACGGAGTGGTGGAGGGGGGTCTGCCTGGCAGGGTAAGGTGGAAGGGGCTCTTAGCAATAGACCGACACCAACCTCAGTCGCCTGCGAGCTGTCGTTGAGTGAGGACACCGTTTTTAGTGAAGCAAGTTTTTTGTCCGCGTCGAAAAACAACATGAATCTGAATTTAGAGCAACGTTATTCCATGAAGTTTTGTGTGAAACTCGGGAAGGCGGCCACTGAGACCCTCGATATGATCAAGCAGGCTTATGGGGACACTGCCTTACGCCGTTCCACAGTATTTGAGTGGCACAAGTTGTTTAAAGAGGGTAGGGAGCTCGTTGAAGACGACCATCGCTCCGGATGGCCGTCGACGGCCAGAACCGACACGAAAGTGGACAGAGTGAGGACACTGCTGAACACAGACCGATGCTTAACCAGTGAAGAAATTGCAGATCAGTTGGGTCTGTCTGCATCCAACGTCCAACGCATTATTTCACAGGATTTGGCCATGCGCAAGGTGTGCGCCAAGATGGTACCGAAAATTCTGAGTGTCGACCAACAGGCAATGCGTGTGCGCATTTCCGAAGAAGTGTTAGCCGATTTGCACCGAAATGAAAGTTGTTTGGACAATGTGATAACTGGTGATGAAATATGGGTTTTTCAATATGACCCCGAAACGAAAAGACAATCCGCGGAATGGCAGACTTCCACGTCCCCACGTCCAAAAAAGGCTCGCATGAGCAAATCAAAAATCAAAACGATGTTGATTGTGTTTATCGACCGTCATGGAGTGGTTCACAAGGTGTTTGTCCCACCAGGGGAGACTGTGAATGCGAACTTTTACGTGCAGGTGCTCACCCGCCTCCGAGAACGCGTGAAAAGAGTCCGACCGGCCATCGCAAACTGCTGGGTGCTTCATCATGACAACGCGCCGTGCCATGGCGCGCTCGTCGTCAGACAGCTCCTGGCCAAATACGGCGTTGCCATGTTGCCGCACCCGCCCTATTCTCCCGATCTGGCACCACCGAACTTCTTCTTCTTCCCCCTGATGAAAAGACAGCTCAAGGGACGACGTTTTGACTCGATAAAGGTCGTTCAAGAGGCTTCGACGAGGGTCATCAATGGCATCCCCAAACGAAAATTTCCAGCGGGCGTAGGGGGAATGGGAGCAACGTTATACTAATTGTGTAGCAGCTCAAGGAGCATACTTTGAAGATTATTAAGTCGATGTAAGTATATCGTCAATAAAATTCTTGTAAAAAAATCAGACCTACCACTTTTGGGTCCGACCCTGTAATTCACATGATGTACATACATATTTTCAAAATCTCAAGGTGCAATTGCTGCAAACCATTCACAAAAATTATGCATGCTATTCCATCCTTGAAGTTTGATTATTTATTCTTCAGTAGATTATGTAAATAGGTATTTTGATACCCATAAACATGTGGCAACAGTGGAAAAAAAAATATCTCCATTTTCATATTTTGTGAGTGAATGGATATATATAGGGAGTTTTCCATTATGGAGTAGGAAGTAAAATGGCAAACAATAAATATTTTTGAAGTCAGAAATGCCTGGTGATATCTTAAAAGGAAAGAAGAGAAACCAGGTGTATTGAGCAAACTTGGTGACTCTAACTTTTAATATTGAGGCAAATGAAGTTTGCTGTTGCAGGATTAACGTTGTGGAGTCTATTCATAATTAAGGCACAAATACTTGGTAATGCCATGGATCTTATCAATAAATGATTTGGGTTATTGATGTCAAAGATCATCATTAAAAAACTGATGATGTTATCTCACATGGAAACCTTGGTCATGTAATAAAATCTGTTGAAAAACAAAATATTTGTACTTCAATTGAGGTAAATTGATTTGTATGAGAATTTTTTAAATAAAATATCTATGAAGTCTCCCTTTTCATCAGTGGCTGGTGAGATTTATTATTATCATATTATTATGGTAAATACGGCTAGGAGCTGAACAGAAAAATGGTGAAATACGTAATTTGATGAATAAGAGGCAAAGTTCACGGAGGGTGGAGTTGGCACTGAAGGACAAGGTGTCATTTGATATCAAAGGACAATCATTTGATGAATATTGCAAAATAAATGAAAAAGTAAAACGAGATAAGTGGCCGGTTGGTATGTACCTACAAGGGATTCTCTTATCATAGGGTGAGGTAGAAGGAACCTCAGGTGTAGTAAAAGAAAGGAGTTCTGATCAGTACAATAGCAAAACTTCATTGAGGGGAAAGTACTCTCCTACTCAAAGATAGACCTATTTTTAGATTCAGACATCAGCCAAATAGTTGTTGATACAATTGGATATTAAAAAAGTCCACATGCTCATAAAATATCATCAATTTTTTTGTGTATGTAACATTTTAGTCAAATAAAAATCCAGGAACTGTATTTAAATGCCATAAGAAGTTGTGAATCTCCTCTCAATTTCACCCATTTTCCCCCATTTTTTTAACCTTCCATTTATGGCTCTCAATGAATAGGATATAGATGAAAAGTGAATTGAATATTTGAGTTATAAAATTATTGATGCTTGTTTGATTATTTCATTACTTTGATTTGAATTTTGGATCGGCCTTATTCAAGTATACTCTTAATTGAAACACTACTTAAACTTCAAGTAAATTTGATATGTTGATTTGACTTTCAGCTGAGAATAATTTACTTTGACTGAGTTATGCCTACAAAGGCATATTAGAATAACATCATTTGGGAATGATTATTAAATTTGATGGCAGTACAGCTGGAAAATGACTCCCATGTATCTTGTTGGCAATGACAAAGGTAGATGCATATCCCTTGACTAGTCTCCACTTGCTTTTTTGTTGGAAATTGCATGTGTTATGACAAGTTTTCAATATAGTTTAATGTTGTTATTTCTTGGTTATTTATTGCACTTTCAGTAATTTCTTTTAGATTAGGAAGATTTAGGAAAATTATTTTCAGGTAATCTTTTTTTATTGTAATTTTGTGTAAAATCATGAACAACGATGAATAGGGAATCCAACCATTTGTAGGAAATTCCATTGAAGTATAACCTATTCCCTTATTGTAAGCTTGATTCAGCCGAAGCTCTAAGAGTATAAATATGGCATGGCATGAAATAATACTGTAGTAAAGAAACATTTTAGAAATCTCAGCTTGTACTGATGACCCTGAATCGTTATACTTGGAGTTTCAGTTATTTAAATACGAATACAGGGAGCACTAGTCCTATGGCCAAGTGCAAGCCACTATTGAACATCATCTTTTTTGTATACAGCAATAGGTAATAAAAAAAGGATTTGGATTAAAAAAATATTCAAATGTAACATGAGTGACTGTTTGGAATGACATCTTGCCAAGAGTGAAACAATGTCTGATTCTTTGCATAATTCATCCTGTCTACTGAGATATCAATATTGGCATGTTATTATGAAAACTTTGAATCAGTGCCTTTACTCATATGTTAAGTACATTTAGGTCTTACATGCTCATTCATTGAGCTTATTAACATGATAATGATGAATTAGGGTTGAAACCACAGTCAATCAAATTAATTCTATGGCCTAAGTGTTTAATTATTAAATTGCAGAGCTTTTTGTAGCACAAAAATATCTATCCCTGAAGCAAAACAAGGGTTCACAGCAGATACATTCATTGAGGACATCAACAATGATTTATATTAAAGCTATTTTCAGTACAGTAAATATTACATCGAATTACAAATATGCATATCATATTAAGTGAACAATGAGAGCCTATGTTTTTTCAACATCATAATAAAAATGCATAAATATATTTCATGTAATGAAGAAGTGATTTAAATATATTGATTGTTTTATGGAAGGGAAACATAATGATAACACTATTAAACATGTATTAGGAATAAAAATATAGAATCTCATTTTCCATAATTTGTACGTGAAATAAAACAGGCTACCCAAAATGAGTAAACAGGTAATGCGCTTCTGTTACCAGGAAATAATTTATATAGTTATAGGATAAAGGAGAGAGAGGAAAGCAATCTTAAGAGTTGGATGCCCAAATGCATAATGTGATATAATGAACGGATGAGCATAACATTCTACAACATAAGGAAGTTACATGGAAATGGCACAAAGTGGGATGACTTAAACAGATCACTGATTGTAAATTTCTTATACCATATGATACTATTATCTTGCAATGATTTCATTGAAGCAATGAGCAATTTTGTAAAACAACTAGTAAGAAATGTAGAATATATAGATAGAACTGGGTATTTACCATTGCATGGGAGCAATACATCTGTTTTGCATTTCATTGCTTCTTTGTTTGTAGAACATAATAATGAGGGAGCAAAGGAGAGAGGTATGATATTGTTTCTGGTCATAAACCCATGAAATCTCAGTGAATAATTCTTACCTTTCCCTCACCATATTAAGAGTGGCAGATCATGCTACTGAAACAGCCACAAATTGATCATCAACTGAGTATCAAAGTCCAAAAATCTTTATTCAAGCGTTGAGCTCCACCTGCTTGAAATGATTTTTGGAAGTTACGCGAGGACTTGCAAAGAGGGGTCTCAAATCATAGCGAATTGCACCACCTGTCCGTCCGTCCATGCCTATCGAGAAGGTGTGTGGTTGGTGTGGTGCTGTTGGTGGTGGAGGTGGGAGCAGGAGGATGTGGGCTGCTGGCAGTCTGCCAGTTGAGCTGATTGATGGCGGCATGGTGGTGATGGCCTCCCGTGCCATATGGGTGAAATGCCACAGCTGCTCCCGTGGGCATTGTTGTTGGGCAATCCATGCCGCTGGCATAGTGCTGGTGGTGCTGGAGGGCAGTGGAGGTCCGCAAAAGGGGGGGGTGGTGATGGTGGTGGTGGGTGCCTCCTGGGGTGACTTCAATCCTCATGCCAGGGTGGTGCGTTTGCTGCTGTGGGTGGTGGGGCAGTGGAGTTGCGTGGAACGTGATGGGTTGGCTGGATTGCAGGTGACCCTCCGCAGCCTCGCATGCCTTTGGATTGAGAGTCAAATGAATGCTACTGCATGTGGGAAAACCACAGTGCACAGGTAAGTGACCTTCCAATGAATCCTCTCAGGGAATTTTTTTACCATAATTCAAATTAAAAAATTGTAATAAAAAATGACGATGTGAACCGCTTGCCCTTCTGCAAATGGGGCAATAAGTACCTAAATGAGTTCAGTGTTCACTTTCAATTATTACTAAAACATTATCGAGATAGATACTGAATTTTATTTTGTTATCCTTAAGACATGGTGACCATCCATAGATATATGTTTCACCCAATGTTTCTTCATCTGTCAAAGGCAGTCATGTTTAAACTAAATGAAGGTTGTACCCCAAAACCTTTGTTCCATCTCTTAAATAGTGTCATTTGTGTTGTAGTCTTTGACTGTTGCTGCAATGGTTTTTTGAGTTCTGGGAATAAGAAAAAGGGGCTTGGGGTAAGAATATAGTGGATGTGGCAAAATTTCATATGCACATAGCTTTGACTGCCGGTTGTGCCGTGTTTGCTCCTGGAAAGGTGTTAGTAGTTATGGAACCTGGCATGCTGACACCTTTGACACCGCGCAGTTCTTCATGAATAATTTTCCACACACAGCTGTAACTAACATGAACCTCATTTGTGATCATTTGGATGGTTGCTCTTCAGTCTAATAGACCTCCACTTCCTTCACCGTGGCATCATCGTCGTTGAGTGATGGACTTCCACTTCTTGCATCATCCGTGAGGCACATGTGGCCTGTTTGAAAATTCCTTTTCCACCTCATAACTGTGTCACTTGATAGGCTATCGTATCCATGAGCAATTATCATTTCATCAACGATTCGTTAGACACTGTAACCTTTCAATTGAAGGAAGGAACTTAATCACAAAATAATACGTGTGTTAAATACCTACTGGAACGATCGTTGATAATTCTTACATTGCCTGGAATCAGACAATCAACAGTTGATGAAAATCTGACAGATATTGGCTCATCTTTTGTCTTTATGGAAAAATTCACAAACATCTCAAAATGAGATCAAAAAAAGCCCAAAATGATCTTTCACAAAAATATCAGAATGATCTCAGGTAGCTTTCCTTGAAACGATAAAATAAATTATGCAAATGATGAGGTGAAAGTTACCTTATATTCCATATAATTGTATGGAATGCAATGTCATCTTGCATCTAGTGATGTTTGGTTACTTTCAAGCAAAGGAGGATGCTCTTTACAATGTAATATTTCTGAGGCAGCTGCCTTTATTATTGTTTGCTAGTGGACTAACCTCAACTTGCGGTGGCATACGCAACTTGAAAAACAAGGTGTAAAAATTATTGCCACCTCTAGGAGGTTATTTTGACAAATGACATTAGCTTCGTGAATATAAGGTGTGATCCAAGAGTAATGGGAATTTTGCATGGTGCATCATGAGCTCATGTCACAAGGTCAAACGATCAATAAAAGAGTATTACTTGCAAATTAAGCACCGCTTGCATGAATAAAAATGAAAAAAACACCCATATTTATGTCAAAACAATTCATGGCTTTTGCACCACCATTATAATACACCTGCTCACTCTGCTCTCCGCTTTTTCATTAAATTTTGTCCAAAAACATAAACTGTAGTGATCTCTCAGCCTTCATATTCCCCAGGCATGGCCCTATGTGACTTTTTTCCATTTCCAAAGCACTGAGAGAGCCTAAAATGGCCATCATTTTAAAAGCACAGATGAGATATTACAACTGCATCACTGAGAGTGATAAAAGCTATACCCAAGTGAGTTCGAGAAGTGTTTTAAGGATTGTAAGTAAGCACTGACATTGAGGTATCATATCTAATGGGGGACAGCATTGATATGGATTAATAAATAAAATTCTTTCCAAATAACTCCGATTCCCATGAATTATTGAGTATATCTCTTTTGTTTGGTAAACATTTTAAGAATACTGAATACCTTATATCTGGAATGCACCATATGAGATGCATTCTGCACTAGTCAATATGACAATGACCTGATTAGTGTGATGAGGATGGTGGAAGAGCCTGTTGTGTGCTTGCAGGGAAGCGGGGGGCGAGAGAGGAGCGGGGAGCTCCCTGCACACCCCTTGGATCCCACTGCTGCCCTCTGCCGTCTGTTGCGGAGAGAACTGAAACTGAGGGTGGTGACCACTGCAAGAACAAGAATAGAGTTGATTGCATGAAGAGAAAGGAAAACTGAGAGGCATGTAATGTTAAAAATCAATAAATGAATAGTTATCATTACTATTTCATTGACAAAACTTAAATTTTTTTTATATAAAGGCAGTCAACTTGCTATTGTTCCTGAAAGCTATTTAAGTGGAAACATTCTTGGTTGAATCAAATTTTACTATTGTTTTACTTTTTGAGATTAAACTTAATCTTGAAACAGTGGAATGACTCAGAAACAATACCTTTTTATCATAACAAACACGAGATTTTGTCAGTTGTTATCATATGTTTGCCATTTCAACATCATGCCCAGTACATTTTTATGTCCAATCAATGTGCATGTGAAATAAGAGGTGGGGGGGGGGGGGAAGAAACTCCAATGGCCATAATAATTAGTTGCCAATCTCTCGTCAGACCAATTGTTGGGTTGGTTTAACAGGAACCACAACAGGGACCAACCACAAACTCTCGACCAGAATACCCTCTGTGGTGGTTTACGGGAAATTAATCTGTGTCAGGGACCACACACTTTGTGACTGGCACATATATAATTGTGTGCTTGAGAATATCCTGGAATCTTTAATGGGGTCTACTCTACAGCCTCGTGAAGGATTCCATCTCCATTTGAAATTCTTTAACAGGGTCTCACAGCCTCGAGAAGGATTTCAGTCAGGATATTGTGCATTTGGCTGTGTGTTGGTCCCTGACGCGGATTAATTTCCCATGTACCATCACAGAGGGTATTCTGGTCGAGAGGTTGTGGTTGGTCCCTGACATGATTCCCGTTAAACCAACACAAAAATTGGTCTGATGAGAGAGTTGCGACTAATAATTATGGCCATTGGAGTTCCTTCCCCCCCCCTCTCATTCAACTGAGAGGCCGTAGAGCTCACTATTTCCTGCAATGTGCACGTGAGTTTTAAAGGAGTCATAGAAAAAATGCAAGACTGCATTGCGACATTTTAAGCAAGAGGAATTCTGAATGTCCAAAAACTATGTTGAGAAATAAATTACTTTTTGGTAAAACAATCCCAAATCTTGAAAATGGTGCTTGCTTGCAATTAAGTGCAAAAGAAGAACGAAAATGTACTATTTCCAGTCTGGTAGGGTGTGTACTATATATTCGATATCAGGCAACTAACTCAGAAGGCACATTTATGTGAAAAGAAATAAGTTAACGTTGAAAAACAAAGCCACTTCTGACTAATATACAGGGTTCGTCCGGAAAATAAGTGTACTGAGCTCAGGAAAAAAAACGTATTACACTTTTACATATCTTAAGCTAATATACCTCAAAATAGGACCCTTGTGAGTCGTACACTTGTTCCAGCGGCGTTCCCATTCCTGGAACGCTCCCGCGAAGGCATCATCGGGAACCTCTCGAAGACACGTCGTCACGGCCTCTTTGACGGCGTCCAAAGTCCCGTATCGCGTTCCTTTCAAACTCCTCTTTATCTTCGGGAACAGAAAGAAGTCCGGTGGTGCCAAGTCCGGGCTGTAGGGCGGGTGCGGCAGCGTTGCCACGCCATGCTTGGCCAAGAAGTCCGACATGACAAGCGCGGTGTGAGACGGCGCATTGTCGTGATGCAGCCGCCAGATGTTTTTGATCGCTGGCCGGACGCGGGCGACTCGTTTTCGAAGCCTGTCAAGCACTTGGACGTAAAATGCAGCATTTACAGTTTGTCGTTCAGGTACAAATTCGTAGTGGACGACTCCCCTTTTGTCAAAAAAGACAATGAGCATCGCCTTGATCCGAGATTTGCTCATGCGAGCTTTCTTTTGACGGGGTGATGATGGGGTGTGCCACTCCGCACTTTGTCTCTTCGACTCCGGATCGTACTCAAAGATCCACGTCTCGTCACCCGAAACAACGTTCTCTAAAAAATGTGGATCATTTTTGCAGTGATCCGCAAGTTGTGTCGCGATTTCCAAACGATTGAGTCTTTGATCATCACTGAGCACTTTCGGCACCAACTTTGCACAAATTTTTCGCATCTGTAATTGCTCCCTAATAATCTCGTGCACTATTGTTTTTGGCACATTACACTGCTCTGCTATCATCCGAACACTAAGACGACGATCAGAGCTCAGGACATCGCGAACTTTTCGCACATTTTCGTCGGTGAGTGTCGTTGATGGGCGTGCAGGCCGTGGTTCGTCGTCGACCTCTTCTCTGCCCTCCACGAACATCTTGTGCCACCGAAAGATCATGTTTCTGGACATGGCTGACTCCCCGTAAGCCTGGTTAATCATACCGACAGTTTCGGTAGACGATTTCCCAAGCTTTACCGCAAATTTGATGGAATAACGCTGCTTCGGCATCGCGTTCCGTGACGTGGGTCGAGCGTGGAGGTTCGCGTTAACAGAGCTCCTCACTACACCACAGCTCAGAGCCGACTGCCTTTTTCAGCGTCGCTTGCCAACATACCCCCCTCCAATCGCAGCCCGTCAGAGCGGTGCTGGGCGCGCCTGGAGCGGCGGGAAAAAATCAGTACACTTATTTTCCGGACGAACCCTGTATGTAAGTTATCTTCAGTTTGTGCAGCCATTTTAGCTGTCACAGCAAAAATCCAATTTTATCAATGCAAAAGGATTATACATGAATTTCCAGGATACTGCTTCATTGAGACTTATAGGTAAATTGAAATCATTAACCAATTTTCAATGCAAACATTGAGCACCTGTATAATTCACTTCTGGTGTAATAAGATTGTAGAATGTCACCTACTTACTTCCATGTTACCATCGGGGTCAATCATCATTAATGCCACTGAGTCTATGCAGCATAATTTTTGTAATAAGTCACCATACATATCCAGTGTCATAAATGTCGTTATACAGTATAAAAATATATGCCATGCCATTACTTTGAATGGTGGAAGTTGAAGTTCACTGATTCTAATACCTCATGTGCATTTTATGTAGCATCTTGTTGAAATCAGTTCTAGGCATATGTGAACGGATCATTGCTGAATTAACCTATAAAAACATGCAAATCATAAGGGATACCTTGGGAATATTTATATTTAAAACGATTGATTTTGGCCTAGAAATAAGTATAAAAGTTGTTTCCACCACCTCACTTTCTGGGCACAGAATGAGGCTGCTTCTAACCATATACATTAGAGTGAGGGTATATCATACCATACAAATCCACCAACCCCAGGATCTTCATATAAAGATGTTCGTTGGTTATTTCCAGGGTGATATTTGGGGCACTCTGGCCTCAGAGAATTCAAGGCTTCAAGGGAAGAATTTGGTGAGGATGAATGTCCCCTTGCCCTGACAGGAGAGATAAAGAACACATCCTCTAAATATACGGCTCTTGATATTTTGCTGTCATATCCAAAATGTTGTCATGCATGATCCTGATTATGATAGAGTTCTTGTTATGAAGCCAGCAGTTGGTTGGTACTCTATTGGACTACTTGAGGTGAATTCAGCAGTTAAGACATTCAGATGCATGAGGAAGTGAGGGAAATGGAAGAAGTGGAATGAAGTGGTTGAAAGGAGACTGGGACAAGTGACTAGAAGAGGTACCAACTAGAGAGACCTAATTGTATCTTGCTGGGCCATTCATTCACTTCTCACTTTGGTACTGCTTCTTTCTCACCTATGCCATGCACCCCCTAATAACTAGTTCCCCTGACTCATGTAAAATTAGACACATCCGAGTCAAGTTTTGAGAAATTCTAAGAAACTGCAAGAGATGCTGCAACAGTAAGATTATTATTTCTAGAAAAGGGCTTGTACAAGCAAGTTATCCCTTCAGCGGTTTTATGAACTCTGTATCTTCATTATAAGATGAAACTATTACACCAGTGCTATAATCTTTTACTTCATTCATATTCTTGGAGTAATGCTCGTCGTTACTATATCCAAGTTCATTATTTGTCCATACTAAATATCTGATGCCAAGTATATGATACCAAATAATGTGATCTTCAAAGACATTCTGACACATTGTGTGCATTTTCCCCCTCCGTTTCCATTCATAGATCCTCCGACTCGAGACGTAAGTTTCCTTCTCTGGGCCATGTAATTTCACTGATTCCCACAACGTGTCTGCCTATTCTTCACATTTCCACCACCAGATTCTCCAGTCTTTTGCCCAACCAAAGTGATCATGTGTTCCTAGTTCCAATCATGGGTGGTTTATCCTACTTGACTGATGTACTTCTTATTCATAATGTGGTAATTTCCTGAGAACTACTGTTGTCCTTGTCCAAATGAATACTAGATTACACCTGGAATATTTCATTTGGAGAATTTTCAATCCCTTCATTTGATAAATGGAGATGCTTGTAAAAAAAAGAAGAATGGATGATGCATCGCTCTTTTGGAATATATATATTATGGTGTTTTCCTGTTACCTTCTTTATCACAGGACCACAGCCATTAAAGTAATTGTTAACACACCAGTAGTTGGATAAGTATGACTATACCTGTGGTATCCATTTTATTCATATGAAGAAGAGCTACTAGACTCTCCTTCAGTCGATTGAAGGAATAAATGTTTACAATTAGAGTTGCCAATTTAAAAAATCTTCATTGTAGTGCATCTGTATCATAAAATGGGTGTATCTTACCCAAGGAGAGCCACAGAAATACACTCAAGTTCTGGTGCATATTTTGCACCATTATTCACTAGGTACCATCATTTATATCTGCAGCTAATCTCTATGTCTGGAGGCCAACCCATCATTCCCAATCTGGTGGGCACACAATGTACACTTAAAGCATGGCTCTGAGCATATAAAAAAGAATGCACATATCAAATCTAGATTAATTGGTGCAGAGGTATCATATTACTGAAAAGCTAGCTTAGGAACCTACATTTTTGTTAATGTTGTAACTTCTGTCGCTCCTGTTTATATTAACCAGCAGCAGCTTGCATTGGGACATTTGAAAATACTACAAGGGAGAAAAGCAGTGTAAATTGATACGATTATGCTTCAACAAATAGCTAAAAATAAGTAATTTAATAATGGCTGAACATAATTCAAGCTTATATTTTCAACTGTGCTTTAAATTAGCCTTTGTTTCAGAGATGTCCACATATCTATAAAAGCAAAGAGCAGCATCAAACTCAATGATCTAAAAATAATAAAATCAATGGTGATAAATATTTGATTTCACCTCAGACCCAGAAAAATCTCACATGGGATAAGATAAATTAAGTTGTTTAAAATAATATACATATTGCACAGAGATCAAAGATGATAAATCTAAGATCAGGGAGACTGAGCTTTGGAATACAGCATAACAAAGATCCTTAAATCCTCATTTCACTCACCTTTGGACCACTGTGGTTACAGGACATGATGGGGTTTTAGGGGGTGTGGGTGGACCTCCATGCAGGTTGGTTTCTCCTGCATGTCCATGGAACGACATTCTACAAGAAAGAAGAGAAAATAATGGAATATCTTCATCCACCAAGCTCATCAACCCTTAAAATAGTGGCCTGTGTATCCACTCTTCCTTGCAATCCTAGCATTCAATCCTAAGAATGCCACACACAAAACTCATTTCTGTGGACCCATCATCAACGTGGTGGGTTTACTTGTATCTTTTAAAGATCTGCCTTGCTTAAAGGAATGCAACATTTATTGGATAATCCAAGTGCAATTTCCTTTCCGAGGATTATGTATTCTTTTTTTTATTTTAATTGGTTTCCTTTAATTTCTTTTTATTAAATGTTTGATATTTGTCCTAAATGTTTATCCAGCAATATATTTTAAATATGATGTATAATTACAATGCAACAATTGCAGTGCAAAGATCATTCGCCATGACAGGTATTCGAACTCAGATCCCTATCTATGTCTGGCCAAGTGGCCGGACATATATAGGCCGGCCAGATGCCTCAATAGCTTAACTGCCTTTGGGCAGTTAAGCTATTGAGGTGTCCTCTTACACTAAAATTTCTCCAAACACTACGAAAACACTCCGATCTGGGTTCGAATCCTGGTCAAGGCGAATAGTTTTTACACTCTGCAATTGTTGCATTGTAATGCATATTAGCAGATGACTCCATCAATAAGTTACTGCTGCGGCATCTCCAGCAGCTTCTTGTAATGATGCATAATTTTTCTTTGGGTTCCAAAATTATTTACACCCCTTTCACTGCTATTAGGTATCCACCATATCGACACATTGGTCATGTTACTATTTCAGGGTTCGCAGGTTTTTCACCCTCCCCTCTCTGTCTGGTTGTTTTCATACAGTGGATTTTTCTTAAGTATATCAGTTCACAATCCTTTTGCTTTTCCCACAAATGCATATATTTTTTGACACTCTACCCAAATTTTTCTCCCCGATGTAGAATTTATTTTAATTATTACTGTTTTAAGGATAATTTATTTTGCATTTTCCCTTAAAACCATAAACACAGCAATCAACACAAAGGTCAGTTCGGCATGTGATGGCAGAGTTCACCCAGTTCCAAGCCCTATACGGCGTGTAAAATTCGCACATCAGGGTATGTGGGGGCCACTTCCTTTCCCAGCGCTGGTTATGGTTTCCCAGAAAAATCTGGTCACTGAAAAAACACACAGCTTGGGTGGAGCTGAAGGCGCCCAGAGAGCCTTGCCTGGGATTCGAACTGGGGCCCTCCGGTTTCAGCACTCAACCCCTGGGCTAATTATTTTTTAAATATGTTTTATTTTGTATTTTCCCATAATCACTGGAAACATTTCTACGATCTTTGTTTCAATCTTAGTCGATGTATTAATGCATGTGGCATGTGGCATGATTATGGGTTAGGTGGGAGAAGGGACTACCAAGTCTCAATCTTGCCCCAAAACAAACGTTTTATTATTTACTGAAATGCATTGCTATTTTTTTGCCATGTATTTAGTACACTGATTCTTTGAATCTTCTCACTTTCTGCTATTGACTATATCCCATATTTTTCCTTTTCTAATTGGCTTAAGCCATTACTTAAAAATAATTTTTAACAATATTTCATCACTATTCCATTTTGTGTTGATAATAATTGTTCCTAACATCACCTCAATGCTTCCTGTGCCCCACCCCATTTAGTTTCTCTACAAAACCAGTCAGAATATATGCTGGAGTTCGATGAGAATGGGCACAATTTCCTATTTATCTTTCTATTTTCTGTGAATAATCTGTTATGCATTAAAGGAAATGACTGCATTCAGCATGGGAGTAGAAGAGTATATAAACATAGTTGACCAATGAGTCTTAAAATATAAAGCAATCCTTGAATTGGTCACAAAACCGATGAAATCAAAATTCCCATAGTTCCTTCTTCTTTTAGGACTGAAAGTGCAGACGGATCTTTTTCGTGCACTGTGTCTGTTGGATTTGCACACATGTGTGAAACTGAGTGGAATATGCAAACAGACCGTTGCTTTCCATTGCAATCTAAAAGGCTGACTGAGCAAAAAATAAATCAGGTCATGCATTGGAAATACATAAATAATATTAATAGAATAAGATAAAACAAAAATGGGTGACTGTTTGGTTAGGTTGGTGCCCATGGGAAACCTTTAGTGGAAGGAAAAATACAGCAATGTCAAATTAACTGCATTTCAAATAGTGCAATTTTCTATAGGACTATTCTTACAGCTGGAACAATATTTTGCTCCTGACAATTTTGAGTATTTCATCATGATACAATAACCTTTGGGACATCTTTGTGTGTCAAACGTACACATGAAGTGAAGGTCAGGAATTTGCCGTTAAGAAATGCATTCTATTTGAAGCAGATTGATGATGACCCATTGCATCCATTAAGTTGATCACAAAACTATTGCATCACTTTCAATGAAAAGCCATAATTTTCCATGGTATGCTTATAGTTCTGTAAAATCAAGTGAAAATGGGTGAAAAATAGGAAGGTGGTACGTGAGTGCATCTCATTAATCAGAAAACCCTTCAATTATGAAAGAAGAATTACGAGTCATGAGTACAAATTGAAAGTTATACATGTACATAGCTTTGATAATTCATGGTAGCAGGCTGACATTCCGACACTTCATATGAATGTAAGTTCCCAACTTAAGCAATTCGAACCATCGTTTTGAGAAAAGAAAAAATAAGAATGTGCATTGCATCGACATGGCACCATGAATCTTTGGAATGCGGCATTAAACGAGACATGACTCCTTGGAACTTAGCGTAACGGTTTTTTCTTGGTATCGAAGGAGGAGGGGTAGCAAGGAGACGGCCTCTCCTCCGGTTGTTTCCCTTGCTCACCTCTGCGCGTATTGGTGGTGAAGGCAGCGGCCTTCCACGAGGAGAGGCGGGGTCGAGGTGACCAGCCCAGGTGACCGCTGGCTCTCCTGTGCTCGGCCTCCACACTGCTGCCGGGACGGGGACACGGGGGCCGTTCCCTGGGGCTCCCCCTCCCGCAATCCCCCCGAACACTTGGGCTGCTTCCGTCGGCGTGGCTGGTACTGGGGAGAGAGGGCGAGATGGAGGCATGATGTATCGACGGATGGGTGATTTACCATTTGGTACAAGTCTAGGTGCATTCAGTAGACATGATGGCAATCAAACATTTTTCTATAGTCATCTGGTAATCGACCACAAACAGCTCGATAATATTTCCGCCAGCGTTTGAAGTGCCCACCGAATCACGACGTCGTTGCTCTACCGATAGGTCTCGCAAACCCCGGAGGCATGTTTCTCCAAGTTACACCTGTATTCACAAGTCCTCTGAATAAAGGCTTAAATTTAATTTTTTAAGTGGTCTACCGGGTGGTAAGGGATGGGAGTCTTAATGAAATTCAAAGGGGAATCCATTAAAATCAGTTACATTTTCAACTGTTTCAGGCTTCATCTCGTGGAAGTATTAATGTCCATAGTTAAACGACTTAGTACTTTTCCACAGATCTGTGGAAAAGTACAAAGTCTATTTAGTATGGATATGAAATCAGTTAGGTTTGCGGATGGTCGAGGTTTGGTTAGCCAACCAGCCAATGGGGTGTCAATAATTGTTAGGCGTATACGAAAAGCTGTATGATGGGTCAGTATGGCAGGATGGGAATCAGTGTTAACAAAACAACTGATTTAAGGTTTTCAAGTAAGAGGTAGAGTCTATGTTTTAAGGCTTAAATAGAAGGGCAATAACTAGAGCAGACGGATCAGTTTATATATCTTGGAAGTGTTTTGGACTCAGGTGGTCAAAGTAGCAGGAATATAAGAAGAAAAATTCCGTTAGGTAAAGAAACTTCCACAAGGAGAAGGGAATTGATGACAAAAACGTTGCGCAAGGATGTCAAAAAAAAGGCTCGTCAAAACTTTAATATGGACCGTAGTTTTGCACATATAATGTGGATACATGGCCGTTGTAAGAACATGATATGCATAGATTAGAACCCCTGAGATGTGGATATGCAGAGGGTAAAATGGAAGCAAAGAAAAACAAACTAAGAAGTATTAGGGGGGAGCAGAGAGGGTTCTTGGAAGAAATCCAAAGGGGACAGGAAAGATAGATATAGAGAGCATTTTGATAGGCGATAGGAGTAGAAGTAGTATTTAGGGGAGGCGACCGACAGCTGAGGTTATTTGCGCCATAAGGGATGGATAGGAAAGGATGAAGGGTGGAGAGAAAACCGGCGTCGGCATTAGCCTACCCTTTACGAAAGGCGCCAAGGGGTCCGCAGCTTAACGTCCCATCCGACGGACTACGTACTCACTCAAAGTGCCCTCCACAAAGCACCTCAAGTAGGGATCGAGATACCTCTGAAAAATATGCAACACCGCCGGGATTTGAACCCTCTGGGTGGGAAGCCAATACGATAGCCACGGCGACATCTCGATCCCCAGGCGATAAGATGACGAAGGCTGTGAAAAAGGGGAAATTGGCATTAGGGGTGGGAGGGATGGTATTTTGTGCAGAAGAGAGGAGAATATAATATAAACGGAATTTAAGAACGGTTTGTGTTATTCGTTCCATCGCAATATTCTCAAAAAGGAATCGGCGGCTAACATTCGCCAATTCCCACAAGCACTGTGAGAGTGTAGAAAGCTAAAATCATCAGAAAAAGTACACACATGCTCCGTAATTACCATTATATCTCCGACCCATTGCACAAATGCACTGCATGACGTGTTGTAGGTTATCTGTATTTGCCTGGAGTTCTTCGGTAGAAAATGTTTAGGTGTGTTTCTATAAAGCATTTGTCAAGAATCAAATTATCTCAAGGTCATTTTTTACATGGAATTCCTTATAAATCGACAGAAAATGAAATTAATGTGTCAGATGTGAGGTGTACCCTTTTCCCTTGCTTTGTGATGACTAAAGGAACATGTATTTGCGACCATATTTATCAACTATTCGACAACATTCTAACACAAGGATTTCATCCTAATAGTCAATTTAGCCTAAGCAGCCACATTTTCACAGAGGAAATTCTAATTCTTGGGTGCATATATATATACACATATACATACATATATATATATATATATATATATATATATATATATATATATATATATATATATATATACATATATATATATATATATATATATATACATATATTTATATAGAAACAGATATAAGGAAAAGGGATTGGAACACACATAAAGGACGAACACAGGAAAGGTGGGGAAGGCGGAATTAAGGAGATCACGAGAGTGAAAATATTTCCTAGATGGGGAACCCGGTCTAGGAAATATTTTGACTCTTGTGATCCGTTCGATTCCGCCTTCCCCACCTCTCCTGTGTTCGTGCTTTATGTGTGTCCCTATCCCTTTTCCCTATATCTGTTTCCATATAAATGAGTATTTGTTTGCCGTTTGGAGGGATTTCGTGTTTGAAAAAAAAAAAAAAAATATATATATATATATATATATATATATATATATATATATATATATATATATATATATATATATATATATATATATATATATATATATATACATATAAATATACGAGGGTCATCCGGAAAGTAGTACCCGTTCGTGCCGCATGAAGTGCTGACGATGCGAGTAGCCGCTGGACGAGGTCAGATAGCTTCAGTGGCTTGTCTGCCTTCTCTGAGCCAAGTTGCGTGACGCTAGCATTGCCTGTGTTGTTTCTGTGATTGTTTACAATGTTTAAAAAAATTGAGAACGCCGCCAGTTGTGAAGTGAGGGCAGTGATTAAATTCCTCAATGCAAGAAACGTTCGCCCATGTGATATTCATCGCCAATTAAAGGAGGTGTATGGAGACAATGTAATGGACGAGTCGTCTGTTCGGCGGTGGTGTCGCAACTTCAACATGGGGAGGGGGAACACACACGACGATGAGCGTTCGGAGAGACCGTCTGTCATTACAGACCAACTGGTGAGCTCAGTTGACGAATTCGTGAGGAACGATCGGCGCGTCACAATTGATGACATCTGTGAGCATTTTCCCAATGTTTCTCGAACAATTGTTCATGAAATTGTTAAACACCATCTGCATTATGCAAAAATTTGTGCAAGATGGGTCCCTCGCGTATCTCAATGAGCTGGCGGCGAAGGACTATGCAGCAGGAATACAGAAACTTGTCACACGTTATGACAAATGCCTTAATTTGCTTGGAGATTATGTTGAGAAGTAGTTTAAAGTATCCTCTTTCAAATGAAATTTTTTATGTTTGTTAATATTTACTTTTGTGTCTTTATTTCACGAACGGGTACTACTTTCCGGATGACACTCGTGTATATATATATACATATAAATATATATATATATAATTAGGTAAACTACCGGTTAAGGTAGGTTTTGGATGGACACTGCTACTAGATAAATATTTTGTGCTTCCTAACAAACTATAAAATCCAGCATCCTATTCCACATCAGACTTCATCTTTGAGCACTTTCTTCCTCCCTTCATCCCGTCTAGCTAGCTAGTGGAGGGTAAGGTATTGCATATATTATTATTATGAGGTAATTTAACCATTAAGGTGGGTTTTGGGATGGACATAATTACTAATTAAATAATTTGTGACCCCTAGCGAAACACTACACCCTACTTTCCATATCCTCACACTACGTCTTCAACCATGCTTCCTTTGCTTTATTTGTTGCCTGCATCAATTCATTGTTTAATTCTTTCTACTTCATTTTGCTCTGTATTTACATTTTTCCATTTTCTCCGCTCATCCACCTTTTAATCATCTCATCCGTGATCCATGGTTTCCTAGTCCTTTTAGCGTGAATGGTTCCAATAGTGTCTTTTGCGGCTTTCTTGATACTTTTCCATCTTTCTGCGATAGTACTTAGCTCTTTGCCATCCTCCATGATTTCCTCCACCGCTTGTTTGTACTCCTTCCTTTTCAAACCATTCAATGCTTCTAAATTCCATTTTCTAACTCGCCGCCCCTGCCTTATCTTTTTGAAACGGACGCTACATTTCATAACCACTAAATTGTGGTCAGAGTCCACATCCGCTCCCGGGAAGCTTTGCGAATTTATCACACTGTTCCTAAACCTGTGTCTAACCACGATATAAACTAGCTGATACTTTTCTGAGTCACCTGGTTTTTTCCATGTATACCTGCGTCTTTTGTGGTGTCTAAACCAAGTGTTGGTGATGACTAGCCCCTGTCTCCTGCAGAATTCAACTGCTTTCTCCCCGCGGTCATTCCTCGTGCCTAAACCGTAGTCCCCCACCTCATCAGCATCTCTTCCCTCGCCTACCGTCGCATTCCAATCCCCCATCACTATCAAATGTTTTCCTGCGGGAACACACGCGATTATGTCCTCTAACTGATTGCATATCCTATCGACCTCTTCTTCCTTATGGTTGCTCGGTGGCATGTATACCTGAATAATAACAAAGTTCATCGGTTCTGCTTTTATCTCTACTAGTAATAATCTATCCGTTACCTGTTCTATGTTGACTACGCTTCTTCGTAACTCTACATTTAATACTATGGCAACCCCTCGTTTGCTCTCGTCCCCGCCGCTGTATATTATTCTATAATTATCACTCCAGTAATCCCCGCTATCCTTCCATCTCACCTCGCATAGACCTAAAATATCTATTTTTTCCCTTTCCATCTCTCGCTTAACATTCTCCCATTTCCCTGTCCTCATAATTGTCCTAACATTCCAAGTTCTTATTCTAACTACTTTGGTCTTCTTCTCCTGCGTTTTCTGTCCTGCTGCTGCCGGTTTTCTCTCGCAAGTGTTTCGTGGGATGACGACCGCGGGAGCCTTGCCTCTCCTGCTGCCGAGCACGACACACGGCCGATTGGGCCGAGCCCCGTGGTTGCCAGGACTCATATTCTCTATACTGTCCATGATTTTGTTCTTTGGCAATGATAATTGAGGTAGTTTCCCGTTCTCTTCCTCAATAGTGCTTTTAACGTGACGCCATCACTTACTGGCCGCCCCACTTGGGTCAGACGCCATTGCAGCCGTCTCACTGAGGAACAGACGCTGCGTGAATTACCTTTCGTCTGGCTCCTAACCTTCGACCTATCTAGCATGGGTGACCCTACCAGGAACAATTATTATTTCTCCCGCTAGCACAGCTCTAGGGGTCATCGGAACGCACAAGCTCTTCCTCCACGTCAAGGTTGTAGTCCATGGGAGGGTTTATGAAAATATGTAATGAAAATCGGCGCCATAAACAAATTATTTTACAACGCCATAATGTCCAAGGAAATCAGAGATATGATTGTTACAAATACCCCATTTGTTTCCAAAGTTTATCTTAGAGACCAGAGAATAAAAAAAAAAGAGATCGCAGTCGAGAGAATTTAATAAATGCGTAATTTTCTTTTAATGGCTTCATATGTTCATATTTCAAGATAGCGCACATGCCACGAGCAACACATTCTGATAATTAGATCCCCGGGTATATTTATGATGGTGTCATCGGGTGCCATGCAGAAATACGTGTATGTGGCGAATCGCGCTGTTTAGCAACGAGATTGGGAAGAAATGTGCTGGTAAAACGGAAGCAATGCAAGAGTCGACCTTGAATGCACACAGTGTTGCCGTTACGCTCCCGGCCTACATTGTTTATCAGTGGCCTTGTTACCGCTGACACCCCGAAACTGAATCTTCTCCGACGACAACACTTGAAATAAATCACAAGAACCAAGTCAAAGTTTTATTTTGATATACGAAGGCAGAGCTCACTCCGAGCTAAGGTACACGTCAATGACGTCAGCATTACCGGCTTACTTTATTATTACTTTATAACATAGTGCCCTGCAAGCAAACGCCAGGGTGTGTGGCAGGACCACACCACGCTAAGGTTTGAGGCAATGCACAAAAGACTAATTTTGACCCGAATATGACCGTACCGCGGTCGAACAATGTTATTATGATCCCCTATTGTCCGTGGGAAAAATGACATCTTAAGTTAATCTGTTCTACACTTTATCTCTGTAATTTTACTGACATGATCTCTCCTACCGTAGTTCGATGGGGGTAACAATACAACACGTACTCCTGTATTTTAATCCGTGTCGGATTTTTGTTTTGGTAGTAGTAGTAGTTTTGAGGGGAGGCGACCGACAGCTGAGGTCATTTGCGCCATAGGGGATGGATAGGAAAGGATGAAGGGTGGAGAGAAACCCGGCGTCGGCATTAGCCTACTCTTTACGAAAGGCGCCAAGGGGTCCGCGGCTTAACGTCCCATCCGACGGACGGCGTACTCACTCAAAGTGCCCTCCACAAAGCACCTCAAGCAGGGATCGAGATACCTCTGAAAAATATTCAACACCGCCGGGATTTGAACCCGGGCCCTCTGGGTGGGAAGCCAGTACGCTAGCCCCCGCACCATCTCGATCCCCTTTGTTTTGCTGGGGTTCGATTCATTGTCTTTTCGTTTGTTGGACACCATTACACCAATAGGTATGACACTTTGGAGTAATTTGATCAAATTATTTCTGAAATATTCTACTTACATCAACTTTAAAATATTGCTTATTAGAGATCCTAGAGCTTGACTGTCATTAAAAAATCCGCACTGTCGCTAAATACAAGCATAATGAATCTAAGTACAGTATGAAGGAATGAACCCAAAATGAAGAAATGCCTTGATTTTGTGTGCAATGTAATGTTTCACGAAGCCTTTGCATAGCGATATTGGCTGGTTAGTGCTGGGTTAATTACTTCCACCCCGGAGCATAGGGATGTTTCCTACATTTCAGTGATGAGATGCTTAGCCTTCCAAAATGGACTCACTGAATGACCGATGTCAAGGAGAGGGCGAATTATTTGGAAACTGTAGGTGAGACCTCCTAGCCTAGCTCCTCTAATATTTTGAATACCCTCCAAAGTTTATCATACCAACGTTTTACAAATCCAGCTTCTCTACGTTGCACGCGATCCAATCCAACAATCAATCCGACTTCGTGAGGATTCCATATACGTACTTGTAGCATATTATAAATGAGGCCTAACCAACGACATATAACATTTCTCTTTGTACTATTCATCACATTTACCAAGTACTCTTCTAATTAATCCTAATATTTTGTCAGCTCGTCCGCATATTCCCCGTTTGCGTTTCACCCAGGAGAGGTCGTGAGTGTGGGTATCGCCTACGTATTCAATCGAGTCTACACATTCCATTTCGGCGTTCCCAATGTAGTAGGCGTTCGTGTGGGAATTGCTCTTTTTCCAAAAATCTATGACTAAGCATTCTTTTTAGTTTAATTCTACTTGCAATTTCCTAGTGTTGCCTAACATTAAGGTAATCTGATGAGGCTGATGTGTTTTCAGGATCACGGATATCTCTGTAAACCGCTGCATCATCGGCAAATAAACGTATCTTACTGGTGACTACGGAGTGAATGTCGCCAAGGGACTTCAGGGGCGTTACTCTGACGGATCTCTATGCTTGGAGGATTGGCTGAAAGTTCTTTGGTGCACGCTATCCGTTAGGAATGGAGCCAGGTGATTTGTGCTCACCTTGTAGTCTGGGTGCTCCTTCTTGTGCATGGCGCGAAGTCTCTCCGCCTCCTCCATGAACGGCAGTTTCTCCTCTTCGCTGAGGATCCTGGAAAAGAGGAGAGCCGGCTTTGGGTTAAATTGCAAATGAGGCCTTTAAAGTACTCATACAGTTAAAAAAAAGACCCGTTCAACATCTTGCTAATTTTAAAAAAGAGTCGAACTGCGGTGGTTATTTTTTTCGTTGAGGATGCGTGAGGATTTTATGGGTTCGTAGAATTTCAACGTGGGAAGGTTTCAAAGGAACCCGAGATCGAGATAAGCCGTAGGTATGTAAAGGAAAGGTGTCGCGAAAGAGTCCTCGACAGACCACCCAACCCCACCGAAGGATTACTTCGCGTGCTAGAATATGCAGCCCCATGGACACTGCCAAGGGGAAGAGTGCCCCTGAACAATCTTAAAAAATACCCAGATGGAATAAAAATTCCGACCCACAGTATTGAAAGACAGTTGCCATGTCAACAAAACGTGTGCAGCACGCGCTAGTGTATGCTAATTGATATGTATTTGCATGCATGTAGATTAAAGAGATTTTCGCATTCACGCCTCCGTTGGTGTAGATTTGCACGAATTTGATGGATTTGCATGTGGTTTCATTATCTTTTACGGGTGGCGACCCAACCCCCGCCACACGCCCTTGCGGCGGCTTGCGGGGTATTATTTCGATATGTTATCCCCGGCTCGCAAGATACTTTGCATACGTGAGAAAACTATTCGACCTTCCATGAAATTTTTGACCCACTCTTCCATCTGTGTGTATTGGCAATTGGCCCATCTTAAGCACTAAGCGATTGTGGTCAACTTTGTCAAAGGCTTTTGACAGGTCGACTATTAAAGCATCCACTTCTATTCCCGCATCCATAGAGTCGAACATTTCTTGGCAGAACCCTAATAGCTGAGTTTCGCAAGAGTGCCCTTTTCTAAAACCGTATTGCGACTATACAACCAATTCTCACTCTCCCACAAATCCGAGAGATAATCAGCCATTATCTTTTCTAATAGCTTGCATACGACTGACGTCAAGCTTACCGGTCAATAATTATCAACTAGTGCTTTATCTCCTTCTTTGAAAATTGGAGTAGAATATGCCCCCTTCCAAGCATTTGGCAAGGCATTATTGTTTAAGGTAGAATTGATTAAATTATTTATATCATTTGAAACTACACTACCAACCAATTTAAGCAAGTCAATTGAGATACCATCTGACCCTTTTGATTTATTTACCCTCATTTTCATATTTTTTTCATCAATTTCTGCGCTCGTCGTTTTAATACTTTTGGTATTTAATTTTTTTTCGCCTCCTTGTTGACTCGAAGATGTATCCACAGAATCCATTTTAGTTATATTTGGTTTAGTTATATGCACCATGAATTTTTGCCACAAGGTCAAACGATCAATAAAAAGTACTATATACAAGTTCAACGCCGTTTGCGTGAAGCCATTCGAAAAAAATACCCGTACGTGTGGCGAAACATTCATGGCTTTCGAACCACCGCGATAATACATCTGCTAACACTGTCCACTGGTTGTTCGTGAATTTTTGACCAAAACCAGCCCAGACAAGATGATGTCCCAGCCTCCATATCCGCGATAGTGTGACGTATTTCTGTTCCCATAAATGAAGAGAACCTTAAAGGGCCATCGCCATTTTACAAAAATAGATGAGATATTACAGACGCACCGCTGAGAGAGCTAGATCGAAACATAAGCGAGGATCGAAATCCTGCAATGTTTCGAGGATCGGATATAAAGCACATATGATATCTAATAGGGACTACTTCGAAGGGGATAACATTGGTATATTGTAATTATTATTAAGGTAATCCACCGGTTAAGGTAGGTTTTTGGATGGAAACAACTACCAAACAAACATTTTATTACTCCTAACAAAACACAAAATCCATCATCACACCCAACATCAGGTCCCTCTTCATCTCTGAGTACTTTCTTCCTCCCTTCATCCCGTCCAACATCCCTATCCTGTTCCTTCCCTTTCCTCTTTTACCCAACATTCTCCCCTCTACCACAGTCTTCAACATCCCACAGCCGGTTAACACCCCCTTCATCCACTTTTCCTGCCTCAATAGGATTTCTCCCAACAAACCCCTCTCTTAGCCCACCATGCCAAGTACTTCCTCATTTGTTTTCTTCTCTGTCCATTTCACCTTCTCCATTCTTCCCCACGCCCACATTTCAAAAGCCTCCAATCTACGTCTATCCTCCTGCTTCAATGACCACATTTCCGCGCCGTACATAGCTACGCTCCATATCAAAGTTTTTACGAATCTTTTCTTAATGTCCTTACTCAACGTCCCTGTCATCAACTCCTTCCTCCTAGTGAAAGCCTCTTTGCCTAGCGCAATTCTTCTCATTACGTCCCTACTACTTTGACCGTGTTGGTCCAAAACACTTCCACTTCTGTTCTACCTGCTCTTTTTTGTTTACTAGTTTTTGCCCTCCTACTTTAATGTTAAGCTTAGCCTTTTTCTTTCTAGAAATTCGCATAACCTTTGTTTTATTAATATTGATTCTCATCTCATCCCATACCTGTCGTACTGAATTTCCAATTCACTCAGCAATGCTTGCAAGCCCTTGCCTGACTGACAAATTAAGCTTGGTCATCAGCAAACCTAACTGATTTTACGAATTCCCCGCCGTCTTTCCTTCCTACCTCCAGGTCTTCTCATTCCTCTTTAATCATTTCCTCTAGGATACATACGGGGTCTGAGACATGTACAGATTGCGGATTAGCCTCCTTTCCCTCCAATCTATTCCTATTTTCTGCAATATACTCATTAATTTTCCCAAATTCACTCTATCGAACGCTTATTCGAAATCTACGAAACAGGCAAATACCTCCTGGTTGTGTTCTATATTCTTCTCGATTAATAATCTCATTACTGCGCTGGTATCACGCGTACCTCTCCCCTTCCTAAACCCAAACTGATCATCCCCTAATTAATCATTTGCCCTACTCCCTATCCTTTAGTTTATGATCCTGAGAACAACTTTAGCTGCGTGGGATATGAAACTTATCGTCTTGTAGTCCTCACAAGATGTAGCCTTTACCTTTTTCGGAATAGGAACTAAAACTGATCTCACAAAGTCTTCCGGCCAGATTCCTTCCTCATAAATACTACGAATCAGCCCATATAGCCTCTTCCTCCCACATTTTCCTAAACATTTCAATAGTTCCGCGGGAATGTTATCCACCCCCACAGCCTTATTTAGTTTCACCTCCCTTTCTATCTCATTGTCTAGTATGCCTAGACCTAAGCTGTCTTCCTCTACGTCATATTCTTTTTCAATGTCTAACTTTGTTGGTCGAAGTTCTTTACTATACAGTTCTTCTATGTACTCCTTCCATCTCTCTTGGATCTTTCCTGCGTCAACTATTACCTTACCCGCCTTATCTCTAACTGTTAGCATAGCTCTTCCTTTCTTACTTCCCGATAAAGGTTTAACTTTGCTGTACAGCGCACCGATTTCACCCTTCCTCTGCAGACTTTCCATATCCTCACACTACGTCATCAACCATGCTTCCTTTGCTTTATTTGTTGCCCGCCTCAATTCATTGTTTAATTCTTTCTACTTCATTTTGCTCTGTATTTACATTTTTCCATTTTCTCCGCTCATCCACCTTTTAATCATCTCATCCGTGATCCATGGTTTCCTAGTCCTTTTAGCGTCAACGGTTCCGATAGTGTCTTTTGCGGCTTCAGACAACCCTTTCTTGAAACTTTCCCATTTTTCTTCGATAGTACTTAGCTCTTTTCCATCCGCCATGACTTCCTCTACCACCATTTTGTATTCCTTCCTTTTCATACCACTCAATGCTTCTAAATTCCATTTTCTAACTGAGCGCCCCTGCCTTATCCTTTTGAAACGGACGCTACATTTCATAACAACTAAATTGTGGTCAGAGTCCACATCCGCTCCTGGGAAGCTGTGCGAATTTATCACACTGTTCCTAAACCTGTCTAACCACGATATAAACTAGCTGATACTTTTCTGAGTCACCTGGTATTTTCTATGTATACCTGCGTCTTTTGTGGTGTCTAAACCAAGTGTTGGTGATGACTAGCCCCTGTCTCCTGCAGAATTCAACTGTTTTCTCCCCGCGGTCATTCCTCGTGCCTAAACCGTAGTCCCCCACCTCATCAGCATCTCTTCCCTCGCCTACCGTCGCATTCCAATCCCCCACCACTATCAAATGTTTCCCTGCAGGAACACACGCGATTATGTCCTCTAACTGATCGTATATCCTATCGACCTCTTCTTCCTTATGGTTGCTCGGTGGCATGTATACCTGAATAATAACAAAGTTCGTCGGTTCTGCTTTTATCTCTACTAGTAATAATCTGTCCGTTACCTGCTCTATGTCGACTACACTTCTTCCTACCTCTTTATTTAATACTATGGCAACCCATCGTTGGCTCTCGTCCCCGCCGCTGTATATTATTCTATAATCATCACTCCAGTAATCCCCGCTAACCTTCCATCTCACCTTGCATAGACCTAAAATATCTATTCTTCCCCTTTCCATCTCTCGCTTAATATTCTCCAATTTCCCTGTCCTCTTCATTGTCCTAATATTCCGAGTTCCTATTCTAACAACATTCGTCATTTATTGAACGCACCACGTATCTTTCTTACGTGGATTGGCATTGATTTGTATAATTTTGTGTCGTCTAAGAACAGGAAAATATTTTATAATTAAATTTCAGCCACCGGGAACAACAAAGTAATTTCATTTTTATAGCAATTGCTATTCACTATGGTTGTTGTTGGAGGAATTTGAGATATTACTAATACGCTCAATTTCCTCGTGAGACTTAATTAAAACATCCTGAGGGAGTCTTTGTATCTCTTTTAATTCCAAGAAAAAAAGTGCGCTGCTTTTTGAACATTTTATTTTTCAATAATATCACGATGTCATACGCCCTCATCACATGAGCGGCTTTGGCGACCATCGTCAACGTGTGACGAAAGACGCATTACTGGAAAAGCAAGCATACACCTACCCCTCTGAAATCATGTAAGGGAGTAAAAAATCGTTCGGCTGTGGGGGAGAATATTAATGAATTTTCATGTAGGGGGGATTCTAGGGTTGAATCAAGATTCGACAGTCCCTTCTACGGGTAATCATTCAATCAATAGTCCTTGTCACTACCGAATTATATTATTCGAAATTTTAGAAATGAGTGAATATATACATGCATGGAAATGGGGTATCTACATCTACTCAAAACCCCGAAAGCCGCCGCAAGGGCGTGTGGCGGGGGGTGTTAGGACTCCACCCGTAATAAAAAAGAAAAAAAAACCGCGTGAAAAAGCCACAAATTTATACCGTCAGCAAACAAAACATGGCATACACGCATGCAAGAGTACATTGGGTCCTTTGGGTTCAAGAATCCTTGGGTAGAAGATTATGGAATCAAATGGAATGCGATTGATAACTGAATGAACATGCATATTCTGTTTTGTCATTGAGATGGTGGAGGCTAATAAAAAAAAGAATGTTTCCGAACCATCATTCCGACACACGCAAAGAACTTATAGAAGAACTTATAGAACTTATACAGGGTGGAGCAGAATGGACAACTTGATTTGACAGGTCAATTGTAAAATAACCAACCAAGATAAGTAAAAAAGTTTTTTATTTTGGAAAACTTAAATTTAATATCATTTTATTTTCATTAGGTTTTGGAAATTATTTCATCCTAGTGACGACCTTGGTGAGCGATGCACATGTAGAGGCATTCAAACAAGTTTTCAAAAACTCTTCTTAGAATATCTTCCGCTATTCAAGGGATGACATCTGCAATGGTCTCCTTAAGAGCTTCCAAAGGTCCTCGGTCGAACTTTGTAAACCTCAGCTTTGAGATGTCCCCAAAGAAAGAAATCACCTGGGCTCAAATCCGTGGTGGCCATGGACAATCCCCTCGTAAGGAGATCAGGCGGCCGGGAAATTGTTCTTGCTGGATTTGGCGTGAACGACGGGCGGTGTGAGCCGTGGCACCATCCCGTTGAAGCCAAAAGGCTTTTGTGTCATTTAACTCACCAACATCTTCCATTTTGGGGAGTAAGAAGTTCTCCAGCATCTCACAATAGTGCACACAGTAACAGTTGAGCCTCAAGATTCCAAAAAGTAAGGCCCAATAATGTCTATGGAGAACACAGCACAGCAAAACTGTCACTTTGCAATGGGCTATGGAGCGAACTTCACTTGGGGGAAGTTCGCGAGGGTTGTCAGTCGCCCAGTTTGTCCTTATTTACTGAGGCGGAGAGGTAAAAATGCGCTTCATCGCTGGACCACAGCGCCCTCTGCGTCGCCAACACACTATTATTATTCTTAAAGAACGTTTCTACGACAAAGTCTCGATGCTCACCAGACACCTGCATGGTCACTACTAAAAATGGCGTTGTTTTTCCCCAGCTAACGCCACTACTCCCACTCCACTAATTTATCTTCAGTTAATTTTTTAAACTAGGCAGCCCATTCTGTCTCACCCTGTATTTGCCAAGTAAATGTAAATTACTGGAATTATAAGGCGCGTTGATTCAGCCATAATATCATGTAAAATTATTTTGTAAAAAAAGTGTCCACTCAAGTGGTAATATTTTTATTAATCCTATGATAAACTATTTTAGACCTTTCATGATATGAGTACCCATTGATATTTGATAATTCATTTAATTTTTATAATAACTAGACGAATTGAGCTAAATAGCATTCAAGAGCGGCTGGCCAATCGGCTGCAGCAAGCCATCATTAGCAATGAAGAAGAAAACAATGTTGGACAGCACGTCACAGAGTCGCACTAAGTAATTTAAACCGTAGTAACTGAAAGTTGCAACCTTGTTCTATTCGAGGGTACCTCATTGTCAGTTCGACCATATGAAACCCCAGAATACTCTCCATAATAATATACGTTATGTTCGCTCATAAGATATTCGAGGGGAAGGAATATCGCAGATTTTACATTTAATGGAATGAGGTGAACACATTTATGAAGTTTGCAGTGGATGGCGTAGTCAAATGATGTAGACAAAAAAGCCGTAGCACCTCACGTAGGGGCCTTGGGAGAACGAATCTGGGAATTCCTAATCCGGATCGTGTGGCAGATAGCATTGCCCAGTATGGGGCTGATGCTGCCTTCATAGTTTCCGAGATGGTACGAGAACCCTGGAGTGGGATGAGGGAGGTGGAATTCGCAAGCGGGCAGGGAGTGGAAGAGGGAGGGGGGAGGGGGGGGCGGGAGGGGAACAAGCCTCGCGTTGCGTGGGAGGAGTCATTAGCGGTGTCGGTGGAACACAAAGCGAGCGAAGGGGAGGGGGAAGGAAGGAAAACAGATGAGAGAGACTCCTCGCCTCATTTCCCTTCCTTTCCGCGCCTGGCTCCGACCCAGAGGCCCCCCCCCTCCTTCCCGCCCGCTTGCCTCTCTCCCCCTACGACCCCCATCCAACATCCACCGTGCCTCTCAAATGTTTTTCTTTGAGAATTCGCCCCGGAAATTGAGTGTGCGACGCAACCTCATGTAATTATTAGAAATTTAAAGAGCAGTGCAGTTTAAGAGTAACGACGTCGGCGGTAACTAACAGCTTATGGGCAAGTTTTGACCCCGTGCGAAATGCCTTTTCGTTTCGGTGTGCCAGTCTGTTAGCTCTTAACTGGTGTGTGTCTCGGAGGGTATGACGGAGTGCGCAGATGATTTGAGAGGTTAGGCTTCACTAGATGGTCCTATGAAAATGTTGATTCGGAATATTTTGAATCTCAAAAGTTGATGCTGGTGGGTAAGGGGAAAGTTGGGCAAATAGACGAGATCAAAACGTCGTCAAAGGCAATGAAAAAATCTCCTGAGTCTCGATTTTTTCCTTGAATTTCGCTGCATAAGGACTTCTAAAAATTGATTAATGCTTTAACAAAGTATGCCTGAGCATTTACATTACATTATGTTATAACAAAGTAACGAAAGAAAATTAACATTTATAATGGAGTGCAACGTGTCAGCAGTGGTCGTATTGCTGCATACTATATGAATTAAATGAATGACCTTTGGTTAAGAATGGGGGAGGGGGTCAATATTGTTTTTCGCGAGAAATACAACCGCTCTGCTTGAAATGTTTTTATAGCAAACCATCGCAGTTTCTTTGATCATAGTTTAGCTATTCATATATATATATATATATATATATATATATATATATATATATATATATATATATATATATATATATATATATATATATATATATACACACACGAGGGTCATCCGGAAAGTAGTACCCGTTCGTGAAATAAAGACACAAAAGTAAATATTAACAAACATAAAAAATTTTATTTGAAAGAGGATACTTTAAACTACTTCTCAACATAATCTCCAAGCAAATTAAGGCATTTGTCATAACGTGTGACAAGTTTCTGTATTCCTGCTGCATAGTCCTTCGCCGCCAGCTCATTGAGATACGCGAGGGACCCATCTTGCACAAATTTTTGCATAATGCAGATGGTGTTTAACAATTTCATGAACAATTGTTCGAGAAACATTGGGAAAATGCTCACAGATGTCATCAATTGTGACGCGCCGATCGTTCCTCACGAATTCGTCAACTGAGCTCACCAGTTGGTCTGTAATGACAGACGGTCTCTCCGAACGCTCATCGTCGTGTGTGTTCCCCCTCCCCATGTTGAAGTTGCGACACCACCGCCGAACAGACGACTCGTCCATTACATTGTCTCCATACACCTCCTTTAATTGGCGATGAATATCACATGGGCGAACGTTTCTTGCATTGAGGAATTTAATCACTGCCCTCACTTCACAACTGGCGGCGTTCTCAATTTTTTTAAACATTGTAAACAATCACAGAAACAACACAGGCAATGCTAGCGTCACGCAACTTGGCTCAGAGAAGGCAGACAAGCCACTGAAGCTATCTGACCTCGTCCAGCGGCTACTCGCGTCGTCAGCACGTCATGCGGCACGAACGGGTACTACTTTCCGGATGACCCTCGTATATATATATATATATATATATATATATATATATATATATATATATATATATATATATATATATATATATATATATATATATATATATATATATATATCTTCGAAATGGAACGCTCTTCGGCGATGCACAAGTATATAAAAACACGGGTGTAGATGTGTAGAATATAGAGACACAAAGAAAGGACACTCACAGTATGCTATTTGACGTTTCGACAGCCGAGTTCGGTCAAATACCATACGGTGAGTGTCCTTTCTTTGTGTCTCTATATTCTACACATCTACACCCGTGTTTAAATATATAAAAATATATATATAGAGAAATATTTATATATATATATATTTATAGAAAAAAAAAATATATATATATAGAAATATATTTACATATATATATATAGATATATATATATATATATATGGGGGTCAGGTATATGTATATAAGGGGGTCATATATATATATATATAATATTCACGGTCTAAAAAGCAGTGGGGGCCCCCAGCTGGTTTTGAGAGCGTCTCCTTTAAATTGTCCGCCCTCTTCTCCTCGCTTCATATACTATGTACCTGCAGTAAGTTAACAACGCCAATTACCTCATCAGCGACCTTAAGAAGTTCTGCACGTTTCCATGACCTTAATATTATTGATATTTCTCTTGAGCAAATTGCCGCGCAGGGTCATGTGGGGAAATCAGTTCGGGCCCTTAAGAGTGTACGAGACCTTCGCCACTACGTAGTACGTACGATAAATACGCTAACTGGTGCGATATAGCAGCAATGACGTGGACTATAGCCCCGCCCACTAGCGGCGCTAGTTGCCTGAGACCCAATGAGCAGCCGTCTGTGCTTGGCGAATCATCGAGCTGTGCGCAATGGTGCCAGTTATGTTATAGTGTCTTTTGCCCTTGTTTTTATTGTTTGTCAAAAATGGATATTGACGAATTCACGGAACAACGAATCAACATCAAATTTTTGGTGAAGTGCGGTAAAAGTTAGCAAGAGATTACTGAAATGTTGACGGCTGTTTACGGTGATCATGCTATGAAGAAACCATCCGTTTTCAAGTGGATTATGCGTTTCAAAGATGGCTGACAAGACGCCACGGATGATGCAAGGCCGGGGCGACCACCTGCGTTGACGACAACATTGATCGTGTGAGGTCAGTTGTCCTTATCGTAAATGCTGAGTTCTTTCTTGCAGTCCTCAAGCGTTTGAGAGATCGCGTGCGACCAAATTTGACTCAAAGTGATGGATGGATCCTTCACCATGACAATGAACCTGCACATTCAGCATTGATTGGTCACCAGTTTCTGCCAAAAAATTCAGAAACTTTGATCCTTGATCATCCTCCTTATTCGCCAAATCTCGCCCCTTGCGACTCTTTCCTATTCCCAAAATGCAAAAATGTGATGAGGGGACATCGCTGGGGAGATGTGGACACAATAAAGCAAGAAACGATGAGAAAACTGAAAAGCCTGACTGCCGAGGACTTCCAAAGGGTGCTTTAAACAGTGGAAAGGAAGATGGAATTAATGCATGGCAACGAATTGAGAGTACTTTGAAAGGGACAAAATCCATGCAGACTAAATTTTGCAAAATAAAGTTTTTATGGCCTCAGTTCGCGCATTCATTGGACAGATCGTATGCTGGATTAACACGCGGGATGACGATATTCTCCCGGTCAGTCTTAATAAAAATACGCCAAAATGCTCTGAATAGTATTTTCCTTTAGTCTCAATCTCCCTTTCTTAAAGGAAGTAACAAAATTTAATTAGAAAATTATCTAAATATTATCACTGTAATCCGCCTCATCAAATTCATTTTTAATTCGCTTTCAATCAAAGAATGGATTACAAAATTTTCAGGTGCACGCGGTTTTCGGATGCTTTGACTTTAGCTTAGATCTTTTTATGGGTCGTTCTCCTCAAGTCTACCATCTATGCAAGGCTCATTCCACGCTTAAGCTGACGGATAAGCTGTTTTCTCAATCAAATGTTTCTAATCAGGCTTGGTGTCGCGGATGACGGACAGAATCAATTCGTAGCAAATAATAATAATACGATTTTCCACCTTTAATGCCCATCTCAATTAAAAATGCATTATTATTTGCAACGAAGCGATCAGTTGTCACAGTGTTATTCCGTTTTTATGGGTGGAAAAGACAACAGGAAGTTAACGGACCCTAAGAGCTGACACGTTTTCGATTCAAGGATGTGAGGTCTGCCTTCGATCAAACTGTCTTCACACTGAGCACCGCACTTTGTGACTGTGATGCTTAATTTATGGCACACTAACGCATTTCAAGAGCCCTCGTCACGATCTTCACGTGGTGCTTGAGTGTTTTGATGGCCCCTAGAGCCATACAGCGGAAGAAATGATATTTGCTCTTGGTGGGGCGACCCATGCGAAAAATGTCGAGGGACAGGTGAGAAACAAAACGCAGTCCATGAAGCGTCAGTTTCTCAGCAACGGCACGGAATTAATTAAGACGATAGACCAGTATGAATTCTCATTCCAAAAAAGGAAAATCAATAGTATGCGAGGACTAGGGCAATAGGGTTGATTTCGAACGGAGTTAATGTATCATTCGCGAAGATCAAAAAACGGATAGAGATGAGGGCAGGAGGAGAGGGAAGAGGAAAGAATAGTGAATGGGAAGATAGGTTTAGAAAGGGAACGGGTGATGCCAGGGCAACAATGAAATTTCCTTGAGAAAGGATTTGGTCCCTTCGTTGACTTCGAGCTGTTAGTCTGAGTAAACCATTTCACAGTCAAAGAACATATTTCGGAATGTGGCGTGTGTCGGAGAATAATTGGGCCTAACCGTTGGAGAAGGCACCTGCCTCAGGCTGCTCTAGGGAGCATATTGAATGGAAGGGGGTAGATACAGGATTCAGGATCTAGTGCTAAGTAGGGAAGTATTAATTAGTAGGGTTCTCCGCCACTGTTATTTCCAACTTGTAAAAGTAGGAAAAGGTAAGCGGGGCAAGGTTGGAACTTGAGTTGGGAGTGAAAGTAGGTGAGTTTAGGTAGATTTGCGGATGATCAAGCTTCAGCTCGCCAGTGTGGCGTTTTTCATAACGAGTGCGATAGATATACGGATATTAATCAACCATAAATAAATGAAAACACATTGCGTTCGTAAGAGAATTGAAAGTTGAATCAAACAAGACACTGTAAATATAAAAACAGCATAAACTGGAGGACTTTATTTAACGAGTCCTAGAGACGAAAATGGAAAAAGTAGAAAGGACATCAAACATACAAAATGCGCCCGGTAAAGAAGCTTATGCAAAGAGGAGGGAGTTAATGACATAAACGAAAGATCTACATCTACATCAATACGCTGCGAGCCACCAAAAAGATGCGTGGCAGGGGGTGCAGCACCAGGAAGAAAGGGTAAGGGATGAGGGGGTTAGGGTTTTTCAAATGGACGGGGAAAGGTGGGGGGAACCTGAAAAAATATATATAAATATAACCAGGCGCAGTCCCTTCCTTGTAGGTTAATACTTATTGTGCCGCACTGACTAGTGGGGGATTTCGATTACAAGAATTCTGGTCTCTTATTGTTCTTGGAAAAAATTACCATTTAAACCTGTCATTCTAGCAGTCTATCTCTCTAACCGAGAGAAGCAGTCTATCTCTCTATCTTTCGTTTATGTCATAAACTCCCTCCTCTTTAGATTCGTGATCCCTCCGCCCGTAATACGTTGGGGTTCGTATTATGTTCTTCATTTCATCGGAAAAGGACCCATCTTTAAATGTTTTCAATAAGATTTAATCTATAATGTGGGTCGCGGTAGTCTAGGGGGTAGAGCGTTGGACTACTGACCGCAGGGTCCCGGGTTCGATTCCCGGGCAAGTGTCTGGGCACCTGCAGCTCCACCCAAGCTATGTGATTTTTCGGGTACCAAATCTTTCTGGGAAACCATAACCGGCACAGGGAAAGGAACTGGCCCCCCTACCCAGATGTATGAATTTCACACGCCGTATAGGGCTTAGTACTGGGTAAACTCTACCATCACCCATACCGAACCGACCTTTGGGTTGATTACTGTGTATATGTTTTATGGTTAATCTACATTGTAAACGCCGCTGTTTAAGGGAATCCCAGCCTAAATGTTCTAGCAAAGTAGTTAAACTATTGCGTTGGTCATAACAAAGTCTGACAAATCCAGCCCCTCTCCGCTGATCTCGATCTAATTCCGAAATCAAATTTATCTTTTGAGGATCCCATTTACTGGCAGCATACTCTAGGTGAGGCCTGACTAGGGCAAGAAAACATTGTTCCTTCACTTTTTCGTCGCATTTACCTAGCACTCTTTTCACAATTCCCAATTTTTTATTAGCACGACCGCATATTTCTCGTATGAAAGATGTTAAGATTACCGAACACTTTGAAATATTTCGTAAGAGGAAACACCTTTTCGATTTATGAAAAAATTTTCACTGGGCAAGATGTAAAATTGGTATTCTTTCATTCTTATCCTTCTTTGCCATCGCTTACCCTTTAGGATGCGATCTTCTATTTCCAACGTCTTTTGGGGCTTAGTACTAGGTGTGCTCCACCGTTACCAATCAAACTGACCTACGGGTTGATTACTGCACGTGTACGTGGTACCTAAGGCACTTCAAAATGCCTCCCACCTCACCGAATGCCAATGGGAGCGGAGCACGCCTTGCGCCGGGGGCTGTCATCGGAAGGTCGGGCCAGGGGGCGGGGTCATCGCGTCAACCCCCCCTCCCTGCCATTCCCTTCAGAATCTCCGAGAAGAATCGAGGGAAGGGTCGGCCGAGTAGGGCCCTCCCCCGCCACCCTCCTTTCATCGCCCTCGACGACTTGCATTGCAACTCCTCGTTCATAACTTCCTCTGACCAAGAGTTTCTCGTGGCGACGGCGCCTCTTCGCCTCCCTTCGCTTCCACGTGATCTAACCGCACGCAATTAGTTCTATTAATATATTCTTTATATATATTTTAAGGGGACGGTTGCGTGGGATCCGTCGGCCGTGTTCGTTCGTTTCGCTCTCCTGGTGAGAGCCATCTCCCCAAACATATCCTCTCCCCCCCCCCCCCCCCCCGAGACGTTTAAGCCTCGATCTCCTCCTTAATGGCCTGCTTTGCCGGAACGCCTCTCCCTCCCCCCTCCATCTACCGTCTACATCTCCCGCAGGATATATGTATTTCTCTCTCAGATCTCGCTCCCACTCAACACTTCACGCGGCGCTGATTAAAGCAAACACGAGGTTCCGCAGTCTGCCGACAGAGAGCAGCGAAGCAGTCAGCGTGTCCCCTCCCATGCCTCGAGCCCCTCTCCACTGGGAAATCTCTCCGACTCACTCGGCCAGCTCCCCTCTTCTACTCCTCCTCCCCCCGCCCCACCCGCCAGATGGGGGAGCATCTCTCCCCCATCGGTGGGGGCTGGTCGCGGATGGAAGGGCGCAGATGGAATAAAAAACCGACGAGTCCTAGGAAATTCGTGCGTCTATCCCTAGAACTTGCCTCCCCCCCTTCACATCATACATTTCTGCCGAGGGTTTCTTTCGGGACGTCCTCCCCCTCTTGGTGGTGGCTCTCCCTCGCTCGCCTTGACTCATGGCTGTCGCGTTCGCCGTCGGGTGATCGAGTGAAAGCGTATGACCAGCGGTGTATTAAGTAGCATTTTAATTTCCACCCAGAGCGCTCGACTGCATTAATCAATGTACTACAGTTGATGCCTAAGTTCTTGCTTGTCGACGTGGAAAAATACGATTAGTTCGCACAAGATTTCCGTAGTTGCGTTTGCTGGAGCATTAAATTTTAGTTCGACATATTTAAAAAATGCTATTTGCGATGTGACATGAAATACGAGTCCACGTGAGCGAGGGCTAAATTTGTGAAACCGATACCACCAAACTTCAAGCTCCACCGTAGCCCATTACTTTCCAGCATTCATCTCCTACCCTCCCTCGAAGACAGTCTTTATCCTAGAGATGATCAACCGATTTGCAGACATCCAGAAAGCACAGGAGTGACCACATTCACTTATAAGTGTGAATATTAAAATAAAAGTGCCGCACTTCATGCATGTCCTTCACGGAAAATAATGCGTGTCCTCCGTGGGTCAGAGGATGAACTTAAAAATTGTCGAAAATCATCGCTTTTTTTTCCATGTTCTTCCCTTCCGAAATACGTGCGATGTGCAATAACTCCTCATAAAATCAAAGGCGATCGTTGTGTCGGAAAAGTCTTGTTAGGTCGAAGCCAGTTCCAGTGCGTGGCTTCATTTTCATAGTCGATTGAAGCAATAAAAATTTGTTTATTTAATGAAATGGAAAGAATAACTTTCGTGCGGTGATTGAACACTTCTGTTTAAAAGGCTTAACACCGAAAAATAGATCAAAGCCGAGTCGCATGAAGTTCGTGGCACATCTGCTCCAGTGTTTGCGACTATTTACAATTGGGTAAATGAGTCTAAACGTGGCCGTACATCCGAAAATGATAAACACCGTTCGAGACGTCCGGTGGAATCCGAAATTATTGAAAAAATTCACGATATGGTTTTGAGTGTCCGACGAGTAAAGTAGTTGAGGCCTCAGCTATTTTTAATTTTGCACTTAAAATTGAGTGTAAAAAATCTCGGCAAGATTGTTTTACTCTTATGGGAGATAAACGGTATCGTGTTGACGATTCGGAGGCTGATTTGGCGCTTTTCTGTCGCAATCCTGACGAGTTCCTGCGTCTGTACATAACTGTCTACGAAAAATGTTTGCATTAGTATTCTCCAGAGACAAAAGAACAGTCGAAGCATTTGCTTTCTAAAGGCACGATGGCTCCGAAGAAGGCGAAGACGGTGAAATTGGTCGGCAAGACGATGGCCATTGTTTTTTCGGATGCGCGCGGATTCATCTTAATCGATTGGAACGGTCAAATGATTTGAAAGGACAAATGAACAATAGCGAGCATTACGCGTCGCTAACGCCCTGATTAGAAGATGTTGCCTCTCTTTAAGAAACATGCCGCAAACCCTGTCCACATATTTCCTCATTGAACCGACTCAGCTCATCCTCACATAAAATGCCTTTAGTTTCAACAATAAAATCTACTTACGAACAAAAATCACTGCAATGGGCACGCGAATTGCTCCTGCATACGCCAATCTTTTTATGAGCAAATGCGAAAATACCTATCTCCACCCAAAAACCATTGAACCACTCTTCTGGGCCCGCTACATTGCCGACATTTTCCTCCTTTGGTCCCACGGACGCGAAACCTAATCTTCCTGCATTTCCTCTCTCATCTCCTGCTTCTCGGTATCTTTCATTTAATCTATTTCTGTTACAAACATTGCTTTCATATATCTCGAATTTACCCCCAGACTAATAAATTCAACACCTCAGTCCACATTAAACCGACCAAGAACCAGCAATACCTTCATTTCCATAGCTGCCACCATCACATACAAAACGCTCCATTCCTTCCCCACTCTCAATCCCTTACCTCCATCCCTTCACACCCCCTCCAAACAGAAATACATGGGCCAGCTACAAAACTCTCTCGGGAAACGAGGGTACCCGGAAAAAATATTGAATAATAAAATCCTCAACCCTTCAACCCTATACACTCCTCTTCTCAAACCAATCCGCCCAAAATGCCCCAACCTAATCTGCACTATCTTCCCCGGAGCCCAAAAAATCAAACAATTCCCAATTATTCATAACAGTCAGTTCTCATTACCTTTGTTCCCACATCGTCCTTCCGTTCATTTCATTGCCCGTCCAACTTGCGAGGCATCTTCAAGCCGACAAGACCACCTGCGGGACTCCCCTGGCTCCACTACACCCCTGTGCGCACCGTGCAACCGCCCAAGCTACAATTGCTGCACTCTCCTAAGACCCGCCACCTCCCTTACTAATAATTCCCAACCCATGAGTTATTCCTTCGGCACCTACGCTCCAAAAAAATGATATACCGCCTCTCCTGTAACTTCTGCCCTGCCTTCTACGTGAGCGAATGCACGACCGCACTTTCCCTCCGCATGAATAACCACCGCTATTCCACCAAATCTCCCACCATCTTTAATTATCCCATCCCTACTCATACTGCTTCCCAAAATCAATCTTTCGATGACTGCTTCACCATTTCGGTGATTGAAGCCCTTCCCAAATCTGAAAGTATCATAGAGGAGAGAACCCGCGTGTTGGCGCACACCTGGGTGTCCCAGGCATTAAAACCCCCCGGACTGAACCAAGCCCACTGAATGCATCCAATAGCTGCCTATATATTCCCTCCCACCCCCTTGTTCATTTCCTATTGGTCCCTTACCTCTCCTTCCCTTACTCCCTTCCCCGCACATGTCCTCTCCGCTCCTCCCCGAGAACGCCATCCTGAAGACGACGGTCGTGCCGTCTCAACGTCAAAACTACATATGTGAGTGTCCTTTCTTTGTGTTTCCATGTTTTAAAAATCAACATCAGTGTTTATATATATTTGTGCGCCACCGAAGAGCGTTCCATTTCGGAGAAATTTACTGTGGACAAAAACACAGAAACGCAAAAAAAGAAATGAAACGCATTAGGTTTCGAATTTTCGGTGGTCCAAGCCACCTTTCTCAAAGAAGAGAAGAATATAACAGGCAGTTCTGTCCACCTCTTCCTTTAGAGAGAAGTTTTTATTGGCTTCGTGGAATTTGAAAGTGCAAATTGGATACATTGGGTTTAGGAAGGGAAGAGGTACGCGTGATTCCATTACAGTTATAAGATTATTAATCGAGAGGAATATAGAATAAAACCAGGAGGTATTTGAGTGTTTCGTAGATTTCGCAAAAGGGTTTGATAGAGTGAATTGAGAAAAACTAATGAGTATATTGCAGAAAATAGGAATAGATTGGAGGGAAAGGAGGCTAATCCGCAACCTGTACATGTCTCAGACTGCTCAGGTGTGGATGGGAAACGGGGAGTCCGGATGGGCAGTGTTAGGAAGAGGTGTAAGGCAGGGTTGCCCATTATCACCGTTGCTGTTCAACCTGTATATATCTAAGAGGAAATGATTAAAGAGGCAGGGGAGACCTGGAGGTAGGAATGAAAGTGGGCAGGGTATTCGTAAAATCAGTTAGGTTTGCTGATGACCAAGCTTTAGTTTGTCAGTCAGCCAAGGGGTTGCAAGCATTGCTGAGTGAATTGGAAATTCAGTGCGAAAGGTATGGGTTGACAATCAATATTAATAAAACAAAGGTTATGCGATTTTCTAGAAAGAAAAAGCCTGAGCTAAAC
The DNA here is from genome assembly GCF_022747635.1 of Hetaerina americana. Taxonomy (NCBI): domain Eukaryota; kingdom Metazoa; phylum Arthropoda; class Insecta; order Odonata; family Calopterygidae; genus Hetaerina; species Hetaerina americana. The sequence continues at coordinate 69,876 of NW_027286732.1, forward strand.
ATTAAAATAGGAGGGCAACAGCTAGAGCAGGTGGAACAGTTTTCGTATTTCGGAAGTGTTTTGTACCAAGACGGTCAAAGTAGTAAGGACGTAAGGAGAAGAATTGCGCTAGGCAAATAGGCTTTCACAAGGAGTAGAGAGTTGATGACATTAACGTTGAGTAAGGACATTAAGAAAAGAATCGTCAAAACTTTGATATGTAGCGTAGCTATGTACGGCGTGGAAACGTGGTCATTGAAGCAGGAGGAAAGACGTAGATTGGAGGCTTTTGAAATGTGGGTGTGGAGAAGAATGGAGAGAGTGAAATGGACAGAGAAGAAAACAAATGAGGAAGTACTTGGTATGGTGGGCGAAGAGAGGGGTTTGTTGGGAGAATTCCTATGAAGTCAGGAAAAGTGGATGAAGGGCGTATTGATCGGCTGTGGGATATCAAAGACTGCGATAGAGGGGAGAATGTTAGGCAAACGAGGAAAGGAAAGGAAAAGGATAGGGATGTAGGGCGGGATGAAGGGAGGAAGAAAGTACTCAGAGATGAAGAGTAACCTGGTATAGACTAGGTCGCTGGAATGTGTTTTGTTAGGAGTCACAAAATATTTATTTGGTAGTTGTGTCCATCCAAAAACATACCTAACCGGTATATCACCTTATAGTAATAAAATTGGATATAATTTATGACCATTTTACAGAATGTAGAAGTAGTCTGGAGGGCAGGCGACTTATTCGAAACCGGTACATGTCACTCACAATCAGACTGCATAAATTAGACGAGGTAAATCGGGATTGGCAGTGGTACGTAGAGGGCGTAAACAGGTCTCTTGCGGTTATTTCCAATAACACAAATACCATATCACCCAAGGTATATGTCATACAGGGTCCACTATAAAAGTAATACGCATTGTCTGGGAAAAATAGATTAATTGATCGTACTTGTACAATAGCTAAAAAATTCTTCCAAATACTCTCCCCCTGCATCAATAATACACTTAGAGTACAGAGACGTGTCTACAATGCCTCAGAAGGTACCCTGAAACTTCTCTCTACGGGAATTTCTTTTGTATGTTTTCCATGGTCTCCCAATAGTTTCCTTTCAGCTCTCTCTTCAGTCAGGGAAAGAAATGAAAGTCGCACTTACTCAAATCGGGACTGTAAGGGGGCTGGGACCACCGGGGTGGTGCTCTGGGCCAGGAAGTTGGTAACATCTACATCTACTTAATACCCAGCAAGCCGCCAAAAGGGCGTGTGGCGTAACGATGAAGATCGTGAGGCTGGCGGCATTTCCATGGCCAAACGAACGCTCCATCGGGCTGTGCTACAAATTCGGAAAGTACACTTCACGCGGAGGCACGTCTTCCCCTGAGACCGCTCGGAACAAATTGGCGACCGGCTGCGTTAGAAGGCCAGACCCCTCACCTCATTCCCCGACCGGTTTTGCCGCGGTGCCATGGCTCGTATATCTGACAGCAAAACCTGATGACGTTCCACGGGGAAAACTAAGGCCTTTTTTGAGTCTTGCTATAACTTTACCAGAGAAGTGTAAACAGTTTTGAGCTAAGCCTTGATGAGGGCTGAACTTTGGCTTTTAGGAATTAGGAGTTACTTTATATATTCCATCATCACGGCAAGAACAGCTTTTCACAGATATTTACTTTTCACTGGGGAGTATGAATAATTTCCTCGACGGTGAGGACGAAGCTATTGAGTACCGAAATAATGTTGTCATATTAAAACTTTGATGCGGAGCGTTTTTATACATGTTGTGGAAACATGATCTCTGAAGTGGGATGATAGGAGGCGTAGATTGGAGGATTTAGAAATGCGGGTGTAGAGAAGGATGGAGAAGGTGAAGTGGGCAGAAAGGAAAGCAAACGAGGAAGTGAAAGCCGTGGTGCAGGAGAAGAGGCAGTAGTAGTAGTATTTAGCGGAGGCGACCGACAGCTGAGGTAGCCATTAAAGCAAGGACTCATCAAGGACTACCCTCTGTTCACGCTATGAAAGCCAGTCTTCCACACAATTTATTGCGCCCTTGTGTATAACTGCGACATTTGATTTATGAATAATTTTAGCAGGGGGAATCTTATCAGATACATTTATAAAATCTAAAAAGATGGCATCCACTTGCCTACCTCTCTCACCCGATAATAGTAAGTCATGCGTGAATAATCCTAATTGGGTCTCGCATGAGCGGGTTTTCCTGAATCCGTGTTGATTGTCACTTAAAAAGTTAATGTTATCAAGGTATGTCATTATGGAACTGACAATTATGTCCTCTAAAATTTTGCATTTTGCCGCCAACTTTCATTCCTACCTTCCATTACTTCCCATGTCTCTTTAATCACTTCCTCCACATACGAGGCCTGTTCAAAAAGTATCACGACTTTTGTGGTTTTTCAAAAATTATTTATTTATTCATGAATATCTACCCTTCAAATTAATCTCCATTAGATATTATACCCTTGCGCCAACGTTTTCTCCAATCCACGAAGCACTTCAAAAAGTTATTTTTTGTGATCTTGTTCAGCTCCTCCTTCGATACAGTCTTTATCTCGTAAATCGTAACGTAGCGTTGTCCATTCATGGGCCTCTTCAATTCCGGAACAAGAAAAAGTCACTGGGGGCCAGATCTGGGGAACATGGTGGCTGCGGCATCATTGGTGTGTTATTTTTGGCCAAAAATTCGCGCACATTCGACCGAACTTGGCGCGCTTTTTTCGGTCTTGGCTCGTGCTACAGCTTCCATTGGGATGATTCAGCTTTAGTTTCCACGCCATAACCATAAACCCATGATTCGTCACAAGTTCTGGAGTGGCCCTCTGGAGAAAATTTGGGTCGTCGCGGACAGAGTCCTACACCTCATTAGCAATGTTAATGCGTTGCTTTTTTTTAATCGAAATTGAGCAATTTTGGTACGAATTCCGCGGCAACCGGTGTCGTGCCCAAATCATTGGTAAAAATCGAATGGCACGAGTCAATCGATATGTTTAGGTCCTCAGTAAATTCTCTAACGGTGACTCGACGATCGGCCAATACTGTTTTCTTCACTTCATCAATGTTTTAGTCTGTTGTTGACGCGCTCGGGCGTCCGGCACGCTCTTCGTCGTTCACATCCTCTCGGCCCTCTGAGAACATTTTGTACCACCGACAAACGTTGCTTCGGTCCGAGGTAGCTTCTCCATAAGCCACAGTCAACATTTGGAATGCGTCCGCGCACTCAATTTCATTTTTCACCCAAAATTTAATACAGATTCTTTGATCCATTTTTTGGAACAGGCTAAATTCGAAGACAAGCCAAAACACGTCGCAGCAAAACAGCTGTCAACAATTACCTGAGCATTCAAAATGGTTAAACCTTTAGGCATAAGTGAGAGACGTAAGTACCAATATGACACCACAAAAAAATCGAAAATCAAATATACGTAACCCACGAAAATTCAAAATTCGCGATACTTTTTGAACAGTCCTCGTTTTCGTTGAACAGCAACTGTGATAATGGGATACATACCCTGTACACCCTATGCATTGCACCTCTTCCTAACACTGCCCATGCGGACTCACCGTTCCTCACTCGCACCTGAGCAGTCTGAGACATGTACAGGTTGCGGATTAGCCTCCTGTCCCTCCAATCTATTCCTATTTTCTGCAATATACTCATTAGTTTTTCCCAATTCACTCTATCAAACGCCTTTTCGAAATCTACTAAACAGGCAAATACGTCCTGATTGTGTTCTATTAGTGATCAATTAGTGATCTCATTACTACAATGGCATCAGGCTTACCTCTCCCCTTCCTAAACCCAAACTAATCATCCCCTAAGTAATCAGTTGCCCTACTCTCTATCCTTTTGTTGATGATCCTGAGAACAATTTACCTTATGCGTAGGAATTTTAAATTCACTTCTAATTATTTTCGGAGCCTGTCGGAAGCCATTTCCACTCGTTGGTCTCGCCCTGAGCCTACAATATCATCCGGGACATTATATCTCTTCATAAAACTTTCTTCGTCGATTCCTCATATCTACCATAATCAAGATCATTACTTTTCCTCGTTTGAACTCCTACACTTTCGTCGATTTCTTTCTTGCAATCCGTGTGTTCAGGCACGCCCACTCCTCACCTCTCCTCCCCATGAGAATGTCTTTGAAATATGGCATATTTTGTCTGTTGGGATAAGATCGGATTCCTTCGATTGCTGGAACACCTTCCAGCCTTCTTTCTATAAATATTGGCTTCTTTTTCACTTCTTCATTCGAAATGCATACTATATATGCAAAGGTTATTCCCTTAACATTTTCCCCGGTCTGGTTAAATGCGTAGTTGGAGTTGTGTCTCTCTTAGATTTTCGGGTGGTAGGAATAAACTAGCATGCGTGAATAACTGGTTCGAAGTGCCTCTCATGGTGTCAGCAGGACTCTTGCCCGTGGGAAGTAGTGAAATAGAGCCATTCAGCTTCAGCATTAAATTCATTCTAATTACGTTCAAGGTTGACAGTATTTCACCTGTTTTGCACTGAGAAGTTTGCAGTTTGATTTTGTTTCGTTGCCGCATGATTTGAACATACCCTCTTATTGAATATTCTTGCATTTAAATGCCTTCTTTCAAGTTATTAACTTCGCTCGAGTGCATGATCCAATTGATATTTGTGTAGATGTGTAATGATTGTGATTGTGCATGCATGGCTAGAGATTTAAAACACCCCCCGCCACACGCCCTTTCGGCGGCTTGCGGGGTATCATGTACATTCAGACAGATGTTGAGATGAAGGTCAGAGATTCAAATGGGTGGTATTTGCAGGCATTTCATGCAAGCACCTGCAAATGATATAGTTCGCCCGGGATATGACACGTGATGATTTTAAAAAAAATCTCTGGATGATATAAGGTTGATCACTTTAGTACTTGAGTCGGAAAAGCTTCGCACTGGCGAACACGAGTTTTATTCTCGTATTTTGATCACCAAATCGACCGCACGTGGTGTGCGTACGGGCAGCTCCATTTGGGACCTGCACTCCAATGATCTTAGACTAGTAAATTAAGAAAAAGGATATGTCAATGCAAAAATTTCAGAGTGTAAAAATCATTCGCCTTGACTGGGATTCGAACCCAGATCCCTCAATATCCGGTCGAGTGCTTTAGCCACTTAAGCTACCGAGGCTGGCCTCGGTAGCTTAAGTGGCTAAAGCACTCGACCGGATATTGAGGGATCTGGGTTCGAATCCCAGTCAAGGCGAATGATTTTTACACTCTGAAATTGTTGCATTGAAATGCACATTAGCGGATGACTCCGTTAAAAGTTAATGTTGCGGCATCTCCCGCAGTTTCTTTGAAAAAAGGATATGTATTCGAAGGAGGAAGTTGAATACTTCTTTCGGGGGTTTCCTTGAAGCAGTCGGTTCTTGCGTCAGAGATCATTAATCTCATTCCTCTACACTTCCTCATCCTTACATTTCCGACATTTTCCTGCTGATATGGGACTCACGATAGAAGGGAACAACCATTTCTGCTCGTACTGCTCACTTCTCTTGAAGTTTGCCGTGCATTGCTCTTCTCTGAGTTCCTTCATTTTAAAAACCAATCCACCGACTAGCTCAAAGCTTTTTTTTAGCTTTTTTTTGATTCAGTTCAACTCTTGGGAAGTATAGCGCGCATTTGAATGTTCACTACAAATGCCTCCTCAAGGTCGAATTTATCTTTTAATTTGCGGTGAAATTTCTCTGAAAACTTTGCCATATTCGTCAGTTCCACTTGAAGTGTCACCATTTTCAAATGTATTTTTAAAAACTTTTTCTTTCTAAAATGGAATAACCCAATCTCATGAATTTACACGACGCATTTTAGATTATAAGAGACAAAAAAATTGAACGAAACCAAAATTCCGACGCTTAAGTTTCTAAGCATTCGATTTTTTCACATTACATTGTTCAATGAATTCATTTTTTTTATTTTTACGTCCAAGGGATAAATTTTTCGCTACGTTCATATTGAAATATAGCCGTCAGGTGCGCTGATTGTGCTCTCATTCAATGTAATTAAAACAAGGTAACAAGTGAGTCTGCATTGAAAAAAATGTAAAACTATTTCTGGGGCAAATAATGATCGAAATTAAAATTCAGGAATTGTAAAACTTTAAATATGTAAAAATTCAACGATAAAATGTGCAAACAATGGTTTCCTTAAAAAAATCTTAGTGGCCATCGAAAACTTATTCATTCAGTTTACATTGAAAACTAACCATTTGACGTCTTTGCCCGCCGATTCCGCTCATACGAGGGAGGAGGTAATGAAAACTCAAGTGTTCTCGAAAGCAGAAAATTTGAAAAATGGCACTTTTTCAGTTGTTTTTAGTTCAATTTTCGCAAAACCCTCCACATTTATTTTCAAAAAGACAACATGTCCCTCGATCTTCATCAAAATGTGAGAGGTCAAGGGTTAACTCCGCCCGAGTCTGAAATTGTGGGAAACGCCCTATCCATTTCGATTTACTTTCACTCATTCAGTGTAAGCGTAAATGTCGTAAAGTCAACACACTTTCATGTATTCCCGAATGTCGTTGCATTCGTCTTAACGAAAAAGGTTAGAGATCCATCATTGGGCACTGAGCGAATGGATCACCTTTCGAGCAAGGATCTCGAGATGGCGGGATCGTTGATGCCCTATGGTGACGCCATCAATAAATGATCCATATGATGCACGCAATATACGCGGGCGAAACTATTATCAGTTGAAGGAGTGTTTCAGCATTTATGCTAACCAATCATATACTAATAAACAAATTGAAGGAAGGAAAAAATTACGAAGAAAAAAATTACAGAGCTATTGACGCTTTATCAAAGTCATCAATGGTAAAAAGTAAAAAATATCCTTGATGAAGCTCTCTCGGGTCTTCCACCGGGTCAGGGGTTCCATGTTGGCCGACGTTTCGATGCCCGACTCGTGCGTCGTCTTCAGGTTTTTGGCCGCCTTATATAAATGCGCGCTCGGACTCAGGTGACTTCCGATTGGTCCGACGAAGGGGAGCCTCCGGATTGGTCGCCGGGTCGTTGTGCTTTACTCCTTTCTCTTCTCGCCTCCATTAGCACAGGTTTCCACGCGTGGCTGAGGGAATAGCCGGAATCCCTGTCGAAATTCCGTCCTTCCATTTTAATTTCAATGGATTCCTTGATAATGCGGTCCCAGTAACCACCGGCGCGGGCAAGTAACTTAATCCCGCTGAAATCAATTGCGTGGTCCATCCCGATGCTGTGTTCGGCGATGGCTGATTTTTCCACCTGCCCTAGTCGTAGATGTCTTTTGTGTTCCTTTAAACTCGTCTCGATGGTCCGCCCTGCCTCTCCAATGTAGACCTCCCCGCAGGCACACGGGACTTGGTATATGCCCGGGGTCTTTAAGCCGATTGGGTCCTTCGCTCTGACCAACAAGTTTCTGATTTTCCCCCGGTGGTTCATGGATTGCCTCGATTTTATGCCTCGCCAGTATCCTGGATATTTTCCCGGATATCGAGGCGACGTACGGCAAGCAGGTCCTGGCTAATGGTTTTTCTCTTTCCTCCGCCGTGCGTGGTTGCGGGTCGAAGGACCTTTTTAGGGCCAAGGAGATTTCGCGTGTACTATACCCATTCTGGAGGAAGGTGGTTTTCAGGTGGTTAATCTCCTCCGACAGGCTATTTTTGTCGGCGATGATCCTAGCTCGTTGGAAGAGTGTGATCAGCACTGCGCGCCTTTGGGATGGGTGGTGGTGGCTGTTTCCATTGAGGTAGAGCCCCGTGTGCCTCGGCTTCCTATACACACTATGTCCGAGTGTGCCATTGCTCTTACGTTGGACCAGGATGTCGAGGAAAGGGAGTTTGCCGTCGATTTTCAATTCCTTGGTGAAGGATATATCGGGGTGCTGGCGATTCATGTGCACCAGGGATTCATTAAGTGCATCCTTCCCTTGTGGCCAAATCACAAAGGTGTCGTCTACATACCGGAAAAAATGTTTTGGGCGGAGCGGGGCTGATTTTAGTGCTTTTTCTTCAAAGTCTTCCATGAAGAAGTTTGCTTTGGCGGGGGAGAGTGGAGATCTCATTGCCACTCGATCTGCTTGCTCGAAGTATTGCCCATCGTACGGGAAGTATGTGGAGGTCAAGACGTGGCGAAATAGTATCACCGTGGCAGCGTCGAACTTGGCGTCCAGGAGGCGGAAAGTGTCAGTCAGGGGGACCCGTGTGAAAAGGGATACCACGTCCAAACTCACCAGGATATCCCCTTCTGCTAGATGGATTCCTTCCAGAATTTTAACAAAATCTGCAGAGTTTCTCAGATGATGCTCACAGCATTAATAGAAGACGATAAAAAATATCCCATTAAAACACTCTCTGATAAATATTACAAGGAAAATCAAACGATAAAAATGTTCGGCTGACTATTGAAAGACTTTGTTTCAACCTTTGAACAGCCGGAACTGTCAAGTGCCACCAAACAACAACGGTTGGAGAAAGTTTTCCGTAAAAGGATATCGTGCGTCTCTCATGCTTGAATGAATGTGCTGCCCACGTTATATGAAGATTCAAACTCTCATGAATGTGCGTAGAACTCGAGGGGCTCATCAGCGAAAACAATTAAAGCAAATTGCGCATTTGTGAGCAATGGCAGCAAAACAATAAAATACCTGCTACCGACATTCTTGGTCAGTGTACGTATATCGGGTATATTTTCCAGTTCGCTAAATGATTCCCATGATTCTATTAAATGAGACTTTGGTTTCGAATGAGATTGAATTTACACTCGACGACCTGGACGAAGAAAAAGTGTTTGAATGTCATGTAATCTGTGTTATGAACCCAATTTTAACATAATATCACAAAATCAATCCCCTTAAGAAAATTTTAATGTTTTCTTAAGCAGACTAGCGTGACGACCTTCTTGACAGATTGTCTGCTGCCAAAACCCCGCCTTCATTAAAACTGGAGATATTAATCTTCTTGCCAATACCATTAATTGCAGAGGTTTCATAGTAATGTTAGACTGTTACAATGCTCCAATTAACAATTATTAGCCAACTCATTGAACATCGAATTCAAATTCGTCATTGCTATCGTTATAACTTGCTTCAACAAGTATTTGGCAACTAAAAGAACATTAATTTCCAGTGTAACTGATCACTGCTGTACTTTAATTTCTTTAATTGTCCTTTCCCAGCATCATATATTTCAAAACCCATCGTAAAATCTTGATTTGAGTTTATCCAACATAAATAACAACTATTACCAATTCGAAAATTTTGCAATGCAGGAAAACTGGGAAAGTTCATTTATCAAAATTCTCATTCATATAACTATGAGGAATTCTTCAGGGAATTTTTTTACACTTTTTCGCACCAATTCAGTGAGTTTATTCACTAGACAAAGCATAATGTGCAGGAAAAAATCAAACGCCCAAAACATTAGGGTAACTGATGGAATTCGGCATAATTCAGCTTATCTGAGAGCTATAGCCGCCAAAACATCTATCCATCATCTAAACTTGACCAAAGAGTATAAAGGTCATAAAAAAGGTGTCACAAACTACTCAAAGCCTCTAAATCAACTAATGACAACAAAAGAATCATCAGTGCAAGAAAATAAATCCAATCAATCCTGGAGAATTATAACCAGCTCTAAATAGATAAATTCCCCTCCCAATCTCCCCTCAAATTACATTAGCATTATAGTGTAGTTTCTTAACCTTATTCGTATATATTCATTAATTTTCAAATATTTCAATTATAAATCAACTGTTCTTAATTTCAGTGATCTCTCGACCCACTGCCACAACGATGATTGTAGAATAACAACAGTTCATTTTTCTTATACTCCTGCTCAAAGAAATAACTGTCTATTAAAATGCATGAACTAAGTACTAATTATAACCCAATTGCATTCCAAGTTCTCTCATTATATTCTGCCATGAGCTCATTGAAGATATTCTGTTTCATCTAATCATCCAGTCCCTTTCCAACTCTATGCATTCAGCCTTTTTGAAGTGCTTAAAAGGCATCCCAAGTACACAAAGACAAGGGTAACCAAAAAGATTCTAAAAACTAGAGATCATTAGCAATAGAATCTGTTGAAGCCCCCGGAGATCGGAGGTCTGGATGAGCTGCCAATCCAACCGGAGTCACTTCCCAGAGGGTAGAAGAGTGTGAAGTGTATCTGAATATTATCATAGCTATAGACTGAGAAAGCCAAGGATAACCATGATTAGACGATTCAGAGCTGAACTGAAAGAACCAACAGTGCGATTTGTCGCATTAGTGACGAAGAAGGGTGCCATTTCGCACAACATTTTATTCCCGTGTCGAATTTAGCAAAGGCATTTGACACCATTTATGGTTTGTTGCTAGGTTAACTCTATCTTGTCATCTGAAGACATAACCTTCTGGTGCATGACTATTGTTCTGCCTTGAAGTTTTATTGATTTAAATGCCAAGCAATAATAAATAACTTCGTCATGATAGAGATCCTCGTGAATTGCGACGGAATTACAGATAGGTCATCGCTATAAAAAAATGAGAAACGTATGAAAAACAAACAAGCAAAGGGCTGCCTAGGCGATACTTCTTGAAACCTTCCTTTTCGAGGGTCGTTCCGTGGCACACCGTGGCGAAAACGGGTCAGGTTGCGAATGTGTTGAGTTGATGGGCGGATGGCGCTGCGAACGAGTTTATAAACGCTCTTCACTTGTCACATTCCTACTCACCCCCCCCCCCTCTTTTCGCGCCCCACCCCCTATCTCGCTCCCTCCCGTAAACATTTCATCTTCTTCCCTAGTCTCGCGCGTCCCTTCCCAACGATCCCTTCGAGCCATTCCATCAAATAGTCGAAGACTCCTCGGCAAATGGACACCAGGCGTTTATTTCATGGCGCCGTCATGGAGACACGAGTCAGTTCTTCACAAGTATTCCTCGTAAAATTTTCATGCGCCCTTTAACATTGAAACTACCGAACGCGTCGCTAATGTGACGAAAGGTTTTACGTGCGAAAAGCTGCCCGCCACCATTGCCATTCCCTCGCATCGCATTCGCTCATTATGCGGACGAAGAGCGCTGGCCATAGCAATGCGCATCCGCAAATTCAGGCACTCTTCATTGGATAGATATTAAAAAAGCAAGGACTTTTTTTGTAAGTCTTTTAAGCACATTATGTCGACATCTCTTGGAGTTAGTCGTCAAAACCTCGAGCCAGATCCTTACACTGATTTACGACACGAGGGTGAGTCGAATGAAATTCTTCAAACTTGAATATGTCTTATCTCGTAATTTCTTGAATACTAAAGGTACATACAATCTTACAATTAAAATATGTAGTCCTCTCAGCGTACAATTAAAGTATTTCAGCGCTTCAACAATCCGCGGATACCCCCAGGAAAGCCAAACATTCAACTGCTCCAAAAGCATGTATCGTCACAAACACACGCCTGTGTCTGCCTGACCTGGTCGACTGATATGGAAATAACACTGCTTAAGGACTCCAAGTCCAGGCAGGTCATTGCTAAAGTGGAATTGGTGAATCACCACTCTGAACCTTCAGTCTTCGATGTATTTAGGTATGCCCCACCCCTTCTTAATACTCAATGAACGAATGAGAGGTCGCTGTTTCTCTGAGGAGCACGTTGAAAGTGAAGTAGCCATCTTTACACCATTTCTGCGTACTCGTATCACACTGCCAATTGTCGGTACATCATAAATCCATGGCCATTACTGTGAGAAACGAAGATTGGCACTGGCACGATGTGTCGAAATCTTAGTGCAGGTTTAAGGTTTTTCATGGACTCGCCCGCGTGAATTAATAAATTCTAACGTTTAGCGCTAAGAGGATTTATGAGGTTAATGGAAATGAAAAATTGCAAGGATTCGACACGTATCTTCTTCCATTGAAGATGCATATACATTAAATTCTAATGCGATATACGTAAATAGGGCTACCTGCAAGAAACTGCGTGCCTTGGTAACTTAGTGGGAAAGCGCTCTCCGGTCAACCCTGTCATCGCGAGTGAAAATTCAGTCTATCGCATGAATATTTAAGTTCCAAGCATTAAATTTTTAGAAATGAGAGTGGAATAAATTGTGAAAAAATACGGTGGAGCATTTTGAAGCATTTATTATTTCCAGAAAATGAAGATTTCCGTCGTACTGTGAGGAACAAAAACGGTAAATTGTTTCCCAGGTATAAGAACGGAGCAACTGCAACACAAAATTGAGGAGATGGAGGGTGAGCGGGAAGAGGAAGTGGTAATCCTACACGTTGGCTCAAATGATGTCCGAGGGGCTAAAACAGGTGACCATGTAGTTGGATTGGTGTGGGATTTAGCCATGGCAGCAAAGAAGAAATTTAAAAAGGCAAACATAATGATTAATGGGATTATAAGAAGAAAAGATATTTGGGACCGCAAAATCGACTATATTAACGAGGGAATAGACTGGGTGTGTCAAAGACTAGGTTTATTCTTTTTTGATACAAACTGGTGGATTAACGTTGGCGTTGTGGGGATAGATGGTGTCCATCTTAAAAGAAGGGGCTCCCATAAGCACGGAAGACTACTAGGCAATTTAATAAACACATACAAGAAGCAGGGAAACTTATAGGGGTACACCGAGGTGATTTGGAAGTGGAAATCATCAGCCACCGCAGAGGCAAAATCACTTTCTGTGCGACAGCCTCATACAACGGGGGAGAGTTCACAGAAGAGTCCGTCAGACGAAGAAGAAGAATTGAAGCAGGGACCGGAAGCGGAGAGCAGAGGACACTCGACGAGCATGATGACGGGGAATGGCGAGGAACGACGGGATGTGTGGCGAGCAGAGTGTTTCCCAGTGGCTCTACAAGCAGACCCGAGGGTGTGCACGGTATAGACAGTAAAATTGAATGTAAGGGCTTAAATATCCTTCAGGTAAACTGTAGAAGCATCTTCAACAAATCTAGGGAATTTGAGACTGTAATAGATGTGTGTAATCCCAGCATCATAATTGGCACAGAATCTTGGCTTAACGATAGCATTACATCGGCCGAGATTTTTCCGTTAAATTATAATGTCTATCGAAGGGATCGAAGTGGGAGGGGCGGAGGAGTATTCATTTGTGTTTGTAGCAACATAATCTACATCTACTTAATACCCCGCAAGCCGCCGCAAGGGCGTGTGGCGGGGGGTGTTAGGACACCACCCGTAATTTAGAAAAGAAAAAAACCGGATAAGAACCACAAATTCATGCATTCACAAAAAAACATGGCATACATTCATGCATGAACACTTACACCCCACACACATGCAAACACTCAAACTACCAACTAACATACACATGCACCCGGAAGTATACCCAACATCTCTACAGTGTTTTCTTTTGTTCCGACTTGTAAATTCAATGTTTTTAATACTATATTTCTAAAGTGACTTCGGTTTCTTACTATTATGATTTCTGATTGTTCTGGGAAAGAATGAGTATTTGTACCTATCTGTCTTGGAATCTATCTCCCTTAGTTTATCTTTGTGGTCTGATCTACCTAAGTAGAGTGGGGCCATTATAATTCCTTCAGTGTCATAGTTAAACTCGTTTGTTCTGAATCTTTCTAAAAGTCTAAGCCTCGCTTGCTCTCTCCGCACTTCAAGTGGTTCCCAGCCTAAATCCCCTAAGAGATCTGTCACACTTGTGTTCTTATCATAACAGTTTTTAACGAATCTAGCGGATTTTCTCTGGACTTTATCTAATTCTTTCCGCCAAATTTTCTCCCAAGGATCCCAAGTACTTGCGGCATATTCCAAATGAGGCCTAACTAGAGCAAAATAACACCTCTCTTTAACTTTTTCATTACATTTCCCCACCACCCGTTTTATGAAGCCATGTTTCTTTAAAGCTGATCCGCATATTGTCCTGATATGTGCTCCCCATGAAAGGCGTGGTGTTAGAACAACCCCCCAACAGTTAACTTGATTGGCCGTAGTCATTACTGAACCCCCTATTTCGTATTTTATATCCTGTTCGTCGCTCCTTTGTTCCAAAATTTTAAAACTGCGCATTTATCTATATTAAGTGTTAATCCCCATTTATTGCACCATTCCGATATAAGTCTCTAGAGAGTAGCTCGCGATCTAGTTGGCCTTGGGACCTTGTCAAATGCCTTTTGAAAATCTAAGAAGATGGCATCCACTTGCCTACCTCTCTCACCAGATAAAAGTAAATCATGTGTAAATAATCCTAACTGGGTTTCGCAGGAGCGGGTTTTCCTGAATCCGTGTTGATTGTCACTTAAAAAGTTAATATTGTCAAGGTGTCTCATTATTGAACTGACAATTATGTGCTCTAAGATTTTGCAGCAGATAGAAGTGAGAGATATAGGTCTGTAATTACTGGGATCCTCCCTGTCACCACTTTTAAAAATAGGCGTTATTTGCGCGGCTTTCCAAATCTTAGGTACTTTGCACTCTGTGAGGGATTTGTTAAATATAAATTCAAGGTACGGGGCAATGCTTGGAGCTAAATGTTTTATCACCCTAGCTGGTATATTTTCGGGACCCGGGGATTTGTTGGGTTTAATCTCATTAAGCAATTTTAGAATTCCTTGTTGGTCCACTGTTATTTTTTCCATGGGTGGAGTATGTATTGGTTCTTGGAGATATGCGGTGGCAACATCATTCGAGAAAACGCTTTGGAAGAATGAATTTAGGATGTTAGCTTTACCCTCGCTGTCTGTATGAATTATATTGCTACAATCCCTTAAGCAAGCCACGGTTTGTTTACTCCCATTTACTTCCCTAACATATGACCAGAAAGCTTTGGGGTCAGTGTCCAAGTGCTCGCAAAGTACTTTGCGTTTAAAGTCCAGTAAGGCGCCACGTAATTGTGTTTTGGTTTCAATTTTAGAGGATCTATATGTGTCCCATAATTGTTTATTCTCAGGGGATGATGTGTTCACGCCTGCCCTCTTTACCGTAGAGTGTAGCATTCTCTGCTTTCGAAGGCCTTTTCTAACGTCTTTATTGTACCACCTGGGGTCGCGATTTGCTTTAACGTATTTTATAGGGATGAAATCTATGATGCCTTTTTGAATAATATTGACAAATTCTGTCCAAGTTTCTTCCACGTTGGCATGACTTAAGCTGGTTTTGAACTCGGGTAGGGAAGAGTTTAATTGATTGGCAAAATTTTCAAAGTCTGCTTTATGGTAATTATAAATTTTTCTTTTTGGTTTCACAATCTTTTTTATTTCTATGTCCAAGTTGATAATAACTGCTTTATGGTCACTCAAGCCCTCGTCAGTTGATACACTAATAATGCGTTCAGGCGTGTTTGTAAGAAATAGGTCCAATATGTTCTTTCCACGGGTGGGCATGCGTACTGCTTGATGGAGGGAGTTTCTTTGAACCAATTTTATCATGGAATTGCAAGATTCGCGATCGCGGGTCCCAGATTTAACGATATTGTTGTCCCAATCTATACCAGGGAGGTTAAAGTCGCCACCAGTTATGTTGATGCTGTTATTATATTTACGTGTAAAATTGTAAATTTGATCGTTGAGGGTATGAAGTGTTTTCAAATCTGAGTCTGGAGGTCTGTAGAAAGAGCCTAAATTTATGTTGGGTTGATTGGTCCGTAGTAAGGTGCACCCAACACTTTCTATGTTATTATTTTCAAATGAAACTTGCCTGCTTTCAAAATGACATTTAACTGCCATCTATCGTGTCGGTAAACTTTGAAATCTATTGGGAGAATTTCTTGGTCGTTTATGTCATTGCACAGCCAACTCTCTGTGCCTAATACTATATCAGCGGAATGAGTTTGGATTATGTGTCCGAGATCCGCTGATTTGTTCTTGAGGCTTCTGCAATTTATAAAAAGTATAGTTAAATTATTTTTATTTTGAATAACGTCCTTATTTGTGACTGACTGTAATTTAGGACGCCTTTGTGGGGAAGTGCGTGTCACATGTCTTTCTAAATCAATGCCAGTGTTGTCGGCAACTTTTATATTTTTATTAATAATAATATAAGGGAAAAACGACCATAGTTTCAAAATAAAAATAAGAACGCAAGAAACAAATAACAAAAAATACTCTTTTTTAAATATTACTATTATTGATCGGAAGTTTGGTTTTAAATAGAACTACAGGAATTATTGAACGGATCGGTTTGTTTGAGCCCCATCCATCCAATTTTAGGAGTTTTAAAAATAAATGCAAATCAGCCACTGGGTGATAAACTTCATTGTAGTTATTTAAATATTGTTTGTATGAGAATTGGACGGCATTTTGTACGTGATGTGAAAGTTTGTTTGCATGTGATGTGGAAGTGTCATCGTATGTAAGAATATTTGGTCTCCTATCTGTTTTTCTAGTGCGTGTATGCATGTATTTTTCGTTGTAGGAGTGGTCATTGACCAAACTTGACCTTTACCACCAGGAAAATCGCCTAATTGCAACGTAATGCTAAAATAAATAATAAATAAATAAAAAAACAGCCAAAAAAATTCTCATTAAAACAGGGATTTTGTGCGTTTGCACATCCTGGTATTGCTGAAAGAAGTAGCCTATGGCCTTAAATTTTACAGCTCTTCATGTAATCAGATGTCTTTCAGAGATATCAGATATGTGTATAAAATTGATAATTGAGCCAAGGTTGACGGATTGATCTCTACATCTACATCTAATTAATGCCCCGCAAGCCGCCGCAAGGGCGTGTGGCGGGGGGTGTTAGGTCACCAACCGTAAAAAGGAACAATACCACATGCAAAACAACAACGTAGAAAATTACACCCACAGCAGCGCACACACTCATGCAACAATCCCTTCAATCCAATACTCATGAAAACACATATACCCTCCCGAAGAGACTGTAAAAGGCAGGGAATGCGACCCAACGTTGCAGGTAGCAGGAATTTCCCCACGCGGAGAGGGACGAGGGATAGAAAGTGAGACTTAAAAACAGATGAACAGAACACTAATGAGGTCATTCGGAAAGAATGGGTTATGATAACAAAACACATGAGGTTAGTGGAACAGCATGCATTTAAGTAGAACTAATTATTCCCTAGACGCTGAGTGTGGCAAGTGGAATTTTTGCTATCTATGACCCTGCAGTGGCTATCCCGTATTGTCCGTGGGAAGAAGGCCAGCTTAGTTCCGCCCTTGCCGTGAAAGCGGAGAAACAACACGGATTTTTTCACATAGTACCTTGCAGGCCACCACTAGGGTGTGTGGCAGGGGGTGATTACTCACCAGTCTACTTTTGATCCAAAATACTTCTCCCTCCTAGGCCAGCGAGATGGTGCAATTCTCATTCCTTAATATTTCTGGGAAAAATGAGGCGTTTAATTTATCTGCCCTACACTAAATCTTTCCAATTGTACTGGTCAGATCTCCCCAATCGTAGTTGGATGGGGCTAATATTACATTTTCAACATCATTGCCGGGGATATATCTTTCCATTTAATACAAGCGATTCAACTGGTAATTTAACCTTCGCTCCTCGTGTGTTTCCCGACCTAGCTCCTCTAATAATCTTGATGCGAGAGTTTCGTTAGAAATGCCCTTTGACGCAGTGACAGTAGAGGTCGTACTAATATCATTAAAATAGCTCACGTTGAACTTTCAAAGCAACGCGAATGAAATAAACATTATAAATTCCATCCGCGGCGACACGGATGTAATTTTTTGTTACACAATCCGGATACTCGATGGATACCTTCCGTTTTGACGTCTTTTCGCGGTTTGGCTCCGTCGATTCCTTTCGGACTAAACCGTCTCCAAACTCAACTCCTCTCGCAAACATTTTGTGTATTCCTCTTCGCTCTCCATTTCCTCGCAATTTTCCCGTCCACTCTTCCTCCTACCCTCACCCCCCTCCTTCCCCCTCCTACCCTCACCCCCTCCCCTCCTTCCCCCCCCCCGCCAGCCCGCCCGCACACTCGCTCGCCACGAGTAATTCCGCCCCATGTTTGTTTTCCCTGAGCCCGTGTGTTTGCTGCACTGGCCTGCAGATGGGCCACTGGGGAATAGAGCAGCTCCCATTCCCCTTCCTAACCCACTCGGGACCCCTCTCGCCGCGCGCAACCCCGCGAGACCCTCTTTTTTTTCTTCAAAGGAGATCTTCTCCAACTCTCCACCGACCCACTGCTCCCCCTTTCCCTTAGCCTAAACCCTAGAGGTTCAACCCCAATGCAAAAAAAGGAAAGAGAAATTAACGTTTAAATTAGATTACAATCGCCAGATTCATTCGGGTTATTAAACTACGCTCCATGATTTTCGAATGAAATGCCGAAACTGTCCCGTAAGAATGCATATCCAAGTTTAATTGTACATATAATGGTTACCGTTCAATTATTAATGTTAACGAGAGAGTTTTTATTTCACTAGCGAGAAAACTTGCCGGTACTATGCCCTCTTTCACTTAAAAAGAATACACGAAGTTCATGACAATGTTTATAGTGTACGTTTGTTTTAAAAATGTATGTGGATAAAAATTTACGTTCAACAGAAGTATTTCCCCCTTATTACCGTCTACAAAAAATCAAATTTCAGCACAAATTTTGGATCAAAATGTGAACTTCATGCTCATAAACCTAATTCAAATATACTCAGCGTTAAATATTGACGTGAAGTTTTCCATTCAATCCATGAAGTAAGCAATACCTGTGTTTCATAGTTATTAATTACTTAAAGAGTTGTTGACTAAGCACGCTTAACGTATTAATATCATACACATTACAATCCTCTTTTCACTACACATTTGCTCGAATTTTTCGAAAATGACCAACTGGCTACAGCGAAGCGCGAGGTGACTGAGCACCTCAAAGAACTTCAGTTAATATCACCCTAAAACTAATCAGTTAGATCTCACGACTTTTAATTTTTTCCTATTACGTATTCCATTAATCAAAAACTTCTTATGATTTCCAGTTTAAATATCACCTTAGCTCTGGGTTGAATTAAGAAAATACTGAATTAACTTAAAGTAATAAGAATCCTAAAACAGCATGATTAGGTGGGCCAATGAATTCCTTCTACTCCTCACGCAATATGAATCCCAATTACGTAATTTTATGGAAGAAGGAACCTGGGTGAAGGGAGAAAGGTCAAAGGTAAGTTATTAAAAGAGCAAAGGAGACTATTTTAGTGCTCATTGAGCTCAAAGAGATCAGGATGGGTCCAAAGTTTTTATACAACTGTGACAAATTTCGCCCGTTCATTACATCAGTTATTATTTGCAATTATTATCCATTTACAGTCGTATAACAAGTAATCAACGCTAGCAGTCTAACTAGGAATTTGAATTGGGGAATCGGTATCGCACATAAAGGCCTGTATTTATTAATTCATTGAAAGTAAATTCCGTCAGAGAAATTATGTAGAAAATGCATAAAAACCGAGTTTTTGGGCTTTCTTTAATTTTACTCTCAATTTTTAGAAAGGATACCTAGAGTGGATTATAATTTCTTTAATTTTACTTTCAATTTTTAGAAAGGGTACCTAGGGTGGATTATAAGAATGCTATACTGGATGAAAATACCATCCATTCCAACTATATCCTAATATATACGTGAAAATGTAAACAGAGTTATCCATGCAACCCATTAAAGATATCCTTAAAAAAAAGCTGGGAGTGAATAAAAAAGAAAGGGGCCGCGTTTTTACCACTTTCCAACAGGTAAGGCTAAGTCTGGTGTTCTCATTGTAAGAATGCCGTTTTAATAAAACGTAGGCAAGCGCGCATATCAGATTTGAGATATGATTACCATTACGGAGAAACACGCGCTCTAGAAAAAGCACAAATATCTGCTGTCCCTCTTACGGTATGTAGTGGTTTTACGGATGTCAATAATTCCATTTTAGTCTGTAATTAACATTCGCGATTCATAAGAAGTTCCTCAAAAATCTTAAACACCAATTAAAATTATCAAATTCTACGGATACTTACATGTTAAACTTCTCTTGCTAGTAGTATAAGCAAAATTTAATTTTACTACGGTTTTAATTCAAATTTCAGTATGTGGGTTGTACAATAATCCCCTAGAAAGTCCAAAAGATGCAGCTAGTAGCATCGGAAAAGGTTCGCCTCGGTGAGCATAATTTTTCAACACACTGCTCTTAAGTAGCAGCTGTAAAGTGGCGTCATTTTCATATTCCTTTGAAGCCACAAGCAAACATTTTTTATTTAGACAACTTGGCTTAGCACCGAAAGAGATCATAGCCAAATTGGACGAAGTTCATGGCATGGCACATCACTCATGTGTTTGCGATTGTTTCCAATTGCATAAACGAGTGATCAAAGAATCAAAACTCGCGAAATAGTTGAGGACACAGGCATACGTATCACATGGTACAGTTTTTTAAATTTTGCACGTAAATTTGCTGTAAGTGCAAAAATCTCGTCAAGATGAGGGGGCACATTTGTACTCATTCGAGAGAGAGAGAGAGAGAGAGTGAACGTAATCGTGCGGTCGATAATGAAGACTGGTTTGGCATTTTTTCGCCGTAATCCTGACGAGTCGATATCGATACATAAATGTTTACGAAAAATAGGTACATTAGTACACACCATACACAAAGGAATAGTCGAAACATTTAGTTTCTAAAAGCGATCTGGCTCCGAAGAAGGAGAAGGCGGTGAAATCGGCCAAAAGGTGAAGGGCATTACTTAAATAAGGGCATGACTATTGTGCATCGTTGTTTCACCAGAGAATCACGAATAAATCAAGAAATAACGTCCTCAAGTGTAAGAGAAAATAACTCTCTTCCATCAAGACAATGCACCGGTTCATTCCTGTGCAGTTTTGATGACGAAAATTATGGAATTAAAGATAAATCCTACAACATCCTCCGTATTCACCAGACTTGGCCCTGGGTATCTCTTTTCATTTCCAACTAGAAAAAATGACTCGGCGGAAAACGATTCACGTCGATCGAGGAGGTCATCGCCAACACATACATACATGTGCATATGCCTATTTTGAGGACCTCCCGAAATCATACTTTTTGGACGACTTAAAAAAGTCGGATAAACCCGAGGAGAAGTGTATCAAGTTGAAAGAAGTTTTTTTTGAAAAATAAAACATCTACACAAAATAATTTGTTTTCTATTTATTCCTAATGGATCGATTCACGTACTTTGATTAAAACGCAATAAATGCGATCTATTATATCTATTATATTTAGGTTTGCTAACAATAAATTTGAGCATTCTAAAAGATAGTCAATCTTAGTAATGGCTTCCCGTAGCTCCCGTAGCATATGCCTGCTTCCATTCCTCAAACACGTCAATGCGATTAATATTTTGAATCTTTAATTTTTTCTGGGAAGTAGGAACGACACAGCCATTCCTTTACTCATCGTTTTGAGAAATCGAGTCCGCTCTCATTCAGGAATTCCTGAAATTAAAGTAAATATTCTATATAAAATTCTTATCAACATTTTCGTCGCGGGTCGCTAGGAATGGACTTACAGGAAGTTTTCCAATATTCCAATTCCCTCTTCTTTTTCAGAAGTTTCATTATTACGTATTCTCGGAGCATTCACGGAAGTGCTTTGGACCAACACGGTCAAAGTAGTAGGGACTTAGGAGAAGAATTGCACTTGGGAAATTGGCTTTCACGAGGAGGAGGGAGTTGCAGGGAGGTAGGTTAAGGATGTTAAGAAAAGGCTCGTCAAACCTTTGATATGGAGCGCGTAGCTATGTACGGCCCGGAAATGTGGTCATTGAAGCAGGAGGATGGACGTTGAATTGAGGCTTTTGAAATGCCGGTGTGGAAAAGGATGAAGAGGGTGAAATGGACAGAGAGAAAAATCAAATGAGGAAGTACTAATTTGGAGGGCGAGGAGAGGGTATAGCTGGGAAGAATCAAATGGAGGCAGGAAAGATGGATTAAAATGGTTTTGATTGACGAGGGGATGTGAAATCCTGTGATAGAGAGGAGAACATTAGGAAAACAAGGAAGAAAGAGGAATAGGGTGCGTATCTTGGATAGAATGAAATAAAGAAGGAAATATTCAGAATAGAAGAGGGACTTATTGTAGTGCCCAATTTCAGGTTTTGTTTTAGTTGGGAGGAATTGCATTGGCTATGTCCATTCAAAACCTACCTTGACCGGTAGAATTCTAATATATATATATATATACATATATATGTATGTATATATGTATATATATGTATACATATATATGTATGTATATATGTATATATATGTATACATATATATATGTATACATATATATATATACATATATATGTATGTATATATATATATATGTATATATATATATATGTATATATATATATATATATGTATATATATATGTATATATATATATATGTATTAAAATAAATTGAGACGGGCAACAAATAAAGCAAAAGAATCATGGTGGAAGACGCAGTGCGAGGATAAGTATGGTCTGCAGAGGAAGGGTGAAATCGGTGCGCTGTGCAGCAAAGTTAAATCTTTATCGGGAAGTAAGAAAGGGAGATCTATGCTAACAATTAGAGATAAGGCGGATAAGGTAATAGTTGACACAGGAAAGATCCCAGAGAGATGGAAGGAGTACATAGAAGAACTGTATAGTAAAGAACTTAGACCAACAAAGTTAGACATGGAAAAGAAACATGACGTAGAGGAAGATAACTTAGGTCCAGGCATACTCGACGATGAGATAGAAAGGGCATTAAGGGAGATGAAACTAAATAAGGCTGTGGGGGTGGATAACATTCCTGCAAAACTCTTGAAATGTTTAGGAAAATGTGGGAGGAAGAGGCTATATGGGCTGATTCGTAATATTTATGAGGAAGGAACCTGACTGAAAGACTTTGTGAGATCAGTGTTAGTTCCTATTCCGAAAAAGGTAAAGGCTACATCATGTGAGGGCTACAGGACAATAAGTTTGATATCCCACACGGCTAAAGTTGTTCTCAGGATCATAAACAAAAGGATAGAGAGTAGGGCAAAGGATTACTTAGGGGATGATCAGTTTGGGTTTAGGAAGAGGGAGAGGTACGCGTGATGACATTGCAGTAAAGAGATTATTATTCGAGAGGCATATAGAACACAACAAGGAGGTATTTGCCTTTATCGTAGATTCCCAAAAAAGCGTTTGATAGAGTTAATTCGGCAAAACTAATGAGTATATTGAAGAAAATAGGAATGGATTGGAGGGAAAGGAGACTAATCCGCAACTTGTACATGTCTCAGACTGCTCAGGTGTGAGTGAGTGGGGAACGGGGAGTCCGGACGGGCGGTGTTAGGAAGAGTTGCAAGGGAGTGTTGCCTATTATCACCGTTGCTGTTCAAGTTGCTGTTTCATTCCTACCTGGAGGTGGGAATGAAAGTGGGCGGGGAATTCGTAAAATCAGTTAGGTTCGCTGATGACCAAGCTTTAGTTTGTCAGTCAGCCAAGGGGTTGCAAGCATTGCTGAGTGAATTGGAAATTCAGTGCGACAGGTATTGGATGAGAATCAATATTAATAAAACAAAGGTTATGCGATTTTCTAGAAATAAAAGGTTAAGCTAAACATTAAAATAGGAGGGCAAAAACTAGAGCAGGTAGAACAGTTTACGTAACAAAACAAAAAATCCAGCATCCTACTCCAAATCAGGTCCCTCTTCATCTCTGAGTACTTTCTTCCTCCCTTCATCCCGTCCAACATCCCTATCCTGTTCCTTCCCTTTCCTCGTTTGCCTAAAATTCTCCCCTCTATTATAGTCTTCAACATCCCCTTGCCGGTCAATACCCCCTTCATCCAATTTTCCTGCCTCCATAGGATTTTTCCCAACAAAACCCTCTCTTCGCCCACCATACCAAGTACTTCCTCGTTTGTTTTCTTCTCGGTCCATTTCACCTTCTCCATTCTTCTCCACACCCACATTTCAAAAGCCTCCAGTCTACGTCTATCCTCCTGCTTCAATACCCACGTTTCCGCGCCGTCCATAGCTACGCTCCATATAAAAGTTTTTTCTTAATACCATACTCAACGTCCCTGTCATCAACTCCCTCCTCCTTGTGAAAGCCTCTTTGCCTAGCGCAATTCTTCTCCTTACGTCCCTACTACTTTGACCGCGTTCGTCCAAAACACTTCCGAGATACGTAAACTGTTCTACCTGCTCTAGTTTGTGCCCTCCTATTTTAATGTTTAGCTTAACCTTTTCTTTCTAGAAAATCGCATAACCTTTGTTTTATTAATATTGATTCTCATCCCATACCTGTCGCACTGAATTTCCAATTCACTAAGCAATGCTTGCAGCCCCTTGGCTGACTGACTAACTAAAGCTTGGTCATCAGCAAACCTAACTGATTTTACGTATTCCCCCCCCCCCAACTTCATTCCTACCTCCAGGTTTTCCCATTCCTCTTTAATCATTTCCTCTACGATACATACAAGTTGAACAGCAACGGTGATAATGGGCAACCCTCCCTTGCACCTCTTGCTAACACCGCCCGTCCGGACTCCCCGTTCCCCACTCACTCGCACCTGAGCAGTCTGAGATATGTACAGGTTGCGGATTAGCCTCCTTACCCTCCAATCTATTCCTTTTTTCTTAAAAACATTGAATTTACAAGTCGGAACAAAAGAAAACACTGTAGGGATGTTAGGTATACTTTCAGGTGTATGTGTATGTTAGTTGGTAGTTTGAGTGTTTGCATGTGTGTGGGTAAGTGTTCATGCATGAATGTATGCCATGTTTTTTTTGGGGATGTATGAATTTGTGGATTTTGCATGCGGATTTTTTCTTTTCAAAATTACCGGTGGTGTCCTAGCACCCCCCGCCACACGCCCTTGCGGCGGCTTGCGGGGTACTAATTAGATGTAGATGGAGGACAGGGATGTTGGAGAATATTAAGCAGGATATGAGAGGAAGAGAGAGAGAGAGAAGAACTATGGAAATAGAAGAGGCGGATATTGATTGATAAATAGATGGGAAGGTAGTGAGGTCAATTCAAATTTCGAGGATGAGACTTTAAAAAAGCTAAGCATATAATGTTATCTCTAATAGTAAGAGTAAGGTGGCATCTAATTACACAAGCATAGGATATTCCAAAAATTACATCAATTGCAATTTATAAATTAATAGAGTGAATTGGAATTGTGTTCTAACAACACCTTTATTTCGGTCAGTACTCGTTTTTCTACAGAAGACCAAGGGCGTTTTTGACAATTTACGAATCCTTACGTAAATACAATTATTGTATCAATAATAATTGCGATTCATATTTTTAGCGCAATGTGGAAACATATTTAGCTTACCGGTGAATGAAAAGGGATGGAAAACCCTTCAGGGACCAAAGAAGTGAGCTTTAAATAGGGCGGCGTGTAAGTTTGCATCGCCCAGTCGTCGTTGGATGGTAAAAACGCGAAAGAGCCCTCAATCCGTAATTCACGGAGGTCTTCGTTGAGTAAATGTTAAACCTCGGAGAAACATCAAAGGACTCTGCGTGGTCACGGCGATCTGACCGCGTTTCTTCGTCTGCCGTGGAAATGCCTTGCTCCTTACCTCCACAATTTCCCCAGCGTCTTGCTCAACTCCGCGTTGTGCAGCTGTGGATACTGCAGTGCCAGTCTTCTCCTGGCCGCCTGCGCCCAAACCATGAAAGCATTCATGGGCCTCTTCACGTGGAGTCGTTTCTTATCCGCTGCCGTCGAGGACTTCTGAGCGACCGGCAGCAACGTCCAGTCGTAGCCTTTTGAAGAGAAACCAAACAGAAATGATTTATCTTTCACGCCCAAGACCTTCCAAACTTCTTTTCTTCTTTCGTTTCCAAACAAATCTTTTCCAACTATCCTCTCCATTGATTTCTGAACATTAAGTTACTTGTAAGTCAACCAAAGCTATTACGTTGCGAGGAAAGTTGTCAATTAGTGCCACAACAGAAATGCCATATTTTTGTATGTATGAATAAACCATAACCATAAACA
Source organism: Hetaerina americana (assembly GCF_022747635.1). Classification (NCBI taxonomy): domain Eukaryota; kingdom Metazoa; phylum Arthropoda; class Insecta; order Odonata; family Calopterygidae; genus Hetaerina; species Hetaerina americana. Next base: position 95,772 of record NW_027286732.1, read on the forward strand.
CAGTAATTAACCCGAAGGTCGGTTTGATATGGGTAATGATGGAGTTCACCCAGTACTAAGCCCTATGAGGCGTGTGAAATTCACACATCTGGGAAGGGGGGCCAGTTCATTTCCCTGTGCCGGTTATGGTTTCCCAGACAGACCTGGTACCAGAGAAATCTCATAGTTTGGGTGGAGCTGCAGGTGCCCAAAGAGCCTTTCCCGGGAATCGAACCCGGGCCCCTCCGGTCAGCAGTCCAGCGCTCTACCCACTGGACTACCGCGACCCACATATATATATATATATATATATATATATACACATATATACAGGGTTCGTCCGGAAAATAAGTGTACTGAGCTCAGGAGAAAACATTTATTACACTTTTACATATTTTAAGCTAATAATCCTCAAAATAGGACCCTTGTGAGTCGATACACATTATCCAGCGGCGTTCCCATTCCTGGAACGCTCCCGCGAAGGCATCATCGGGAACCTCTCGAAGACTCGTCGTCGACCTCTTCTCTGCCCTCCACGAACATCTTGTGCCACCGAAAGATCATATTTCTGGACATGGCTGACTCCCCGTAAGCCTGGTTAATCATACCGACAGTTTCGGTAGACGATTTCCCAAGCTTTACCGCAAATTTGATGGAATAACGCTGCTCCAAAAACTTCGGCATCGCGTTCCGTGACGTGGGTCGAGCGTGGAGGTTCGCGTTAACAGAGCTCCTCACTACACCACAGCTCAGAGCCGACTGCCTTTTTCAGCGTCGCTTGCCAACATACCCCCCTCCAATTGCAGCCCGTCAGAGCGGTGCTGGGCGCGCCTGGAGCGGCGGGAAAAAATCAGTACACTTATTTTCCGGACGAACCCTGTATATACACATAAATATACATGTATACACATATATTTATTTATTTAACAGAATTAATTTAATTTAAATTGTAAGATTTGCGTACGATTTTGCCCGCATTCAGGAAGCACATACAAAATTCAGGTTTAAAATTAGCCAACTTTGTCGCTATTGCATATTTTTATTGAACAAAAATTTTGTTTTCACCAAAAGAAACGGAATTTGTTCAAATTTTGGGGAAACGCAATTAAGATATTAAACTAATGGCTCAGAACCTCAAAAATATTTTTCGGGGTATTCGGATGATCTCCTATATCAGTAAACGTTGTCAGCTCGAGAAATTAGTGATATGATTTTCTTCATGATGAACGGAATTTAAAGTTAGCCAAGGCATTTTCCGTTCCTAGTCGTTAGAGATATTTAGTAGTCGGAGACGTTATATACGACTTTCCTTGTATCGATATCCTTATTTCCACTATGAAAGGAATAAAAGACACTAACTAAGGAATACATTTTTTTATCAAATCTTAGACATATTCTCCGATATTCATGATCATTCACCTATAGGAATATATTGTCTTCAATGCAACAAATTACGGCTAAGGAACAATTTTAAATTGCATTTCATAATTAATTATCCCCCAGGGGATATAATGAAATAATGAATGTAATCAGTCGCTTCTATGAAAGGCTTCACCGAATTATATCATCATCAGTATTTCAATCCTAGGATTGGTTTACTACAGCCCTCCATTCTACTCTATTTAAAGTCAATGCCCTCAAACCTTGATACCTTTTCTGTTTGCGTCCTTCTTAAATTGTCCTATGTACATGTCTCTTGGTCTTCCTCGTGTAATCTTCCCTTCTATTTTTCCTTCTATTATATTGCTATTCAATGCATTGTGCCTCAGCGTGTGCCCAATCCATCTGTTTCTCCTTTGCCGTAGAGTCCTCCATATGGTCCTATCCTCTTCTGTTCTTCTATATAGTACTTCCTCACTCCTTGCTTTCTCTGTCCATTTAATCTTCAGCATTCATCTCCAGCACCATGTTTCAAACGCTTCTATTCTCCGCTGGTCCACTTTTCCAATGTTCCAAGTCTCGGAGCCATACACGAAAGTGTTGACGAATTGCTTCCTTGTTTCCAGCCTTATGTTCTTTGAATATGTTAATTGCCTCTTCTTCGTGAATGCGCTCATAGCATGTTCATTTCTTCTCCATTTACCTTGACTCCTTTGATACCCAATCCTTGTGTTTCTCGTATTGTCTCTTCCGGGTATACGTTGAATATTGCTGGTGATAGGTGGCATCCTTGTCGAACTCCTTTGTTTATTTTGGGTTCTAATTTTCTTCCAATTTACGTTTGCATTGGTGTAACCTGATTCTTGTAGAGGTTATGGATAATTCTTATGTCGTTGTAGTCCAATCCAAGCGCTTCTAGTATCTTGAACATCCTGTTCCATTCGACGGCCTTCTCCAAGTCAACGAATGCCACATACTTAAATGGCTTATTTTCGTGTCTCATTTTTTCAACCAGAACTCTCAAGCTGAGAATTGCCACTCTCGCTCCTCGGTTTTTCCTGAATACGAATTGGTTTCCTGAGAGGTTTCCTTCTATCCTTCCTCCTTCTGTTCTTCGGCCAATTATCCGATGGAAGGTTTTTGATGCTCCAGTAACCAGGCTCAATGTTCTGTGTTTTTCGCATTTATCTGTTTTCGGTTTCTTCGGTATTACAATCATTATACTTTTCTCGAAGTCTTCTGGTGTTTTTCCCCTACCATAATTATCATTGATGATTCCATAGAGGGCATCCTTCGCTTTGACCCCGAGTGCATTGATTATTTCTCCGTTTATTTCGTCCACTCCTGGTGCCTTGTTTCTCAGGTCTGCCCCGGCTCTCACGACTTCGCTTCTTAGTATCTGCGGACCCCGATCGTCTTTAACCATCATGCTTTCATCTTTAATTAAGCCATCTTCTGGTGGTTTGGGAGCTTGATAGGGTACTTCAATGCATTCTCTCCATCTATTCCAAATGTCGTCATCATTGGGACTACGTACTCGGGAGACGGCCAGAAAATTGCTGGATTAGGCATCATAGAAAATATCAAGAATGCTGGCAATGTAATGAAAGTATATTGATAAAATTTGTTGTCTCAGGCGTAACTTTGTGGAATTTGCATAACATATTGAAATGTAATGAAATAATTGACTTTGTAATTCCACACACTTTATTTAAAAACACGACCCAGGTTTCAACGTTGAACATCAGCAGGTGGTCCTCAAAGAAGCACGCTGGCTAAGTATACCTTCTGATCATAGGAGGGGGGGGGTTGGTCAGAGAGGGAGGTTGGAGGGGTAAAAAGGTTAAAATGTAGCTGGGAAGAAAAAAGAATTACATTTTTGATTTAGAAGAGTGGTAGTTCTAGGAGTGGGGAGTGGGAAGGATACAAAATTTCGTTGGCAAGATCATCTTTCCAACGGACACATTTCAAAATTTCTAACTGCTCCAAAGCATCGAGCCTTTGACCTTTTTCTTCAAAATGAATAATTTTTGTCAAAGTCACTTTTGTGGTCACTTTCGAAGAGGTGCTTTGCAAAGAGGGATGTTATGTTCTTATTTTTTACACATGTTTGGTGTTCTTTAATCCTTTCTTTAAATTTCCGTCCTGTTTGCCCAATATACTTTGTGCTACAATCCGAGCACTTTAACTCATACACTCCACTCCTCTCGTTTTTGGGGACTTTGTCTTTGGTGTGAGAGATCAGGTTCTTAAGACATGAACGACTGTAAAAGGCACATTTAATTTTTTCTTTAGGAAAACTTTTAATTACTTTTTGAGAAATAGTCCCAAGATAGAGATAGTATTCTCCGCCATTTGGCAGTGGGATCTTTTACATGTTCGGGGTTGTAAATGTGGCTTAAGGCTATTTTTGTAAGTTTATTCCGGTAAAGTTTATTTATTAGATCTTCTGAATAACCATTGTTTACTGCTAACGTTTTAATTACATTAAGTTCCTTATTTACATTGAATTTTGACATAGGGATAGCGGTTAAACGGTGGATCATTGCATGAAATGCCGAAAGCTTTTGGGTGAAGCAATGCCTTGAAGAGGAATTAATTAATTGGTCTGTATACATTTCTTTCCTAAAAATGGAATACTGTAACCCGTCTTTGTCTTTAGAAATGGATAGGTCGAGGAAATTCAGGGAACCTTTTTCCTCTTTTTCACACGTGAATTGTACATTAGAATTGATAGAATTTAGATGTGCTAGAAACTGATCTAGTTGCCTATCAGAACCTGTCCACACACAGAAGACATCGTCTACATATCTTAGCCAACAAAATACATTATTAATGAGAGGGTGAGCTGAGGAGAACAAAACTTTTTCAAAATTGTCCATATACATATCGGCCAGGAGTGGGGACAAGGGCGAGCCCATGGCTAAACCATTGGGTTGTTGGAAATATGTACCATTAAAAATGAAATAATTTTGGGAAACACACGTCTTAAGTAATACACAAAGTTCACTTATAACTGGCACTGGGATGGATTTCCGGATGAGGATGTCTTCGGCAAGGTTCACCGCTTCCATGGGTGGCACGTTGGTGAAAAGGTTGCGTACATCAAAGGAAACAAGGATGCACTTTTTCGGGATGACCTTTTTCATAAGTTTGTTGACAAGGTCCAAGGAATTCACTTCACCATATTCCGTGGAAAATTTGGAAACCTCCCTGAAGAGTAAATTAAGCCTTTTCGCTAGTATGTGGTTGGGAGCTGACATGTTTGATACTACAGGCCTGATCGGAATCCCATTTTTGTGAACTTTAGGTAGCCCGAAAAGCCGTGGTGCTGAGGGATTCATTTGCACTAGTTTCAACATTTCACAACTTTCGAATAACATATCACAAGATTTAATCACTTTCTTAATTTCTTGTTGAAACTTGGGGGTTGGGTCTGAACGAAGTACTTCAATGTTATTGTCCCTGATGAAGTCTTCGCATTTCGTGATGTAGGTATTTCGTCCTAATACAACCACTGCGCTGCCTTTGTCTGCTTTCTGGATGATCAAATTTTTATCTGTCACTGAATGTTTAATGGACTTTAAGGCCTCGTACTCGGTAGAATACTTAATCTTTTTTACTTCAAGTTGTGAGAATTTAAGGAGCTCCTGGGAAACAACTTGTTTAACCGCGATATTTTCTTTCTGAAGGGCAACTTCAAGGTCAACCGCCAGGTTTTTAATGTCATTAACAGAAATATAGTAGGAATTTTAGGTACGTACTTAAGGCCTTTTTCTAGCAAAGAAATCTCACTATTAGAAAAGGAATGTCCGGAAAGGTTAACGATTCGAGGCCCAAACTTATGGTCACACTTAGAACTTGTTGATTTTGAACTGGACTCCATTTTTTTCCGTAGTAAATCAAGCTTATGGTTCATTTTCGCTCTTTTTTGAAAGGAAACCTCACTGCATTTCTGACGGACATCATTATCAAAGAATAGCCACTCGATCCAATGAAGTTTATGGGACAATTCCACGTATAAAAGTAGTAAATAATGGGATATAGCGTCTTGTTTAACATACCATTCGTGTAACTCCCTTTTAAGCCAGGCTTTCTTGGCTACTCCCATAGCTTATAGTGAACTTCACTCTCGCCCGCAGCTGATGCCGGGACGACCCACTTGGTCTGCGCCACCAGGGCCTAATGGTGAAACTGCTGCCTTTCATCATGGGTTCAAGGATTTTATTTCTAGTTGCCTCGTTCCGAAATACCATTACTGTAGTTTCTCTGTTAATGTGTAGTTGCCTCGTTCCGAAAAACCATGAACAAATATTTTCTAAAAACCTTTTTCGAACCAGCGACTTTCGGCTCCACAGGCAGACACGCTACCTCTGGTTTACCCCCGTCCCCCACCGAATCATATAAAGATGGATGAGAAGAATCATTCTTAATTGGTCGTGGTGGAAGTCGAAGGTGCACCTCACATTAAAAAATGGGACGCCAATGATAATGGAAATAAGAAGCGTCTAATTTGTCGATTGGCGTGGTCGAGCGAGGGGAGGATTTTCGGGGGGCAGGGGTGAGCTCTGCTGTCGTGGGTGGACGGCGAGATGGGAAGGGAGGCGAGGGGAGGGGTGGAGCCACGCGCCGCCCTCCTTCCAAATAGCACGACTCTGCCTCACAGGAGACACTGTGAGAAGATTTGCCGCCGGAAATTCTTTACGAAAAATTCGGAAATGGACTGAAAATCTTACTTTAGCCGTCCGCGTAATTCGTAATATTTGCCTTGTTTTGCTGGCAGCGAACGAAGCTGGAATACGAAGTAAATTGAGGTCGGACGTACTTAAATAACACGGTACTTGGAGACCAATGGGAGAAGAAGAACTACCGGCCGTTAACACATATTCTGCCGTGGGCCCGAGGACTCCCCCCTGCGGTGCCCGTCTCCTTCGGCGACTCATGCGAGCCAAAGATAGTGCTCGTTGGTTCGGTTGGCACCGGTGCTCTCCTTGATACCTCAATAATGAAAGGATGGGCTGTCATTCGTGGGGAGCACTTGGTCCTTACCTCAATGGCTATCATGAATTCCGAGTGTTTGAATACACAAGTCAATATATTTCACGAGGAAATTTGAGAATCTTCTTAATGAATCTTCCAATATGTCCTCAGTGTTTACCAATTTAAAAAATAGGATTGTAGATTGCTGTACTATAAAAGATTTGCTATCTACGAGGCCCCAAAGGTAGCTCGTGCGCGAATAATCCTGCCGAAATGTCCGAGTTTCGTTTAATTACTAAGTGCTTGACGTACTCCTCTTCTAAGCATACGTACATTCTATGGCATACTATATCATCCAAACATACATACATCTTGTCTCCTTCGGTAAGCTGAAGTTAATATCATTCTCTGATGTTCATCGAGTATTTGGATTGATGCAGTGCCAATCCAAGGCAAAAATGATATTCGCATGAGGACAAGGTGAAATAAGTGTAACATAAAAACGGCAGATTTACTATTATGCCACGCTGCGCAGTTTTGTGCGCAGAAATAATTAAATAGTGGAAGCCGATGGTTTGGGCAGTTGGCTGATCCATCTGCTCTTCCTCATATGTCATTTCCGCATTTGTGCACAGTTTTATTTTCTGTTATGGTTTGGATGACCAATGAGTACTAATAAACAGTCCAAGTCCACGTGCCTTTCGATAGTCCCTCGTTTGTTCCTCACACTCCAAGCCTGTAACCCTAGCAAAATATATGAAAACACCGTGTCAATGTTGAGGTTTTGAAAACTATAATATTAGTATTGGACTACCTTTTTCCTATTGTGTTAGAATTCAAGGTGACTCAATTGTTGTAATAAAATAACGGCAAAGAAATTCACAATTTATTTTTAACGCATCTAGCAACCGTTTTCAAAAGCACCCACTGAAGAAATCATTCAAGGAATCACCCATGAAATTAGCATAAGTAATATGAGGTATCATTACATAATATATTGTAAAGTAATAATATTATATATGTTATATTATATATATTATATTATATATATTATATAATATATAAAATTATAATGCATAACACTTAGCACTAGTGGACACAGACCAAAACACAGAAGCACAAAAAAAAGAGACTCCATATTTTTCGAATTTTCGGTGGTCGTAGCCATCTTTATCAAGAAAGAGAGTAATAGAAATGAACAGTTCAGTTCAGATTCCGAAGACGACGGCCGAGCCGTAGAAACGTTAAAAAAACATATTGTGAGTGTCCTTTCTTTGAGTATCTATGGTTTAAAAATCTGAATCTGGGTTTTTCTAAATATATATATATACGAGGGCGGTCTGAAACGTTTCCGACCGAACAAAGATACAAGACATTTTTTCTGAGGTCAGAAACTTTTCACACCAACCTTGTGTAAATATATTTATATATAAATTATGTACATATCATAATTACATATATATATATATATATATATATATATATATATATATATATATATATATATATATATATATATATATATATATATATCCCTCTCCGGACTACAACCTTGACGTAGTGGAAGGGCTTGTGCGTTCCGATGACACCTAGAGCTGTGCTGGTGGGAGTAATAATGATTGCTCCTGGTAGGGTCACCCATGCCAGATAGGTCGAAGGTTAGGAGCCGGACGAAAGGTAGTCCACGCAGCGTCTGGTCCTTAGTGAGGCGGCTGCGATGGCGTCTGACCCCAGTGGGGCGGCCAGTAAGTGATGGTGTCACGTTAAAAACACTATGGAGGAAGGTACGGGAAACCACCTCAATTATCATACCCAAGATTAACATGATGGACCATACGTATATTTTGAGTCCTGACAACTACGGGGCTCGGCCCAATCGGCTGTGTGTCGTGCCCGGCAGCGGAGGAGGCAAGGCTTCCGCGGTCGTCATCCCACGAAACCCTTGCAAGGGAAAACCAGCCGCAGCAGCAAGACAGAAGACGCAGAAGAAGAAGACCAATCTAGTTAGAATACGGAAATGGAATGTTAGGACAATTATGAGGACAGGGAAATTGGAGAATATCAAGCGAAGGATGGAAAGGGGAAAAATAAATATTTTAGGTCTATGCGAGGTGAGATGGAAGGATAGCGGGGATTACTGGAGTGATGATTATAGAATAATATACAGCGGCGGGGACGAGAGCCAACGAGGGGTTGCCATAGTATTAAATGTAGAGTTAGGAAGAATCGTAGTCAACATAGAACAGGTAACGGATAGAATATTAATAGTAGAGATAAAAGCAGAACCGATGAACTTGGTTATTATTCAGGTATACATGACACCGAGCAACCATAAGGAAGAAGAGGTCGATAGGATATACGATCAGTTAGAGGACATAATCGCGTGTGTTCCCGCAGGGAAACATTTGATAGAGATGGGGGATTGGCATGCGACGGTAGGCGAAGGAAGAGATGTTGACGAGGTCGGGGACTACGATTTAGGCATGAGGAATAACTGCGGGGATAAAGCAGTTGAGTTCTGCAGGAGACAGGGGTTAGTCATCACCAACAGTTGGTTTAGAAACCAAAAAAGATGCAGGTATACATGGAAAATGCCAGGTGACTCAGAGAGGTATCAGCTAGATTATATCCTGGTTAGACCCAGGTTTCGGAACAGTGTGATAAATTCGCAAAGCTTCCCGGGAGCGGATGCGGACTGAGACCACAATTTAGTTGTCATGATATGTAGCATCCGTTTTAAAAAGATAAGGCAGGGGCCGCGAGTTAGAAAATGTAATGTAGAAGCATTATATGGTCTGAAAAGGAAGAAATACAAAAAGGCGGTAGAGGAAATCATGGAGGATGGTAAAGAGCAAAGTACTAGCGAAGAAAAATGGGAATGCATCAAGAAAGGGTTGTCTAAAGCCGCAAAAGACACTATTGGAACCGTTAACGCTAAAAGGACTAGGAAACCATGGATCACGGATGAGATGATTACAAAGATGGATGAGGGGTGAAAATGGAAGAATATAAATACAGAGTTAGGCGAAATGAAGTACAAAGAGTTAAACAAGAAATTGAGGCGGGCAACAAATAGGGCAAGGGAAGCCTGGTGGAAGACGCAGTGCGAGGATGAGGTAAGTTTGCAGAGTAAGGCTGAAATTGGTGCGCTGTACAGCAAAGTTAAATTTTTATCGGGAAGTAAGAAAGGCAGGTCTATGTTAACAATTAGAGATGAGGCTGGTACGGTAACCGTTGACGCAGGAAAGATCCAAGAGAGATGGAAGGAATACATAGAAGAACTGTATAGTAAAGAACTTAGACCAACGAAGTTAGACATAGAAAAGGAAAATGACGTAGAGGGAGATATCCTAGGTCGAGGCATACTCGACGATGAGATAGAAAGGGCATTAAGGGAGATGAAACTAAATAAGGCGGTGGGGGTGAATAACATTCCTGCGGAACCACTGAAATGTTTAGGCAAATGTGGGAGGAAGAGGCTATATGAACTTATTCGTAGTATTTATGAAGAGTGATTGGAACGTGGTTCTTGGCAGAGGAGGGGGAGGAGATGAAATTGGAATCAGAGAATACGGTTCAGGAAAAAGGAATGACTGCATTACATTCCAGCGTAAAAAGTGTGTATTTGTTAAAACATGGTTGAGCATCGCAACAGATGAAGGCATATGTACTTGAAAAATGCCAGATGAATCAGAGATATTTCTGACGCGTCACGATCATGTGTGTGGTATTATGATTGGTACATATTTGGGAAAATTGTACCGAAATCACCCAGTTTCCCAAGAGTGAATGCGGAGTGAGATCATGGTTAATGCTCGTGACGTACGTTTAATTCGAGAGGACGTTATAAAGTGACTGACGAGGAAATCGAGTGCTGGAGCTTCGATCGCGAGGAAACGGAAGGAGCGTCACGAGGCAGTCGCAATCCTTCTGAGTGAGGGAAAGGAAATGAATGAATGGGTGGAATGGAAGGATTGTGGAAACATGCTGAAAAAAACGGTGACGTCGAAAAACTCAAAAGAAACAATACAAACTTTGAATAGGAAAATGTGAAAGAATGCTAGAATTACGAAAGAGGTGATTGAGAGGAAAGATGAGAGAAAGAAATTCAAGAATTAAAACACAGAATTATATAGAAGGAGGAAAATAGGGGAAAATTAATTAACCAAGACAAGAAACTATTAGTGCGAAGGAAAGTTGATGGGGGAAGAAATGCGAGGATATGGAGAGTATACTAGTATAGAGAAGGGCGCGCAGTGCCGGGAGGTGCAAGTCCCGAAAGAAAAGTTCGTGTACGCCATCGGAGGTACGATGGGAAAGTTATTAATTGACCCGAAATTTCAGGATAAATGGAGAGAACATTGAGAGGAAATACATGCTGAAGATGTTTGACCAGTCAGTTTAAACGTACGTAAAGACAGTATGATGTCCGTAACGATAGCTTAGTTACGGGGATACGCGCTAGTGAGATATGAAAGAAATAAAAAGAAACGAAATGAACCAAGGCTGTGCGTCGAGATTGAATCCCAGTTCAACTACTTAAGGGTTTAGAAATAAGAGAAAGCAAGGTTTGCATTCGATTAATTCATGAGAAAGGAATTTTCTCGGAAGACTTTGCCAGCTCAATTCCCATTCCAAGAATGGGAATGTGAGGAATATAGGAGTACGTAGTTACATTTCTCACTAGAGGAACTCAGGATCATTAACAGGAGGACGAAAAAGATTACAAACGAATACCAAGGAGTCGAAGAAGGATCTGATGCCCTAAAGGACGAGTCGTCCGTTGATCACGTCGCTTCGGCAGCAATGCAGAACTCAATCCTGTGGGAATCGTGGGAAGTACGCATTCACCATTCCCAGGAGTAGATAACTTTAGATTCAATAATACAATCAAAACGCAAATGAGGTGAGAGTCGAGTAGACGCAGGATGGAGTACGTAAATTGATACAATTAAAGAACGTATTCTGGAGTTGAGGAAGAGACTTGAATGATGGGTGACATCTCCGGAACATTCACATCTCGTGTTGCTACGTAACGGGTGGCGAATGGAGAGCGAGGGCCAAGCAGGGGAGGGTGAAGAATCCTCTACAAATGGGAAACATTAAACATAGAACGGAATGAACCAGAAAGTTTTTGAGCAGTTCAGTTCTGGGATGAGCTTGGACGAAGATGGTCCAAGAAGGATGAGCATTAGAATAAGAACTGAGATAGGCAATGGGTCTTCCAGACATCCTTTGCTAATTAATTCGAAAATCTTAGATCTAACCTCTTAAAATCTTAATTAGAATAATAACCTATTTCAACATTTTTCCAATTTCACCATGCGAGCTGCATTGGCCGACACATAACTAGTGACACCAGGGGTCAGCGGCCGGTTTTGTTTCAATCGAAATAGCTGGTAATGTTGTAGCAAAGGTTCTTTGTCTTTCTCGCGACGATGAGAGATTAAACGTGTCGGCGCACTTTAATGCCTCTGTGAAATCCAAGATTACTTCGCTAGTCGCCGCAAGCAAACCAGAACGACTTATTAGAACCGGCATATCATGCCGGACATATTCCCGCAAACCACATTTTGCCTTCTTCTAGGCCAGAGTATAAAAGGTAATTGTCCATCGAAATTTATACATAGCAGTACACTCCTTTTATTTTCTAACGCTCACAAAATTGACGTTCCTCGTGAAGGGAGAAAATGTTCTTAGCCGTATTAGGCTGGCAATGAAATATTAGAAACTATTTGAAGGCCATTTAAAATCCGCATTGCGTCATTCGATCGCGCTTTCCGCTTGTCGCATATCTTTTCTCCTCGCTAAGCGGTTTCCAGTTCGAAACGGGAAGTCATACCGGGAAGTATGCTCGTCCAACGGAACCAATAATCACGCGAACATGTCCAGCGGTACCTGGAGTCTCCGCCATATTCAATAAATGCATACGACATTAACGATGCGCTGACATAGGACTAATAGATAGCGACTTTCACGCAAATTTTTATGGCGAGCATCTGCTAATGGGTAAATATGAGCATAAGTTCAACGTCCACAATACATGCATTCTGAAAAGCCAATCTCCATTCCCTGTCATTGCCGCCCTCCGGATCTGAGGGAGAATTGTTCGCGGGGGAGGGAGGGTCTCTGTGCGGGGAGACAAAGGAGAGAGGGAGGGAGGGAGAGAGGGAAGGGGGATTGGTTGGATTCTGGAAGGGGGGAATAAAGGGATGCCTGGGCGGGGGGCGAGGGGGTGGGGTTAGCCGGCGCGTGCCCCGCCCACTTCGTAATGATACACGCGCGGCTGCGCGCAGGGCGGGGGGGGGCGCGGAGGGGGGGGGGGGGAGGCCCTCTCATTAGTGCTGGTCGACATCCGCCCCGGCGCAATGGAGGTGGGCCAAAATGGATGTGGCGGAGGGGCAGCGATTTTAAAACGAGGCACGGGAGGCTTTTTTCGTGCGGGAGGGGAGATTGAGGGATGTTTTAATTACCCCACCTCCTCCTCTCTTCATTAATCACTTTCGGGGTGGATGTTTTCGTGGACTCTTTACTCCACCTACCGTAAAAGTTGCTTTCCGTGCGGCGAGACACACCACCGCCAGATGGCATCGCAATCCAAAGTTCCAGGCCGTGCAGTGCCAAACAAACGGAAGGGTGGCTGGGATTCCGATTCCGGGATGGATCCCATAAATCGCATCTCATGTGACCCCCCTAACAAAACACGAAATGTGGCAATGATATTTTCACGGGTAGGGGGGTAGGGTAATGGCAGCTCAACGTTTGAATTGATGTCATAAGCGATTGAAGAGGTAGCCACGGAGGGTAATTGTTTCTTATTCATTTAAATGTACCCATAATTATTTGGAGCTAATTTGCTAATTTTAATACGCTTCATATTCGAGAAAGGGGAGTAATTCAAATGTTTTTCACAATTTACATGGTATCTCTTGGTATCAATATCTAACGAAATAACTGTTATTTAACACATATTTTCAAAATTTATTCGAACAGGCAGATTCAATGACTAAAATAGCAAGGGAAACGTGCATGGTATTGTAATTATAGCCTACGCATGGGGCATAAAAACTTCAAAAATATATTTTTAAATGTTATTTTATGCGCTTAATCAAATAATAATAATTCACTTCACAGTGCTTCTGGGACTGAGTTCATCTGAGTTCGTGAACTTCACTTCGGTGAAATCCGGTTCATGTCAACGAAAGATTCAATGCCAAACCCAAGATAAGGACTAGAATGCCCTTTTGGTCATGTTCAACATCGTTCCCACTGGAAACTGACTGGTGGATACAGTTCTTTTTATTATTCATTTTGGGAATAGATTGGCGTATAATTGGTATACTTGTTCCATGCACTGTTTCCGGAACTCAAAAGAGCAGGAAAATTCAAATATATTTGGATACGAGGAGGAAGGATTTACACGAGAATAAGTGACGGGGGGGAACGAAGTGTGATTACCTGTTTCGAAGATCTCAGTAATTTCATTTAATGCATAAATCCACAGAAATGTTAAAAATGTGCCATGTAAACGTACAGTCATTCAGACAACTTGATGAGTTCCGGAACTACTTTTCTGCTTGAAATTGTCAAGCCATTGCTGTTTCTGAAATTTGGCTTAACGAAACATGTCCTCGGAATCCGTCCAACTAAGTAATTACAACATTCTGCGAAATGACAGACCAGGAAGAGAGTTGGTGGTGGTGTTTGCGTGTACTTGCACGAGAGCTTATCATTTAAATTGCTGTTAAAGTGTGATGGCTCCCCCTTCAGGCCAGAATATATGTTCATTGAAATAGCTGGAAGGAGGGTAGAATATTGTTTTGTGTCGCGTACAGACCCCCCAAAACAGGCTATATGTCGGAAGACTTTGAGCCTTCTCTGATCCGTCTTCTTCCTGGCTACAAAGGCGTGATTCTGTGTGGTGACTTTAACATTGACATCATGAAGAAAACGCACAATAGCACCTATCTCAGTGACCTACTATTTAGTTGTAACCTATTCCTCATTCCCTACCAGCCCACCCATAATCTTGTGAATAGCAGTACCCTCCTAGACCTCTTTATTGTCGACGACATGTCCAAGGTTGAAGAGTATGGACAGCTCCCTGTCTCTTTTTTGTCTGAACACGACCTAGTTTTCATTAAATATAGATTTAAACTGCAAACTTATAAACCTAATTATGTGTGTTTTCGTGATTTCAAGAATTTTGATTTGTCCAAATTTGCAGCAGACTCACTTGAAACTTACCTAAGTGAACTTTTCAACACCCACCTGGTGGATAAAAAAATCAATATCTTCAATACAATACTCATGCAACTCTTTGATACACATGCGCCAAAAATGTTGTTCAGCCAAAGCGTCATCCAGCTCCATGGTTAACCTCCGAAATTAGGAACTTAATGGCGGTTAGGGATCGTCTTCGCCGTAATTTCAGAAGAAATCAACTCCCGAACCTTTAAGAACAATACAAAGTAGCTCGCAATCAAGTGCAGCACCGAATCCGTACCGCTAAACAAAAATACTATGTTTCGTGCTTTTCCGATAAATGGGACATAAAGTCCACTTGGCAGGAGCTGAGGCGCCTCGGACTTGGAAAGTCTAGACGTCCCCCATTCAAAATGAACTTCCCCTTGGATGATTTAAATAGCTACTTTCTCACGTCTGCTTTCAAGGATGAAAATTATATCGAGGATGGTAACCATTCTACTCAATTCCAAAATAGTCTCACTTCATTAGATCATGCATTATTCTCCGACTTTGACGATGGAAGGCTTTATTTCCCCCACTATACACCCGAATGCTGATAACATGCGGATCGTTCATACGGTTACAATGCAGCATCTGACGTGGCACAATTTCTTCGATGAGTATCAGTCGGGCTTTCGTAAGCTCTATAGCACTCAGTCGGCTTTGATAAAGGTAACTAATGATATCCGCAGATCCATAGACGCAAAAAAGGTAACAATTTTAGTCCGATTCGATTTGAGCAAGGCTTTTGATTCAGTTGACCACGGCATACTACTGGAACGTATGAGCAAACTCAAGTTCTCTTACTCTGTCCTTCGCTGGTTTCACTCCTATCTGTCTAATCGTCAGCAAGCTGTTAAAGATGAAGACGGGAATGTCTCTGTTTTCCAACCTGTCCTATGTGGAGTTCCACAGGGGTCAATTCTCGGACCTTTATTATTTACTATTTTTATAAAAGAACTAGCTACCATAATAACTCATTGCAAACATCACTTTTATGCTGACGATCTACAGATATGTCTTGAGTCCTACCCCTCTGAATTTAACCATGCCATTGACTTGGTCAACAAGGATATCCAACTCATCTGTGAATGGCTGACTGAAAATCGGCTAAATCTGAATCCCAAAAAGACCAAGTCGATAATCTTTGGAAGCACCGCCAATGTACATATGCTGCTCGCAAGTGATCTCCCTAAAATAAGTGTTTTAAATATTCAAATTGACTACTCAAATACAGTGAAAAGCTTAGGAGTTTATCTAAGCAGCACCTTAACCTGGCGCGAGCAAGTAAATGCCATTTCTAATAAAGTTCACAAAACTCTTTACACAATGAAGCATTTCAGACACCTAATCCCTATAACATTACGCCAGAAGCTTGTTCAAACGTTAGGATTACCACATCTCGACTATTGCTCAGTTTTCTACGCTGATGTGAACAAGGAGCTAAGTACAAAATTACAAAGGCTCCAAAATTCTTGTCTACGATTCATTTTTTATATGCTTCTTAATGAACGTGTAACTCCTTACTATAAAATATTGAATTGGCTAAAACTCTAACAGAAGAGAATGCTTCACAAGGCCTCACAATTATTTAAAGTTCTGAATTCTAAAACCCCTTCATATTTATATGCAAATTTTATATTCAACTCACTTACGATAAAGCATTCCATCTTCCCAAATACCGCACGGCTATATATGAAAAGTCATTCAGTATTTCATCCTGTAAACTATGAAACTCTTTGCCTAATAAAGTAAAATTATCCAGGAACACATCCCAATTCAACAGGAACACGTTTGAATATCTGTCTACCACACTACCAAAATGACCTTATTACTGTTATATCAGGCTAAATATTTAACTATTGTTCTTTGTATTTGTATGTATGTATTGTACTATATGTTTCGTTCAAATGATGTTAAATTGTGCTTTGTGACTGGTTTAATTACCTTATTCTATGCATTATGTAAACCTGTTTCACTCTATAGGTTTCAAAACCTCATGTAACATGTATTCTGCTCCAAGGGACTTTGCTCCCAGAGCATAAAAATTGTTTATTATTATTATTAGGCAGAGTTTCCATGAGAGCAGAGACTAATTTTTTCGATTCCGACTTCAGCGATAACTTTAGAGAAACAAATATTAAACAAATACGTGATGCCGTTTGCTGATAAACTGAAACGTCAAGATCGTGTGAGGTTAACTTGATAGAAAATTACGCACTGAACAAAACTAGTGGACTTGATCGCCACCATGTTTCGCCGGGATTGAGGAGCGGAAGGGTTGAGGGAATGAGTCATATGGGGTTGCCGCCTCCCCCTCCCGCCCCGCTCTTCTTTGGAGATTTGTTGGGCATTTAAGATATTCGGGGTAATTAAACTGACTTCCAAAAAGAAACCAATGTTTTAATTGGGCGCGTCTTAATTTAACATTGACCAGGAATGAAGCGTCCTAGGAGTACATGGAGCTCCGCGAGGATATTTCGTGAACTGTCGCGAGGCTTTGGTGGCCAACATCGGAGACGGGAAAAGGGCGAAAGAGTGAAGTGGAAACGAAGAGGTTAAAGCGGCGCATTTCGGGTACACACCGCTATTCTGAACCGCCATTAATTCCGTGTATTTCGAAATGCGTAGTTGCTCTTCGAAAATTGTGCAATAAGGCAATTTACACGCTAAATATATGTAAATGCAAAATTTTGAAAATATATTACAACATTATGCGTGTTTGTATCAGCCGGCTTGATACGTGAAGGTACAAGGAAAGCTTAGCCACTACCAAGCCCTATACGGCGTGTGAAATTCCGACATTAGTCCAGGGCCAAGGCGAGCCAGAACCTGTGCCGGATATGCTTTCCCAAGGAAGACCTGGTCCCCGAAAAATCACACAGGGTGGAGTGAAGCTGAGGGGCGTCCACGGGAATGAAACCCTGCCTCCCCAACTCTCCAGTCAGCGGTCAATTCTCTACTCACT
The DNA here is from genome assembly GCF_022747635.1 of Hetaerina americana. NCBI lineage: Eukaryota > Metazoa > Arthropoda > Insecta > Odonata > Calopterygidae > Hetaerina > Hetaerina americana. Next base: position 113,326 of record NW_027286732.1, read on the forward strand.
GCACTACCACGTTCCACGTGCATACAGACATTTTATTTCTTTTAAAACACACACACATCATTATATATATATATATATATATATATATATATATATATATATATATATATATATATATATATATATATATATATATATATATATATAGTTATAAAACCATAAACACAGTAATCAACCCGAAGGTCGGTTTGGTAGGTGATAATAGAGAGCACCCAGCACTAAGCCCGACGGCGTGTGAAATTCACACATCACGGTAGGGGGGCCATTTCCTTTCCCTGTGCCGGTTATGGTTTCCCAGGAAGACCTGGTACCCGAAAAATCACATAGCTTGGGTGGAGCTGCAGAAGCCCAGAGTACCTGGCCCGGGAATCGAACCCAGGACCCTCTAGTCAGTAGTCCAACACTCTACCCCCTGGACTACCGCGGCCCATAATTATATATATATATATATACACACACACACGAGGGTCATCCGGAAAGTAGTACCCGTTCGTGCCGCATGAAGTGCTGACGACGCGAGTAGCCGCTGGACGAGGTCAGATAGCTTCAGTGGCTTGTCTGCCTTCTCTGAGCCAAGTTGCGTGACGCTAGCATTGCCTGTGTTGTTTCTGTGATTGTTTACAATGTTTAAAAAAATTGAGAACGCCGCCAGTTGTGAAGTGAGGGCAGTGATTAAATTCCTCAATGCAAGAAACGTTCGCCCATGTGATATTCATCGCCAATTAAAGGAGGTGTATGGAGACAATGTAATGGACGAGTCGTCTGTTCGGCGGTGGTGTCGCAACTTCAACATGGGGAGGGGGAACACACACGACGATGAGCGTTCGGGGAGACCGTCTGTCATTACAGACCAACTGGTGAGCTCAGTTGACGAATTCGTGAGGAACGATCGGCGCGTCACAATTGATGACATCTGTGAGCATTTTCCCAATGTTTCTCGAACAATTGTTCATGAAATTGTTAAACACCATCTGCATTATGCAAAAATTTGTGCAAGATGGGTCCCTCGCGTATCTCAATGAGCTGGCGGCGAAGGACTATGCAGCAGGAATACAGAAACTTGTCACACGTTATGACAAATGCCTTAATTTGCTTGGAGATTATGTTGAGAAGTAGTTTAAAGTATCCTCTTTCAAATAAAATTTTTTATGTTTGTTAATATTTACTTTTGTGTCTTTATTTCACGAACGGGTACTACTTTCCGGATGACCCTCGTGTGTGTGTGTGTATCTATATATATATATATATATATATATATATATATATATATATATATATATATATATATATATATATATATATATATATATATATATATATATATATATATACTATATATATATATATATATATATATATATATATATATATATATATATATATATCTCCATTCTTCTCAAAACCCACATTTCAAAAGCCTCCAGTCTACGTCTATCCTCCTGCTTCAATACCCACGTTTCCGCGCCGTACATAGCTACGCTCCATATCAAAGTTTTTACGAGTCTTTTCTTAATATCCTTACTCAACGTCCCCGTCATCCACTCCCTCCTCCTTGTGAAAGCCTCTTTGCCTAGCGCAATTCTTCGCCTTACGTCCCAACGACTTTGACCGTGTTGGTCCAAAACACTACCCAGATATGTAAACTGTTCTACCTGCTCTAGTTTTTGCCCTCTTATTTAGATGCTTATCTTAGCCTTTTTTTCTAGAAAATCGCATAACCCTTGTTTTATTAATAATGATTCTCATCCCATGCCTTTCGCACTGAATTTCCAATTCACTCAGCATTGCTTGCAAACCCTTGGCTGAATGACACACTAAATCATGGTCAACAGCAAACCTAACTGATTTTACGAATTCCCAGCCCACTTTCATTCCTATCTCTCCAGTCATCCTTCCCATAATGCCTCTTTGATCATTTCCCCTGCATACAGGTTGAACAGCAACGGTGATAATGGGCAACCCTGCCTTACACCTCTTCCTAACACTGCCCATCCGGACTCCCCGTTTCCAACCCACACCTGAGCAGTCTGAGGCATGCACAGGTTGCGGATTAGCCTCCTTTCCCTCCAATCTATTCCTATTTTCTGCGATATACTCATTAGTTTTTCCCAATTCACTCTATCAAAAGCTTTTTCGAAATCTACGAAACAGGCAAATACCTCCTGGTTGTGTTCTATATTCCTCTCGATTAATAATCTCATTGCTGCAATGGCATCACGCGTGCCTCTCCCCTTCCTAAACCCAAACTGATCATCCCCTAAGTAATCATTTGCCATACTCTCTATCCTTTTGTTTATGATCCTGAGAACAACGGGGATCGAGATGGTGCGGGGGCTCACGTACTGGCTTCCCACCCTGAGGGCGAGGGTTCAAATCCCGGCGGTGTTGAATATTTTTCAGAGGTATCTCGATCCCTACTTGAGGTGCTTTGTGGAGGGCACTTTGGGTGAGTACGCCGTCCGTCGGATGGGACGTTAAGCCGCGGACCGCTTGGCGCCTTTCGTAAAGAGTAGGCTAATGCCGACGCCGGGTTTCTCTCCACCCTTCATCCTTTCCTGTCCATCCCCTATGGCGCAAATGACCTCAGCTGTCGGTCGCCTCCCCTCAAAACTACTACTACTACTGAGAACAACTTTAGCTGCGTGGGATATCAGCCTTTATCTTTTTCGGAATAGGAACTAAAACTGATCTCACAAAGTCTTCCGGCCAGATTCCATCCTCGTAAATACTACGGATCAGCCCATATAGCCTGTCCCTCTCATATTTTCCTCTACATTTCAATATTTCGGCGGGAATGTTATCCACCCCCACGGCCTTATTTGGTTTCATCTCCCTTAATGCCGTTTCTATCACATCGTCGAGTATGCCTCGACCTAAGATATCTCCCTCTACGTCATGTTTCTTTTCTATGTCTAACTTCATTGGTCTAAGTTCTTTACTATACAGTTCTTCTATATACTCCTTCCATCTCTCTTGGATCTTTCCTGCGTCAACTATTACCTTACCCGCCTTATCTGTAACTGTTAGCATAGATCTCCCTTTCTTACTTCCCGATAAAAATTTTACATTGCCGTACAGCGCACCAATTTCACCCTTCCTCTGCAAACTTACCTCATCCTCGCACTGTGTCTTCCACCATGCTTCTTCTGCTTTATTTGTTGCCTGCCTCAATTAATTGTTTAACTCTTTGTACTTCATTTTGCCTATCTCTGTATTTACATTCTTCCATTTTCGCCCCTCATCCATCTTTGTAATCATCTCATCCGTGATCCATGGTTTCCTAGTCCTTTTAGCGTTAACGGTTCCAACAGTGTCTTTTGCGGCTTTAGACAACCCTTTCTTGATCATTTCCCATTTTTCTTCGATAGTACTTAGCTCTTTACCATCCTTCATGATTTACTCTACAGCCTGCTGGTATTCCTTCCTTTTTAATCCATTTAATGCTTCTACGTTCCATTTTCTAACCCGCCGCCTTATCTTTTTGAAACGGACGCTACATTTCATAGCAACTAAATTGTGGTCTCAGTCCGCATCCGCTCCCGGGAAGCTGTGCGAATTTATCACACTGTTCCGAAACCTGTGTCTAACCAGGATATAATCTAGCTGATACCTCTCTGAGTCACCTGGCATTTTCCATGTATACCTGCATCTTTTTTGGTTTCTAAACCAAGTGTTGGTGATGACTAACCCCTGTCTCCTGCAGAACTGAACTGCTTTCTCCCTGCGGTCATTCCTCGTGCATAAACCGTTGACCTCCACCTCATCACCTTCGCCTACCGTCGCATTGCAATCTCCCATCACTTCAAATGTTTTTTCTGCAGGAACACACGTGATTATGTCCTCCAACTAATCGTATATCCTATCGACCTATTCCTCTATATGGTTGCTCGGTGGCATATATACCTGAATAATAACCAAGTTCGTCGGTTCTCCTTTTATCTCTACTATTAATATTCTATCCGTTACCTGTTCTATTTTGACTACAATTCTTCTTACCTCTTCATTTAATAGTATGGCAACCCCTCATTGGCTCTCGTCCCCGCCGCTGTAAACACAGTAATCAACCCGAAGGTCGGTTTAGTAGGTGATGGTAGAGTTCACCCAGTACTAAGCCCTATACGGCGCGTCAAAATTCACACATCAGGGTAGGGGGGCCAGTTCCTTTCCTTGTGCCGGTTATGGTTTCCCGGGAAGACCTGGTACCCGAAAAATCACTTTAGCTAGGGTGGACCTTCTGGTGCCCAGAGCGTCTTGCCCGGGAATGGAACCCGAAACTTCGGGACCCGGTCAGCAGTCCAACGCTCTACCCACTGGACTACCGCGACCCATATATATATAAATATATATATCTCGGATTCGATTCCCGTGCACGCTTCCCTGGAAACCTTCAGCTTCACCCGACCTTGTGTGTTTTTTCGCGAATTTTCGCGATTTTCCCAGAATTTCTAGGAAATACACAGGGAAAGGATCCGCCCCCCCTTCCCTGATAGTTTTTACCTTTAACCATCAAACAAGAACTGATAACTGTGTCAATGTTTTATGCCCTCTAATATAATATACTTGGCATGACAAGGCACACAGGTATTAGGTCACATATGCTAATGTGGTTTGTGCAACCTCAAAAATGTATTTGGGTAAACAGTGTTTGGGTATATTCCCAAGAATTCCTTTCCCCACGAGATGGCCCGCAGTAACGCTTTTCGAAAATAAGAAGTACAGTTAGAGCATGTCCTGCGTATTTATTCCATGCGTGTTCCATACGCGCATTATCTTGGAGGCTGTGCCCGAAGGATGAGAGAAGGGGACTACCAGCGGGAAATGAGGGGCGGGGAGGGTTCAGGGGAGGAGGTGCGACCGGGGGGGGGGAGACTTTCGGGACTGGGAGGGTGGGAGGGACAGGGAATAGGAATTTGGCGAACTTGAGCGACAGATGCTGGGCGCAGTAACTCACTCGGGGGGGAGGGGTGAAGAGGGTAGGGTCTCTTCTCCCCCCCGCCCTCTTCGGAGGGAGGGGGGGGGAGCGCCGCCCCGCGGGTCGATCCGGGGGCGCACACAACCGGCCTCTTTCACGAGAAGGCTACTGGGAAATTTTAGCGGAAAAAACCGCACCGGAAATCGAACCGATTCCTCAGCTCTGTGACCTCGCGATCTGAGGACACGTACCGAAGAGCACTCCATTCGTTTCGGCCGCAGGGGCCGCAAAGTTATAAGTGGCCACAATGCTTATCATGGTATGATTTTGAGTGAGGTGAACAATTTTTAAAACTCAAGTGTTAAGCCCATGTTAAATACGTTAGCGAGTTTCCGCATACTTTATTTTACAGCCGAACGCGTTTCACCGTAAAATAAAATCCGTGGGAAATCACAAACTCATTTAATGTGGACATCAAACGATTCCACGAAGTGAAGCCTGAAAGGATATAAATTGTGCATACAAGTATTGATTTCGGGACTACAAACGGGACTACATATACGCATGTAATCGGGGCTACAAGCAAGGACGATGGATATTGTGGAAAGTAAAAAAAATTGGAAAATAACTTCTTCAGAGAAGAAAAAGTTAAAACATTCAATGAAGAGTAATATTTACAATTTCAACGCCGTTTACATTGGGTCGCATTCCCTGCCTTTTACAGTCTCCTCGGGGGGTAGAGTGTTTTGTGGTGAATGTTCATGTGGTAGTGATGTTTCGTATTCTTGCTTGTTGTGTCCTGGCTTGCGTGTTGTTGGATGGCTTTAGTGCTGCATCCTGGGGTGCAGCTGTTTGTTGGTTTCTGGTACATGTGTTTGCATGAGTGTTGGATGAAGGGTTTTTTACATGATTGTGTGCGCTGCTGTGGGTGTAGTTTTTCATTATGTTGTCTTTGCATGTGGTATTGTTCCTTTTTACGGGTGGTGACCAAACACCCCCCGCCACACGCCCTTGCGGCGGCTAGCGGGGTATTATGTAGATGTTGAGATTTCAATGAAGCAATACAAAATACAGCTATGTACAAGATGAGATCAAAAAAGACCGGACTGATTTTATAACTTGTTCATTTCGACAGGTACAGCTTAATCGAACTTGTCGTATTCAAAGTATATGCCTTGAGTGACGACAAACATTTGCCAACGTTTCTTCCCACACTCGAACCATGCCTCGTAAGCCGCCTTAGGGATCCTCTTCAGGTCCACCGTACAATAAGTTTTAATGTCTGCAATAGAGTCGAATCGGTGCCCTTTCAAGGTTGATTTTAACTTTGGAAACAAAAGAAAGTCTGATGGAGCCACATCTGGAGAGTAGGGTGGCTGCGGGATCACGGAAGTTCCGGTTCTGGCGAAAAACTCTGTCACGATCAGTGCCGTGTGGCCCGGCACGTTATCGTGGCGGAAACGCCATACATTGTTTCTCCGGCCTCTTTCGGCTCACTGCGACCCTCAGCCTCTTCAAAACCTTAAATTAGGCATCTTTGTTGACGGTTTGACCTTGAGGGACATATTCGTCATGAGTCAGCCCTTGCCAATCGAAGAAACACACCAGAATGACCTTCACATTGGACCGGGAGATGCGAGCTTTCTTTGGTCGCGGAGAATGAGGACCTTTCCACTGAGAAGACTGTGCCTTTGTCTCAACATCATAATCGTAAACCCAGGTTTCGTCACCGGTTACGAGGGTTCTAAGAAACTCTGGGTCGGCATTGGCTCGATCCAGGAGTTCCTGACAAAGGTCCACACGTTTTTGTCTCTGTTCACCAGTCAGTACCCGTGGGATAAATTTTGATGCGACGCACGTCATGCCCAAAATGTCCATCAAAATTGTCTGACAGGATCCAAAACTAATGTTCACTTCCTCGGCTATCTCCCTAACAGTTAAACGACAATTTAGCCACAACAAATCGTTCACCAATTTGGCATGGTTGGGGTCTGTCTAAGTGGAAGGTCGCCCCGTTCGAGAATCTTCATCTGTCGAGGTTCTGCCCGATTTAAAACGACTGTACCACTCAAAACACTGGCTTCGACTCCTAGCTTCATTAGCAAAGGCTTGCATAATCATTCCAAATGTCTCCGTAGCACTTTTGCCAAGTTTGAAACAAAATTTCACGCACACACGCCGTTCCTCTAGCTCCTTCATTGCTGCCGTTGCACGAGGTGACGAACAGGCTAATTAATACATATACCGCTGCTTCTGCTCGACGTAAACAAACTCAACACCTCTCGTTTTATTCGTCAGAGGTGTCGCTAGATGGCGCACTGTGTCTCGTTTCGATTCGTTGAACGGTTTGCACAGAATAAAATCAGTCCGGTCCTTTTTTTGAGCACACCTTGTATGGACACGCCCGTAATTGTGGCGAAACAATTCGTGGCTTTTGCTCAACCACGAGATAATATACCTGCTCACACTGCTTGTTCGTGAATGTTTGGCCAAAAACAGCACCGTAGAAATGATGATGTCCCAGCCTCCACATTCGCCAGACATAGCCCCATAGTGCGACTTTTATCTTCTGTTCCCACAAATAAAGAGAATCTTAGAATGGCCGTCGTTTTACCAGCATAGATTAGATTAAAAACGCATCGCTGAGAGAGCTAAAAGCTATACCGAAGTTCGAATTCCAGAAGTATTTCGAGGATTGGAAATAATCGCTGGCACAATGTTTATTGCATGAAATGTAAAGTACTTCCAAGGGGGATTACATTGATGTCGACGACTGAATAAAATCATATCCAAAAGACTCAAATTTCCGTTATTTATTGAACACACCTCGCATATCCGTTTAATTCAATGATGTCTAGCGTCCATCGTTCAATAGTGGCTGTATCATTACTGCAGTCCATTTTAAAAACCATGATGAAAAAAACGGAAAGTACATGTAACTTGTATTAGAATTTTCTGACTATATTTTGATAATGTTCACAAACCAGTGAAGTCGGGTTTATTCCTCGTCAGCTGTGACAGCACGGGCCGAGGGGTTAATTCACAAATGAATAATAACGGCCCGCGAGACCGTCCTCGGGCTTGCCTGATTCAATCGAAGAGCGTAAGAGTTTAAAAAATCATATCTGTCATCAGCTCGCCATTTCTTCGTGTCTCAAGTTGCTTCGTGTTAGAAATACTGGCCTACACACCTCACGGGATAGGCAGGCAGTTTTAAACGGCAGAACCATTATTTCTATGGACTTAACTTCTATTTTATACCAATCATTAACAGCTCATCGTACATAATGATTTTTCCACAAAAGATAATAAGAAGACTTGTTGAGGAGATTTATCAGACACTAGACCCGTGCGCCCCCAAAAATAGACTGCGCCAGAGGTAGGACGTCAATCATTGTATTAATGAACAGCATGTACATTTATCTCAGCATAATCTTCAAACATTTTTACACAATGTTTAAAAATTAAATTAGCTATTAAAATATAGGTGAGTAACGATCCTCATTGTACGAGCTATCCTCCAAAGTACCTCTGGACGTACGGTAAATAGCAATGTGTACTGGGAAAATTAGAAAAGAGGAGACATTTACGTGGAGGGCATAACTCAGTCAGTTGTAATTAATAATTATTCTATCCTTTACGCAATTAATAAGAATTTCATTTGAATATTGACGTGGGCAGTTGGGGTGGGACGCTCCCGACGACTTCGCGAGCGCACCCCTACCAGTGAGTAAACAAACAGTGGCTCTGGCCGTGGCCAGGAGGAGGTGGTTTGCGATCCCTCGGCCCACAGCTTTCCTGTATGGAATGAGTGACCCTGGTGAGAGTTATGCTTTATGCTACCGATTCATATGAAGTTGCTAATGTGAATGGCATTAGTATTCCTTTATGCTCACAATTATTTTCAATCGAGATGTGTTTCATATTAAAATATGTAGACCGACCGATAAGGAAAGCTAATCTGGACCAATGCTCATATCAACAAGCGAAGGACAAACGACTTTTTTACAGTTCCCCGTGGTGAATTATTAGATACTACGATTTATTTAATTTCAAAAAATTTGAGCACCAATGAAAATCCTGCAATCTCCGAGAATCGATCCGAAGTCATCAGCGAGGGGAAACAGCACATCATCCGTCGTCGAAGCGCACACACAATATGCCTCGCTCGGATAAAATAACTTCCCGCGCTATCCTCGTGGGTGAAGTGCTCATCCTGGAGCCAGAGGCAGGAAGGAATTCCACCTTGGTCATATTTTATTTTGCGGCACATGGACTTGGGAGGCAAACGTAATTAAGGCGCGAATCTCCCTTCGTCTGAATACAGACACCATTGTATGTGCGTGTGAGAGTGACGGTGTTCGGGAGCGTGTGTGAATGTGAGGGGGGGGGGGGAGAATGGTGTGCTCGGAACGGAAGGCGGTGGTTCCCGCACACGTGCGTTTCTGAAACCGCGTCTTCCAACCGAGTGTGCGTTGGGTTGGGTTTGGCCAGAGCAGAATGATAAACAAATGAAGAAGAATGCACGAGGTTGACCCTTCGAAGGATAATTGCGTCCACAGCCGCCTGCCTCTCCTTTCATTTGCAATTTGCGATAAAAAACTTGATGAGTCGACGATCCTCGTGCGGTCCAGATGTCGGCTCGTCTCACCCGCGTCCCGTGTTCCGCCAGAACCCCCACGAGACCTTGATCCGAGATAATTAAACCCCAAGAGGTTATCGCTACCCTAATGGGCGTCCAGGCGTCGCACCGAGAGTTTGGAGACTTTGGATGTGTTATCAATGATGAGACAAAGGAAGGATTTTATTTGGGGAACGCTCTCTCCTCCCTTGTTGCCGGCAATCTCAAAGGAGAACTTGAGACTTCGTTGGAGTCACGTTTATTTCAGTGGAGTGAATAGTGATACGAAATTGGCATGCTCCATGGATTCCAACGGAAACAAAGCCACAAAATCACGATGGCCTTAATGCACATGAGTTTTTAGTCAAACTGGTGGATAAACTCTTAGAATTCGGAGAAAAAAATTGTTAAGATAATTGTCCTTTTGTTTATTTTTCGTTCGTCGCTGAAACATTATTTCCAGAGAAGGCATAACAGATACGTTCATAGATATAGTATGTATGTGACAGAGAAAGAGAGACAGTTCTTCGGCGAAACAGTTCTCCTCTCCGCATGTAAAAGTTGATGAATATAAATGGACTTGGAATACAGGAGCAAAGAAAAAAGATAGGTCCATTTATTGAACTGAAACCAATTATTATATATATTTAAAATGGTGCAATAAAATTTGATAATTGAAGTGACACTTGAAGTTGGTACAATAAAGTTTAATAACACTAGTAATTGTATTGCTCGTTTATCGTGTAAATAAAATTGTATGTAATTGCTATTTTAAGTTAACGAGTATTATTTTGCCTAGTGTAAGATCAAAGGAAAAAAATCTTGTATGACTCTGTAAACTGCAGTGTTATCATAAAATAATATACTTATTTTTTTATAATAATTATAATGTCTAATTGTACCAAATTTGGGTTCTACATTACTTCTGTAATGTAATGCTACTGTTTCATCTTGTTTGATATTTCTTTTTTCTCAAGTTGTTTAATTGATGTTAAATATATATCAGAACAGTAAGGGGGGATTAAGCGAGAGCAGGAACCCCCTCAACATATCATGCTATTTTATTGTATGCTATTTTTTTTGTATTTGCTTCCGCAATAAAAAAAGGAAAGGTGTGATTGAGGATTGAACTCCTTCACCACCTTTCCTTATTATTATTTTTTTTGTTGAATTGAAAGTGGAAAGGAGCAGGGGAGGAGGAGGGAGGGGACGTCGTGGAGAGGGAAACGAGTACTGGGGAAGGAAAAGGTTGAGGTCAGGAAGCGAGGCTACTTCGTTCAAGAGTCAAGCCAGTTTTCTCAATGAAGAGAAGGAAGAAACTGAAGGAAAGGTTACAACAAAAGGGGCTGAAGACGCTGGATGGAAGGGGAAGGGTGGGGAAAGGTTTGCGAGGGGAAGAGTCGGGAGGGGGATTTTTAGAAGTGTGTGAATAATATCGATGTTGGGAGCGGAGGGGGGATGAAAAGATTTGAAGATTGGGGTAATTAATGTCTAATATTAATACCTGGGAAAGTCCAGGAATCCAGGAGATAGATAAGCGCCTTATATATATATATATATTTTAAATTAATCTACAGGTTAAGATAGGTTTTTGGATGGACACAACTACCAAACAAACATTTTATTACTCCTTAAAAAAAAAACACACAAAATCCATCATCCTATTCTATATCAGGTCCCTCTTCATCTCTGAGTACTTTCTTCCTCCCTTCATCCCGTCCAACATCCCTATCCTGTTCCTTCCCTTTCCTCTTTTGCCCAACATTCTACCATCTATCACAGTCTTGAACATCCCACTGCCGGTCAACACCCCCTTCATCCACTTTTCCTGCCTCCATAGGATTGCTCCCAGCAAACCCCTCTCTTCGCCCACCATACCAAGTACTTCCTCATTTGTTTTCTTCTCTGTCCATTTCACCTTGTCCATTCTTCTCCACACCCACATTTCAAAAGCCTCCAATCTACGTCTATCCTCCTGCTTCAATGACCACGTCTCCGCACCGTATATAGCTACGCTCCATATCACAGTTTTTACGAGTCTTTTCTTAACATCCTTACTCAAAGTCCCTGTCATCAACTCCCTCCTCCTTGTGAAATCCTCTTTGCCTAGCGCAATTCTTCTCCTTACGTCCCTACTACTTTGACCGTGTTGGTCCACAACACTACCGAGATACGTAAACTGTCTACCTGCTCTATTTTTTGCCCACCTATTTTAATGTTAAGCTTGGCCTTTTTCTTTCTAGAAAATCGCATAACCTTTGTTTTATTAATATTGATTCTCATCCCACACCTGTCGCACTGAATTTCCAAATCACTAACCAATGCTTGCAGCCCCTTGGCTGACTGACAAACTAAAGCTTGGTCATCAGCAAACCTAACTGATTTTACGAATACCCCGCCCACTTTCATTCCTACCTTGAGTTCTTCCCATGCCTCTTTGATCATTTCCTCTGCGTACAGGTTGAACAGCAACGGTGATAATGGGCAACCCTGCCTTACACCCCTTCCTAACACTGCCCATCCTGACTCCCCGTTTCCCACCCGCACCTGAGCAGTCTGAGACATGTACAGGTTGCGGATTAGCCTCCTTTCCCTCCAATCTATTCCTATTTCTGCAATATACTCATTAGTTTTTCCCAATTTACTCTATCAAACGCTTTTTCGAAATCTACGAAACAGGCAAATACCTCCTGGTTGTGTTCTATATTCCTCTCGATTAATAATCTCATTACTGTAATGGCACGACGCGTACCTCTCCCCTTCCTAAACCCAAACTGATCATCCCCTAAGTAATCATTTGCCCTACTCTCCATCCTTTTGTTTATGATCCTGAGAACAACCTTAGCTGCGTGGGATATCAAGCTAATTGTCCTATAGTCCTCAAATGACGTAGCCTTTACCTTCTTCGGAATAGGAACTAAAACTGTTCTCACTAAGTCTTCCGGCCAGATTCCTTCCTCATAGATGCTATGAAATAGCCCATATAGCCTCTTCCTCCCACATTTTCCTAAATATTTCAATAGTTCCGCGGAAATTTTATCTACCCCCACGGCCTTATTTAGTTTCATCTCCCTAATGCCATTTTTTATCTAATCGTCGAGTATGCCTGGACCTAATCTATCTTCCTCTACGTCATGTTCCTTTTCTATGTCTAACTTTGTTGGTCTAAGTTCTTTACTATACATTTATTCTATCTACTCCTTCCATCTCTCTTGGATATTTCCTATGTCTACATTTACCGCCCGCCTAATACAGAGATAGGCAAAACGAAGTACAAAGAGTTAAACAATAAATTGAGGCGGGTAACAAATAAAGCAAAAGAAGCATTGTGGAAGACGCAGCGCGAGGATATGGAAAGTCTGCAGAGGAAGGGTGAAATCGGTGCGCTGTACAGCAAAGTTAAATCTTTATCGGGAAGTAAGAAAATGAGATATATGCTAACAGTTACAGATAAGGCGGGTAAGGTAACAGGTGACGCAGGAAAGATCCAAGAGAGATGGAAGGAAGATATAGAAGAACTGTATAGTAAAGAACTCAGACCAACCAAGTTAGACATAGAAAAGGAACATGACGTAGAGGGAGATATCTTAGGTCGAGGCATACTCGACGATGAGATAGAAAGGGCATTAAGGAAGATGAAACTAAATAAGGCCGTGGGGGTAGATAACATTCATGCAGAACTACTAAAATGTTTAGGAAAATGTGAGAGGAAGAGGCTATATGGGTTGATGCGTAGTATCTATGAGGAAGGAATCTGGCCGGAAGACTTTGTGAGATCAGCTTTAGTTCCTATTCCGCAAAAGATAAAGGCTTATATCCCACGCAGCTAAAGTTGTTCTCAGGATCATAAACAAAAGGATAGAGAGTATGGCAAATGATTACTTAGGGGATGATCAGTTTGGGTTTAGGAAGGGGAGAGGTACGCGTCGTGCCATTACAGTAATGAGATTATTAATCGAGAGGAATATAGAGCACAACCAGGAGGTATTTGCCTGTTTCGTAGATTTCGAAAAAGCGTTTGATAGAGTGAATTGGGAAAACTAATGAGTATATTGCAGAAAATAGGAATAGATTGGAGGGAAAGGAGGCTAATCCGCAACCTGTACATGTCTCAGACTGCTCAGGTGCGGGTGGGGAACGTGGAGTCCGTATGGGCAGTGTTAGGAAGAGGTGTAAGACAGGGTTGCCCATTATCACCGTTGCTGTTCAACCTGTGTGCAGGGGAAATGATTAAAGAGGCATTATGGGAAGAACTGGAGGTAGGAATGAAAGTGGGCGGGGTATTCGTAAAATCAGTTAGGTTTGCTGATGACCAAGCTTTAGTTTGTCAATCAGCCAAGGGGCTGCAAGCATTGCTGAGTGAATTGGAAATTCAGTGCGAAAGGTATTGGATCAGAATCAATATCAATAAAACAAAGGTTATGCGATTTCCTAGAAATAGGCTAAGCTAAACATTAAAATATGAGGGAAAAAACTAGAGCAGGTAGAACAGTTTACGTATCTCGGTAGTGTTTTTGACCAACACGGCCAATGTAGTAGGGACGTAAAGAGAAGAATTGCGCAAGGCAAAGAGGATTTCACAAGGAGGAGGGAGTTGATGACGGGGACGTTGAGTAAGGATGTTAAGAAAAGAATCGTAATCGACAGAGAAGAAAACAAATGAGGAAGTACTTGGTATGGTGGGCGAAGATAGGGGTTTGTTAGGAGATATATCCTAAGGAGGCAGGAAAAGTGAATGAAGGGGGTATTGACCGGCAGCGGGATTTTGGAGACTGTAATTGAGGGGAGAATGTTAGGCAAACGAGGAGAGGGAAGGAAAAGGATAGGGATGTAGGGCGGGATGAAGGGAGGAAGAAAGTACTCAGAGATGAAGAGTAACCTGATATAGACAAGGTCGCTGGATTGTGTTTTGTTAGGAGTCACAAAATATTTATTTAGGAGCTGCATATTTATTTGCTGAGTCCATCCAAAAACCTACCTTAACCGGTAGATTACCTAATAATAATATATGTATATATATGCCTGTATATGTGTGTGTGTATATATATATTATATATATAAATATATATATATACCATAACATATATATACATAATTCATAATATATGCATGTATATAAATTATATATATATATTTATATATCATATAAATATATCGATTATATAGAAGTCCTCACGAGATCAATATTACGGCACAAGAGAACCCAAAATAAAACAGGTAACATATAACACATAGAGGACACTCACATTGTAGATTGTTCGAGCTTTCGGCCTTCTTCAAGTAAGACTATATACATTTTTTATTTGTGTACCTGTAATGTACACATAAATAAAAACGAGTACAATAATAAAATATTGTATATTTCATTTCATATTATTGAGAACTTTTATTTTACCTTCAAAAACAATATCGAATGAAGGTGGAATAGGAAAATAGAGACTTTCCGCCGTCCCGATTCCCCTCTCGCCGGGTTTGACGGGTTGCAGCGCTCTAGAAGGAAGCAGGAGGAGCTGAGATGATGCCGCGGCCGCCTCAGGCGCCACACCGTAATTGCATCGAGAGTCATTTCACGGAATGGACATTTCACGGGGCGTTGGAAGAGTGATGGGGTCTGCGCGCGGGGAAGAGTTGTCTCCTTCGATTGTGGTGCCCAACTAAATGGGAGGGGAGGGGAAAGGAGGGGGGGATGGGGAGGAAGGAGGGGAAACGCGGGAGGGTACATCTATTACACCTATTAAATGGAGCGCATCCCTAAACCGCCCTCTCCCTCCCCTCACCCCTTATTCGACTTCATCTTCCCGACAGTCGCCCCCCTTCTTTCTATTTCCCGCTCGCAACGACGGACGGAAGATATGGAGATGGAGCGACCCCATGATGAAGCCGCGGAGGTAGTGGAATCGGAGGGGGGTGGGAGGGGCCCCCCACCCACTCCGTGAGGATTGGCGGGGGCATTCGTTATTTCCAGAGCGAAAGTTTTAAAGAGAATTTGGGCGTGTGGTGGGGAGATAGAAGGGGGGGGGCGAAGTCGTTGGCGAGCGCTCCGCGCCATATTGAATTATCTACGACCACTTAGTGTCCCCCTCTGGATTAAGCACGACGTGCTTAAAGGGGAAAGCTTTTAACACCCGTCCGTCCAAACGATACTGAGAGATGGAGATATTTGTCACTTCACTCCTATCAACGTGGGAATTACTCGACCCTTCTGGCAATTTATTAAGTTGCTTGAAACATCTGAGGTAGTCCTATTAAAAGGAACAAGAAAAACGACTTGATGACTCTCTAAGCAAATGAATTGTTGACACAACTCTTTCTGTCGTTAAGGACACGGCATACATCCACTGATCTTGATAAAGTGATACATAGTTGGGCTGTATGTTCTCGAGCCCGGCTGTTGCATTCGGCCTCTCCTCTGCCTCGGGAGGAGACACGTCCATCTGCTGGTCCATCACTGCTCTGAGACCGGGAGTTGGTTCCTCTCATTGCCTATGGAATGTTTCATTCGGTTGCGAAATTACGAGCGGTCTGACAACGCAGTCATGGCGATCCAAGTGGTCGCGTCAAATGCGATATGCCGTGCGAATGTCCGACTTTCTTATTTAAAAACGGAAGTTTTATTGAAGAAATAAATGTCCCCGAGTTAAACGCTGACGCTCTTCGATTGTTGACTTGGTGGAAGATAATTGACTCAAGAGTGTTTAGTGAATACGTAAGAGGTTTTCTGCTGTTGCTCCAAAGACTCCGTTATCTGAATATGGCCTGCTCTAGTCACTCGTCGGTGTTCTCCATTGCATGTGGACGTCGTGAGACAGAGAGAGGTTGAATGAACGGCCAATTTAAATGATCGTTTAAGACCGATAATGGCGACTGCTTTACTATCTGCGATGCTTTGCCTCGTTGCGTGCAAATGGGAATTATTTAAATGCAGAATCCATTGGATTACGACGGATCAGTGAAATCGTATCCAAAGCTAGAGAGGAGGGCGAGTCCTTAGAATTGCCACGGAGTGGGGGTCGGAAGGTCGTGCTCCCGCTTTCGGGTGCAGGACAACCAACTCAACGAATTTGGTGGTCGTAATGTTTTACAGAGGTGAGCTCAAAAAGTTGTGATCACATGCAAGAGGCTCCGGCATCCATTTTGGGAGACGTCTAGTTCTTCCTCCTCTCGCAACGATGCTTCCTGATGGCAGCTGTCTCCACCCAAACCAACTTGCCCGAAATAGTTCTCCGGACTTCAAAACTAGTCTACTCTTGCAACTTTCAATTACTCACATTCGCACGAACTTTACTTGACTATCGCCAGTGTCTGGAGGGCATACGTTACGGCACGTAAAACTTAAAGGGTTAACTTACTTCACGTAGAGTATCTCGATTTTACTCAAACTTTACCGTCAGATACCACACCATCCAATCCTTCGAATGAAAGCGACAGTACACTGACAGATGCGTCTGAACTCCCGTAGAAGAGGATCTGAATGGTGGCGATGAATATGTCCCAGCTAGTGAAAAGGAAATTTAGCATAGACTGAAGCGATATTATTCAGGTTACTCAAGCAGTACTTTTGGAAATGTCTTAATACTCCTGCATAATTTCTTAAAACCCTTCATTTCTGTGTATTGTTTTCAAATATTTGGAAATACAACGTGAGAGAAATGGGATTGTCTTGTTTCTTTTAGTCAGAAAGTTAGTTTTGAATTATTAATATACGAGGAATATTTCTAGGTGCTGCGAAGGCTACAGAGAGGTGCAGTCGTACCTCTACTGACCCTTCCATTGGATCGGTAATCCTCTTTAGTAATCTCGTGGCAATGTAAATTCCTATTGATCTCGTGAATTGAGGCGATACTCACTGAAAATAGAAATTTGTTCTCCTGCGATTCACTTCATGTACATTTTACGTATTTTGTACGTATACACGCAAAGTGCTAAGGACAAATTGGTCATTTTGTGCCGACTTGATACATCATGTTGAAGGAGAGCAGTTGATAAAAGTTATATAGGAAGAAAACGACTATATTTCATCCACGTGTGGGATTTTGATTCCGTTTAGAGATATTTGTAATTTAAGAGTCATTTGCAATTTATAGTTAGTTTCGAATGCCCCTCATGTGTTTTCACTTAATCTATGAGGCAGACGGACTGAAAAAAATCAGAAAACGATAAAATTGCGTCCACATTTTCTTCCAAGGGTTGCCAGAGCCTCTTCCGTCGGTGAGGCTAATTTTATGTCCTTGGATCTGTCTCCGTTTTGCCGCCTCGCCTCCAAGAGCGACTGCTACAAGCCGAAAAGGAGTATTAAACTTCAGGGTTCGTTACGCAAAGATGTCGCCAATCAAAGCAGATTTTTTGCTGATGTACTGGCGGCGGATGTCGTACAAATTGCTTTCCGCCATAAACTTGGATCGGCTATATTTGTGTCTCAAGTAAAAATATTTTTCGTCGTATTTCAAATTAAGCGTTAAATATTGAAAGATTGGCTGGGGAATTCAGAGAGTTGCTCCCTTCCAGTAAATTTTATTGTCCCATTAGGTTGTCAAATGAGTTGAAAATATCTTACTATAATCTTATGCAAAAGATTTTTCTAATTAAATTTACAGGGTTTATTATTAATCATGTCGCAAGAGAAGAGAAAGTACAGAATATATATAGGTAGGCGCTGAATTAATTTATTATTTTATATGCTAGCATTTGTTAAAATAGCATATACCGTTATGTATCAACTCTACGATAATCTTACGTTAGCGTGGAGTTTCATATCAATTGATCATTCGTGTCGACAGGTTACCAATCACAAGTGTTGGAACAGCAGCGAAATAAAGACCAGATTTCGTAAAAATCAAGGTGTACTCATTGATAACGAATGCTTCACTTGACCCACCCGACTTGAAAACTTACAGCAATGCCATAAAATAACAATGATTTTAAATAAGTGAATGCCGATTGGAGAGTATGACAAAAGGTAGAGAGGTATAATGCCTTTCGCCTCAAGCTTCAGATGTTCAGGGGAGCCAGCGAATAAAGACCAATTCTACTGCTTAGAGAAATTACGATATTATAAGATTTTTAAGAATTGACCCGCCATATCAACACGTTTGTGTTGCAGTTAAAACGATGAGAACTATAGTAATGATCGCCATCTAAGCTGAATTATTTACTAAAATAACTAGATACGAGATTACGAGATCTCGTATTTTAGTATTATAGGAGAAATAGATACCATAAGTGAGAAACTCAGGCATGTTTTTTTCTTATCTTAAAAGCAATTGGAGATATATTAATAAAGACACATATTAAACTGATTTACTAACAGCTGTTTCTGGAATTTGTATATCCCCATTTCTCTTTCAATTCCTCGGCCTTAAGACCCCTGATGAACATGGTTCATCCCCTACCGCGCGTTTTCAAGTTACTTCATCTACAACTACATAATACCCCGCGAGCCGCCGCAAGGGCGTGTGGCGGAGGGTGTTATGTCACCAGTCATGCATGCGCAATCACAATAATGACAACTCTACACAAATATCAAGTCTATCATGCACTCGAACGACGCTAATCGCTCGAAAGATGGTATTTAAATGCAAGAACACTCAATAACAGGATAGATTCATATCATGCGGAGCAATCGTTATAAAGATGGGCCTGTTCAAAATTCACGCAGGATATCGACAACAAAAGATATACACTACCAATACTAATTACTCTCTTCGCGCCTTCGATCATAAGTACATCTATTTTGATCTTCAATCGTTAGAGGAAAAAATACATTTTAAATCTCCCCATTCTACTATCTACATGGTTTTACGTACGTGAACTGAACTATCAGAGTAAGTTGGGGCATGTAATATGCGGCTCCCTTCCTAATTCATTTAATAGTTTCATGAAACTGCTACGTTGTTCATAACAACTATCACAAATCTAGCTGCTCTACGTTGCACTCGATCTCGTTCCAAGATTAAACCTACCTCATGAGGATCCCATTGAGAATTACCGTAAATATAAATCATAAAAACAGTAATCAACCCGAAGGTCGGTTTGGTATGCGATGGTAGCGTTCACTCAGTACTAAACAGGACGGTATTTGGAATTCACGCATTAGCAGGGTAGGGGGCAAGTTCCTTTCCCTGTGCCGGTTATGGTTTACCAGGAAGATCTGGTACCCGAAAAATCACATAGCTTGGGTGCTCAGAGAGGCCCGAGAATCGAACCCACGCCCTCCTGTAAGAAGTCCAGCGCCCTACCCCTGGACTACCGCGACCGTAACTCTGTGGTTAATATTCCCGTGGATACTTGATTGGGGTGAAATTAGGCGTAAATGAGGCGAGACTAACTTGGCAAATCCACTAGAATTTTTCATTTTTCGCGATGTTGGTTTCGTCCCCAGGCAACATCATCGGGTGATATAATGGGAAATAAGGGTATGTAGATGCGCGCAACGAGCATTGGATGTGGGGAGAACGGAGAGATAGGGTGGGGGCGGGTGAGAGTGGGCGAAATGGTGGGAGCGGGTGTGTCAAAGCGGGTTGGAAATGGGAAGGACCTGGGGTGAGTGCCGGGGGGTGGGGGGGGGTGTGAACGGCTCTCTCTCCTGATTGGCTGGTACCAAATGGATTCACGCTCGGTGTAAAATACGTGAGTGGCACGGCATAAACTCTCGAGGAAGAATATAAATGCACGACCGACAGTAACTCGGAGGGAGGCACAAGGCCTGAGCGGAAGGCCCACCCCTGCGTGGAAACGGTCTTTGACGTGGAGACGGTGGGAAATTCGAAAGGACCGTCCGATGGAAGCAACAGAATGAATTGAAAAGGGAAATCAAAGGACGGGGGGGGGAGGATGGGGGGCTGAAACGTGTGGGCACTCACTCGGAGAGAACGGATTGAGACGGATGAGAAAGGTGCCACGTTCACGGTGTGTGACAAGCTAGCGTTTTTTTTTTTTACCGAAGGAATAAATCTGTTGGTTGAAAACTATGGGCAAAGATTGATTTCATTGACTCATCTCTGCTGAAATTGGGTGAAATTAGGTTATTTGATTCATGAAATACGCGAAGAGATATTATAATGGAGTTTTTTCTCATAAAAAAATGATGAAAACTTTACTACGACAAATGGTTTATTCGGGGAGTCGGGAGCAAGGCGACAGGGCAGTGGTCATCCTGCACGATGAACTCCTGCCGGGTCGCCTGCGATCATATCATACATACCCTCTCTCTCTCTCTCTCTCTCTCTCTCATTACCACACAATTACTGCATTTGGAATCGCCAGCGTTTTTCACGAATCGCAACTTTTCCATTTATCATTACAGAAGAGAAATAATGGCAGAGCTTGATGAAAATCGAAGTGGTGCAGTTAGACGCGGGAGCAATTTATTTGTTGGCGAGTTTGACGACGCATTTCCTGCGTCTTTATCTCCGGTTTTACGTCGATCAATGACGCGCATGCAAGTGTGCTCTCGTTCAGCCTTTTCACCTGAAAGCAAATAATTGTCAAGATCAGAGCGTAAGGCTACTTTTGCCAAGGATTTTTCTCAATCTCTCAACGGATAGAATCTTTCAAGGAGTCTCTGCTTTAATGGCCACGGTTGAAACCCCGTCCCGCCGCGCATTCGAACGATAAATAAATCATATTTCACGAACCTCGCTCTTCCCACCCTTCTCGAGCCCCCCCCCCCCCCCCCCCGGCCAAGCATCATTTCACAAACAGGAAGAGGGAAGAAGTATCGCCGGCACCCGCCCCGGGCATCAAACAAACCTCGCCCGCCCCGCCCCCTCTCTCCGCCCCGCCTCGGGTTCAGCGAGAAGCACGTGTGCCGGCGGGAGGGCGTTCGGAGGGTGCCTCGAGGGTGGGTGGTCGGGAGGGGGGGAGGAAGAGGGAGTGGGGCGGGGTACAAGCATTAAGGGTGAGGCCGACGGAATGCACTTTTTCGCCATTCACTCCGGAAACTCCCGATTGTACTCCGAGTGACAAATACGTATGGACAGAATCAAAGAAGCAACACGCGGAGGCGTGGAAAACATTCCATCTAGCATGAAGAAAATGTCAATCAACCATAAACCGGACTAAGCCTTGAGAAATCAATTTTATTATCTGAATAATTAAATACGAGAGCATTATGAGTTGATGAAGACATTATTCAAAAGCACGTGAATTATGTCTCGTGAATGAACTGACCCAAATCACTGCCATCGTCCGTTTCACATTTTTGTGAGAAAAACTTCTCTTTCACTGAATCGCTAGAAATTGAAGTGAACGAGCCGATGAATGGCGAGAGAATGAATTTCACTCATCCGTGAGTGAGCACTGCAGACCGCGTTGCCTATTTCTTTGGTGGTTGGAGGTCACTGGGGAACGGCGTTGGAAATAAGATTAAAAGCCTGGCTGACATATTTCTCGTCGACGACGTATCCTTTTGCTTGGCGCGATCATGTGATCTCCAGGGGATGACACCAAACGCGTCATCGAGAATGCAGCTATCCGTCATTTGATTCGCCTCGACCGGGTGCTCTTTGCAGTGCTCCTCGAGCCGCTCGAGGTGTCGCCCGAATGCGTCCACACGTTCAACGCCAACACATGCATGCGACACTTTCTTAATGCTGTCACTGTCATTGCAAATCAAATAACCTCGCCGTATCCGCGGAGGGCGCAGGGGGTGAAAATTAAGAGCTGCATCACAGAGAGTGGATATTACGAAGTTTTGCGATTCACGCAGTTGACGGTACATATCCTGAGTACACATATTCCTTTGCGCTCAGGTAAAAGATCAATGCGAACTCAGGGACAGGAACACAGGAACAGTCTTCCCGTTGGGAGTGTCCGGGTTCTAATTCCGGCGGCGGCAAGTATTTTTTAAGTGGTGTCCCAATCTATACTTGAGGTGCTTTGTGGAGGGCACTTAGAGTGAACTCGCCGTACGTCGAATGGAACATTTCATTGTGTGCGACCCCTTGGCGCCTTTCGATATGAGTAGGCTAATGCCGACGCCGGGTTTCTCTCCATCCTTTCTCGTCCATGCCTAATGAAGCAAATCATCTCAGCTTTCGGACGCCTCCCCTAAATCCACGAATGTAATCTCATGGGGTAATTTTGCGCATACCAATGTCCCGTTTTCCTACCGTGGCCATTTCAGACTCACTGGAGATAAGTAAGTTCTCGTATATAAGGCTACTCGGCTCGATGTGGTTGCGAGGAGAAAATGCGCTCATAGGTGGCAGATTAGCATCAATGGAAGCAGAGGAATTAGTGCGCTGGGAGGCACAAGGCCGTGCAGCAAACGTTGACATTATGGATTGCAGTAGGTAAGAAAACCAATGAAGAATTAATGCATATGAGAAAATCCAGTGTAACATCATCAGTATTTCAATCCTAAGATTGGTTATTGCAGCTCTCCATTATTCCCCATTCTCGGTGTCGATTCCATGTGCCTGCTTTTCTTTGTGTCGTGCTTCTTAATTTATCCTGAACACTTGTCACCGGAGCACCTACAATATAGCAAACTACATTCCATTCACACGTAAAATATAATACCTTTATTCCATAGTAATTCTCTAGCATTAGGCACTTTTGCTATTAATTTTCACCTCACACTTATTCCTTCTCTTGTAAATCTCTCTTCAATATTTATGTATCCCACTGTTCTGTATACACATGATTTTCTCGTGTAGTGTTCAAACCGTTTTGCGATTCCTTCTTTAATATCCTTCTAAGTAACTTTCCATTTCTTACTTTTCCTCAATCGAGAGCTCAAACATTATTTCTAAGAAGTCCCTCGTCGTGATAAATTCCAAGCACTTGTATCTGCCCAGATGAATGCATATAGGATTTTGATGATTCACGAGAATTCACGCAACTATGGTCAGTCAGCCCCGTGATCTCATTCAAATCGTCGAAAATCTTTCAGTGTTTGTGAATTGAGCTGACATTCCCTGTCGCTGTGTACTCCTATACGTAGTAAGGGAAATTGAGGAGTCGGAGGGGGGGAAGCAGTCAGTCGGTCGGTCGGTCGGTCGGTTGGAGAGACACGAGCGCCTGCTTCGGTCATCTCAGACGCACCCACGCGCGGCGAGCGATAAGAAGAGAGAGGGTTCCAGGTCCCAAGCAGCCGGTGCGGGGGAGTATCGACCTTTAGGAAATGTACGCACGGACGGGATGGCTCCGTGAAAGGACACCGTTGATAAACGCCAACGGCGCAAAGTTCGTGCCTCATACACATGAATTGACGGTGATCGCAATTTGGAGTTTGGCACAAATTCGATGCTATACTTGTACGTGCTTTCCTTTTGAATATGAACAATTTTACTTGACAACTTTACAAAATTCAGCTTTCAAAAATATTTATGCTCGTGAATTAAGAGATGCATGGCCATCTAGTTTCGAGTAGATTATAATGGAAATGTAAAAACATTAAATTTACAAGCCGGGTCAAGATTAAACGTTGCGTAGACATTAGGTATATTGGTAGGTTCATGTGTATGCTAATTTATAATATATGCATTTGTATGTGGGTAAGTTTTAAAGGTTTTTTCATGAATATATACGATTTTGTGATTGTAGTGTCATGAATTTGTGGGTTATCAATGCGGTTTTATTCTCTTTGGCGGATGGTGATCAAACACCCCCCGCCACACGCCCTTGCGGCGGCTTGCGGAGTATTATGTAGATCCCTCGTCTCTCTCTCAGTGGGGGTACCCTTTCTCTCTCTGCGGGGGGAGGGGGGGGGGGGCGTTTCGCTGCTGCGGTGTGTCGCATTCCCTGCCTGTCTGTGTGTTTGGGGGCGGAGGCCACGAGGGCCATGTCCTTCTGATGGTGGAATTACCCCGTCTTACATCTCAACTCTTATTTTCACGTCATTGGCTGGACTTTAACTACATTCGTAGGTGCATTTTGGTTGATGGTATATGTGAAGGATCTCAGGTTTCCCGGCGTATGGTATTCAAGAAGTTCTCTCGGGTTTCCCACCGGGTGAGGTTGCAGTACACCGACGTTTCGATGGCTGACTCTGCCATCGTCTTCACCCTGAGAACCTATTGATGGTATATGTGTTTGCATCCGTGTAAGCTGGAAGGTCTTTTGTATGAATATATACGCCTCTGTGGGTGTAGGTTTGCATGGATGTGTTGATTCATCTACATCTACATCTACATAATACCCCGCAAACCGCCACAAGGGCGTGTGGCGGGGGGTGTTAGGTCACCAACCGTTAAAGGAAAAATACCACATGCAAAAAAACAACACGGAAAATCACACCCACAGCAGCGCACACACTCACGCAAAAATCCCTTCATCCAATACTCATGCAAACACATATACCGCAAAACAACTAAAAAACTGCACCCCATGATGCAGCACGAAAGCCATCCTACAACACGGAAGCCAGAACACAACAAGCAAGAAATTGAAACATCACTACCACATGAAAATGCACCACAAAATACTCTACCCCCAAAGAGTCTGTAAAAGGAATGGAATGCGACCCAACGTTACAGGTAGCAGGCATTTTGCATGTGGTTTTATTCTCTTTTACGGTTGGTGACCTAACACCCCTATCACACGCCCCTGCGGTGGCTAGCGGGGTATCATGTTGATGTACGAGGCATACTATATTCATAAAGTAAGGGCCGTTTGCTTGCTATATTTAAATATTGGCGCTTCAGAACACAGTTTTACTCCTGCAGCGCCATCTACTGGTTCATTGAGAAGCTATAGAAGCATTTGTTTCGTTTCAGAAGTCGTTTGCTTGTCCCTGCATACAAGCAACAATGTCCGCAAGACAATCGTCCATCTCACCAGCTGTGAAGTCCGTTGTTCTGTCATACAATTCTTGTACGCAAAAAGATCCTAGAATGCCTGGTTTATGGATCTACAGTTATGAGTAGGAAAGGAAAGTTAGACAATGGTACCGTGATTTTAAAAATGGACGAACAAATGTCCATGACGAACAGCGAAGTGACAGGCCCAGTATTCTGACTGATGAAATTGTTTCGCAAGTGGAACAAAAACTGCGATGTGATCGTCGATTGAAGATTAATGGCCTGGCTGAACAATTTCGTCAACTTGGAACGCACTACTGTCTACAATATGGTCACGGAAAACCTCGGATACCACAAATTGTGTGCAAGGTGGGTACCGAAACACTGCTGCCAAAACTAATAAGAAAACTCAAGATTTTCGTTGGGAACTCTGTGACCACTCACCGTACAGTCCTGACCTTGCATCTAGCGACTACTTCCTCTACTTGCACTTGAAACAGTGGCTCGGTGGACAACGTTTCGAAACCCAAGAGGAACTCAAGAACGGCGTTGCCAAGTGGTTCAACCCTCAGGCGGCGATCTTCTATGCTCAGAGGGGTTATAAGAAGCTGAGGCAGCGGTGCGAAAAATGCTTAGAAGTGAACGGCGAGTATGTGGAGAAGTGAAGTGAAGGTTTGTAGATAACTAAAAGTTCCAATAAAATGTGTTTTATGTGAGTACATTTTTTCCTGTGACCAAACGGCCCTTACTTTATGAGCATGCCTCGTGGACTGGACAAGACATAGAATGATGAGGTCTTAGCTGAGCATCTACTACAATCATCCCCCTCATGTAAATTTAATTCTAAGATTCTTTCACTACGAAAATAAGGGCAAAAGACTTGATATTTTAGAGCAAATTGAAATTATAACATTTAATACGAATGTTCTTTAAATGAAAATATTTTTATAAACCACTCTCCTCTCCTCAGAATCCCGTTCCCGCAGCAAATAGTGAACCACCCCCTCTCCTATTGACTCCACCCTCTACGAATTATTCCATCCAATTTCCACCCCCTACCCTCCACTCTCAGCATAATTATGTCGAACAACCCTTCCATGCTAATGTCCTTAAAATCACTTATACCTCATCACTCAACCTGTCTCTACCGCTTAGATGTCTCCTTTCCGCTTAATCCGTCTTTATTCTTCCCTCCTTCCCCCCACCAGAATACCAACTACCTGCCACCGTCCTCTCAAATAATGACCATAAGTGCTTATCTTCCCCCCTCTTTTGACACCTCTCCATTTCCCTTAGTTTGTCTGATTCTTTGGGTTTTCTATATTTCCCCTCTTTGTCCCCGCCTGCCTTACTCCTCCCCCCTCTTATTCTCCCCCCCCCTTCCTCTCAAACAGGTATTAATATGATGTATCACAATCGAATAATCTCCTGTACCTGAAGATGGTTTGATGAACTGAAACGCGTTCTACGTTTCAAATAAATCAGTGGAAAGGTGCAAATTTGTTGTCCTCATAACGATGAAGTCTTCGTTGCTGACACCACCCTCCAAAAACACAAATGGAATTTATAGAAGTAGGAATGTGATTAAGGTAAAGATTCACCGGTTTCCAAAACGCCTGCGACCAGCCTTATCCCGCGGTAGTACGAGTATTTATATCCTCACAAGTGTGTGCGCTTGTAAAATGAAACATCGAGGTCATTTCTCCGATCAGAGCTAGCTTTGACTCAGAATCCGATGACAGACTCATTTCCTTCGGCAAGTTGCGATATTCCAACTTATTTATTTTTATTGCTATTTATTTTTTTTGAAAACTTTGACGCCTACGCGAGTTTGCTCTCTTTGTCAGGAGATCACGCTATAGGTTGTGGCAATGTTTTCACTCGACTTAAATTTCCTCTAATTTATATTTTTCATTCGTTCCTCGCACCAGGGGAGAGGTTGAATGAGTGTGAAATGCATTGTTTCGTTTGGTGAAATGGCTCGTCTGCTTCTGGAGATATTGTGATCGGGGGCAATGCGATAGCGATTGATGGCGGCGAACCTATGAAGTCTTCAAAAAATAAATAACTCCGGGGAAAATAAAGAAGTAAGCGGGGGGGGGGGGGTAAGAGGAGGAGAAGGGATGAAAGATGGCGCTGTTGGAAGTGACAAGACGCGGGCGTTGCTTGTTTAGACGGTGGTCTTCGGTGTCTTCTGGGAGAGAAGTGACACCGACGTCATTCTTTTGTCTTACACCATGCTTCTGTTTTGAACCAAGAAATGTTTCTCGTCGGCCGGAGCTTCCTTGCGTATCCCTCCCTTTTGTTTACATTCTGAAGGGTGATTATCAATACACGTGGTAAATCTTGAAAGCACCGACACCCGGCACTGTATTCGCTTATTGGATGACGACATTGGTAAGGCAATTGTATTCAGGAACAGCCCAAGGGAGCGTTCAGTTTGAAATATCATTTTAGATTGACAGATGATGTTTCGTGTCAGTTTTCAAGAAAGTGAGAGTACAGATTTCCGTAGATATAAGGTGTGACAGGATTCTTTCATCGATTTTCGGGGGAAAAAAATGGAGCTGTTATAGCAGCATAAAATTAGTTAAAAATCTAATTTTTACTTTACAATGTTTTCATCTACTATGTTAAAAAGAAATAAAATGTAAATATCACTAAAAAGGAATTATTAAACTATGACTAAAAAGGTATTATTAAAATCATTGTTACCATGATTCATTTTGATACTTGCTACTAATATGGGTGAGGAACTTAGCACAAATACGTGTGTGCCTATTTAATTTATATCTGATCCAAGAAACTGCGGGAGATGCCGAGACAGTAGTAACTTTCAACGGAGTCGTCCGCTAAACCTATAATGCAATGCAACAATTTCAGAGTGTAGATATCATTCGCCTCGACAGGGATTCGAACCCGGATCCCTCGATGCCCGGCCGAGTTCTTTAGCCAGTTAATCTAATCATGGAATGCACAATTCATTTCAAAGAACTGCGGGAGACGCCGCAATAGTAACTTTTTTAGTATTCATCCGTGAATGCGCATCTTAATGCAACAATTTCGAAGCACAGAAATCATTCCCCTTGACCGTGATCCCGGTTAAGGCGAACGAGGGACAACCAGACAGGATGGAATTAAAAACAGTAGGACCAGTACACAGCACACGCCTATAGTTTTCTTACTGGTGCAAATTTTATTTTCATCCTCATAGTATATCCTCCATTCCATTCCTACAAATACGCACCACACATGCATTGCTATTAAAATACATGTTATCACCTGGCTAGTGTCCTAATCATTCCGACTGCGCCAAGTGGAATGAGACATGTCACGGCAACACCAACAACGCTTTTCCTTAGTTTTAGCGCGCAAACGGAGAGTGGAATGAACTTTCGCGATTGTCCCATCCAACAAACAGGAGGACCACACGTGAACGGGAGGGAGGCCGAGGCAGTCGGGGGGAGGGAGGAAGGGTGGAGTGGGAGGTAGGAAGGAGTGGGATCGGTGTTTCCACTCTCTCGTGTGAGGCGGCGGATGGGTCAGTCATTCCGGGACAAAAAGCGAAGCTGGTTGGAGTGAGGGGGGGGGGGAGGGGAAGAAGAGTGGGTCCATTGTGCGGAGGCAAGCGGCGAGGGGGCGGAGATGCAAACAAACCGTCTCGTGTCGGCTCGAGTCAGTTTTTAAGGCGAAGGTGCGGTCGACGGGTCGGGGGTGGGGGTGGAATGGCAGAGGGGGGGAGGGAAGATGGGTGAAGGGAAGAGAAACAAATGAGGGAAGAATGCGAGGAGGGGGTGGCGATGGGAAACCCGGCGAGTGACTGGGGCGGGTGGTGGTTCGAGAGAGAGGGGTGGGATGACCGTGCAGGAAACGAAGCGAGGAAACAGCGCGCCCTCCGGTCGCACCCCGCCCCTCCTCGACTGAATGAGCGACACGCGTCTTCATCATCGCCGCAGAGCCTTCAGTCCTCGCCTCTGACTGGGATGTTCCCAGTTATTTTCCCTCGACAGACGATACTAAAATACGTCTTAAAAACGTGGGGATATCGTTATTAAGTAATTATTACGAGAAAATAACCGAGATCTCTCGATGAAATTTATTCTGAAGATTATGTGATCCTTATGTTCATATTATTGATTTGCTGCGTTTCAGGAAACCGTAAATTGAAATAATTCGCAGTATGATTAAGTTCCTTTCTTCATTTGAAAGGTTTACTGCCTGGCAAATCGACGATGAAATGATGGCTGTTTTCGTGGAAATGATGGCCCATCGTATGGTACAATGGTGCGAGGTGGAGGAAAAGGAATTTGCAAAGTGGGTGGCACATGTCCCTATCACAGACGATCCAAGAAGTGGAAGTCCATCCCTCACGGACGATACTACCCCACAGTGAAGAAGAGAGTGGAGGACTTTATCCTTATCGACCGAAGAGCAACCAGGAATGATCAGGAATGGACTGATGTCTTAGTTACGGCAGTGTGGCGTGGAAAATTATTCACGAAGAACTGTACATGTCAAGAGTGCCAGCACTCTTGAGTTCCACGACTACCGACTCCTTTCCAGAAGCAAACATGGCGCGACCGCCAATCAAATCGATGTGGCTTTGAATTTTTGCCACATCCTCCCCATTCTCCCGATCTCGCCCAGAGAGACTTTTTCTTATTCCCAGAACTCAAAAAAACACTGCATGGCCGGAGATTTGACAGCACAAATGACGTCACTCAAGAGGTGAAACAATGGTTTTCGAGGCAATCTCCAATTATACAATGACGCCCTTCAAAAGGTCAAGAAACGCTGGGAGAAATATACATGTAACTCTGTACGGTGACTACGTAGAGAAGTCTTGAGAAAAACGGATAAAAACGAAGTTTCCATCTCGATTTTTTAAACAATCAAAACTTTACGATACCATCTCTCTTATCCTCATTTTGTGCACACGCCCTCATTTTCCGAATAAAATTACTGACCTTGAATAAAGTGGAACACTCATTTATTTGTTCTTGCCGATACGAAGTAAAATTAATATGCGTCTTGTAATACATAGTGGTAGATATGCTTATTATTGTCAAGATGACGGAGGTAGTCCTGCTTAAACATACGTGAATTCATGTAACTCGTAATGCTTTTTCTGTCATCGTTTTTTTCTATTTTTTATGTAAAACAATTTGTTATCCGTCATAAATTCGTGACTACTTTGCACACAAGGTTAACTCTTGCATGATCAATCACAAGGAACTTTTGCTATCACTTGACTGAAACGTCTAAAATTTCCGCTCTATTTTTTTTAAGCCACGTTTTTTTATTCTAATGCCAAATCTCGTCGCAAAATGTTTTCCGTGATCGTATTCTAAAAAAACTCAGTGCGAATGAGACAATCTTTACGTAAAATTAAATTTAAGTGCTAATCTCTATTTTTCTGCCCAAAAAGAATTTAAGTGCAATCAAAAGTAATCTTATTTTATCAAAAATGTAAATGGAAGAAATTACGTGAATAAGAAGCGTAGACCCGATCTCATTCTAAACCTCTGGATCCGTGACAGGGTGAATAAAGTGAAGGAAGTCCAGGGAAGAGCATGAGTGGGCCTTGATTTGAAGGGTGTGAGGCATCGTTTTCCATGACATGGGGACATGATGCTTGGACATCTAGAAGGACTCATGCGAGCTAGTGTCCTTTCGCCGAATCCGCGATAACAAATTCGGCGAACGGTGGCTGGACACAGTCACCCACTACCGAGGTTAACCTGCTCTCTCCCCTACCGCTAATGATACGGAGTTCGGCGCTCGGCCTTTGTACCCTGGAATTCATATATAAACCCCGAGCGCCCCAAGCAAAGCAGGGCAGTGACTGGAGACACTAAAGGTTGTGGAACTCTCTTGCGGAGGCCGAACCTGCTGCTGTCTCTACGCTGCTCCCTCCCCGGAGACAGTAAAGGTTGTGGAACTCTCTTGCGGAGGCCGAACCTGCTGCTGTCTCTACGCTCCCTCCCCGGAGACACTATAGGTTGTGGAACTCTCTTGCGGAGGCCGAACCTGCTGCTGTCTCTACGCTTCCTCTTTCCTTCCGGGCTCCTTGTGTAGTAAGTCCAATAAATGTATAGCAATGAAAGCCACTCTTTGATTCCACGGTGATTTATGAATAAGACATTGAAGATATGTTTCGTGCAGACTGGTGTATATCGTAGCCAACAGAAACATAGCTTTTGGTATTAAACCATATGGGTGGGAGAGAGAGAGCAGAGGCTGTTTCTCTTTCTCTAGTGTAGTTTACACAAGGATATCATATTTTCAGGAACTGCCCAAAATTTACGAACATAGGGGAAATACCTCGGATGCGAAGTAAAACTACGTGGAAGTAGAATCCCACCACACATTTATAACTTTAAATTAGAAGTATTTAAGTCACCCAATATTATAGTCGATATCCTCCTACTAATAAAAACAATCGGTAGCTGTTCATTCTAATAACTTAAATAAATAAAATGTTTGACAAACGGTAACAGGGCCTTCAAAAGATCAGTATTTTTACCATGATCCTACGGGAGACAATTAAGGGAGATAACGTTTTTTAAGGCACCAAATCTAAAGTAACAAAGAGCCAAGTGGAGGTAACTGAAGTAAATACTGAATTAATCTGGCAGAGGCACACAGATCTTACCTCAATGTAACTTTTCATAACCCACCAATAATACACTTTATGTCGTCATGAGGAAGGAGACGCTTTGCTACGTTGTAACGGCTGGCAACGTTGCCATTGGTTCTACAAGGTGTGGTCAAAAAAAGACCGGACTGATTTTATAACTTGTTCATTTCGGCGGGTACAGCTTAATCGAACTTGTCACCCTCAAAGTACATGCCTTGGCTGACGACACACATTTGCCAACGTTTCTTCCCACCCTCGAACCCTGCCTCGTAAGCCGCCTTAGGGATCCTCTTCAGGTCCGCCGTACAATTAATTTTAATGTCCGCAATAGAGTCGAATCGGTGCCCTTTCAAGGTTGATTTTAACTTTGGAAACAAAAGAAAGTCTGATGGAGCCACATCTGGAGAGTAGGGTGGCTGCGGGATCACGGAAGTTCCAGTTCTGGCGAACAACTCTGTCACGATCAGCGCCCTGTCAGCACCCGCTGGACGAATTTTGGTGCGACGCGCGTCATGCCCAAAATGTCCGTCAAAATTGTCTGACAGAATCCAAAGCTAATGTTCACTTCCCCGGCTATCTCCTTGGCAGTTAAACGGCGATTTGCTCGCACCAAATTGGCATAGTTGGGGCCTGTCGAAGTGGAAGGCCGCGAATGGTTCGCGAATTTTCATCTGTCGCGGTTCTAGCCGATTTAAAACGAGCGTACCACTCAAAACACTCGCTTCGACTCATAGCGTCATAAACAAGGGCTTACTGAAACATTCCAAAAGTCTATGTAGCACTTTTTTCAAGTTTGAAGCAAAATTTCACGCAAACACGCTGTTCCTCTAGCTCCTTCATTGCTGCCATTGCACGTGGCGACGAATAGGTTAAGACACGTTCCGCTGCGGCTGCGTAACGACTCGACGTAAACAAAGGCACTACCTCTCGTTTTAGTCGACAGATGTGTCGCTACATAGCGCACTGTGTTTCGTTTCGATTCGTTGAACGGTTTGCGCAGAATAAAATCAGTCCGCTCTTTTATTGATTTCACCTTGTACATTGTCCATTAGGCGAACGCGAAGAAAGAACTTGTAAAACTAAAGGAAAGTTTCCCACGATTATTGTGGTATCGGGTAAGTGAAAGGAATAAAATGGATCTTCAACTATAAATGTTACCGTGATACACCTGAGTGGCTTCATTTGCTAAAGAGCGAAATCTGAGCTACGCTTTATGTGTGCCCACCCAAAAAAATGACAGATATTCTGCGTACCATTCCTCGAAGCGTGTCATTTTCAGTTTTTACCGATCGTGCTCAATTTTCACATGTATAATTACTAAAAATACTTGTTTTTGGTTTGACTGGGATGTTTTCTTGTGGTTTTAGGCGTCACTTGATAGAAGCGATTTCTTGTAAGGTCAAAGCCGCATGTTTTTCCTTTTAAGTTTTACTTCACGATCAAAGTTTCGACGCATAAGCCATTAATCAATCATACTCAACAAATGGGTTTTCCGTATTTTGTTTATTTAAGGTGGGGCTCAGAAGTATAGCAGTGCTTAGAGCGCGGGGATACCAAAAGAAAACAAGCGGATAAACCAAATATTTCAATCTTTCTCTCGTTTCCCCGACATTGTGTCACTGTTCCCTATCTAAGTTCTGAAACAAACGAGAGCCCTGTTTCGCTCCTTTGTTCATGCATCTCTTCAAACTGAAAGGACATGGGATTACGCTATTCATTTGGCATATTTCTTTTCGCATTAACATCGAAGAAATAAAGAGAACCCGCGCGGAAATATCTGGCTGCACGGAGGCAGCTTTGTTTCACAGGTCGACAGTTAAACGGCTTTTCCTCTGTTTTAATTAATATTTCCCATTTCATTAAAATATGAGTGTGTGTTGTAGGAATATATATATATATATATATATATATATATATATATATATATACTCTGATTCTCTCCTCCATAAAAAATACTCAAACATTCCTACACCCCCAAGCCTGCCTCAACCACAGACTCCCAGCCTCTCTCAATCTGTACTACCTACTTCCCAGGCATTTAGTCTCTCAAATTCATCCTCAAAAATCACAACACTTCCTCCAACCTTCTTCCCAGATGCCCCTCTGTCACCTTCAAACGTCCCGCCAACCTAGCAGATATCCTCAAATCCACCAGGCCATTCTCAAAATCCCCTCACACCCCTAGAGCCATACCCACTCCATGTCATCGAGCAAGATGCAAAACCTGCCCTATTTTCACCACTCCACCCCACTCCATCCCACCATTTAACTCTCTCCCGCCCTTCCCCTATTCCTCTTGCACTTCCAAGAATGTTATTTATCTTCTAACCTTTAAAGTCTGCCCGTTCTTTTACATAGGCCAATGTTCCACACCACTGAACATTAGTATTAATAACCACCGCGCCTCGTGCAATCCCTCCTCCCTGTCCGCGGGTCTCCCCATCCCTAAACATGCTTCCCATCATAATACCCCTTTCAACCAGTGTTACAATGTTTCCGTCCTAGCGTCCCTTCCCACATCCGATAACCCTATAGAATTAAAAACTCTTGAAATGGCATTCACTTACAGTAGATCTGTATGGCCTATCAGTATCCGGGCCTCAATGCCGTTCACCGATGGGAGTGGCCTACAATTGTTACTTTGTGGAAGCGATGCATATCGGGGGGTGAACACTGTGTTTTTCCGCATGAGTTTTGGTGTACGTGGCCTTTGTTTCGACTTGCGAAGTCTTGATCAATTATTTTTAAATTGAAACCTGGGTCTCGTATGTTGCAATAGTTGCGGTGAGCAGGTTGTTTTCTTTTCCAATTTTGTGTCAATTCCACCTCCTCCCTCTACCTCCTTGCCAACCTCCGCTCCCCTCTAGCCTCTCCTCACCCTTTCCTCTCCCCAACCATTCCTCTCACCCCACCTCCACCTCCCGTTCTCCCCTTCCCCTGGCCCCCTTCCCTTTCTCTCGCACCCCTCACCGCTACAATTCCAGCAGTCATTACTTCTATATCTTCCAATGAAGACGGATTGATTCCGTCGAAATATCAAGAAATAACGTGTGAGTGTTCTCCTTTTTTTTGTGTTTCTATATTGTGTGTTACTGTGTATTGTACTATTCAGCACTTCCGTGTTACGTCTACGAAAGCATATATATATATATATATGCTTTCGTAGACGTAACACAATATATATATATATATATATATTGTATTGTATATATATATATATATATATATATATATACAAGTATATATGTGTGTGTGTGTATACAATTGCTCCTGGTAGGGTCACCCATGCCAGATAGGTCGAAGGTTAGGAGCCAAACGAAAGGTAGTCCACGCAGCGTCTGTTCCTCCGTGAGACGTCAGCAATGGCCAATAAGTAATGGTGTCACGTTAAAAACACTTTTGAGAAAGGCAACGGGAAAACACCTCAATTATCATTCCCAAGATTTAAATGATGGGCAATACAGAGATTTTGAGTCCTGGCAAGCACGGGGCTCGGCACAATCGGCCGTGTGTCGTGCCCGGCAGCGAGGGAGGCAAGGCTTCCGCGGTCGTCATCCCACGAAACCCTTGCAAAGGAAAAGCAGCAGCAGCAGAACAGAAGACGCAGAAGAAGAAGACCTAATTAGTTTGAATACAAACGTGGAATGTTAGGACAATGATGAGGACAGGGAAATTGGAGAATACTAAGCGAGAGATGGAAAGGGGAAATATAGATTTTTTTGTTTTCGGCGAGGTGAGATGAAAGGATAGCGGGGATTACTGGAGTGATAAGTATAGAATAATATACAGCGGCGGGGACGAGAGCCAACGAGGGGTTGCCATAGTATTAAATGAAGAGTTAGGAAGAAGCGTAGTCAACATAGAACAGGTAACGGATAGAATATTAATAGTAGAGTTAAAAGCAGAACGGACGAAATTGGTTATTATTCAGGTATACGTGCCACCGAGCAACCATATAGAGGAATAGGTCGATAGGATATACTATTAGTTGGAGGACATAATCACGTGTGTTCCTGCATTTGATAGTGAAGGGGGATTGATATGCGACGGTAGGCGAAGGTGATGAGGTGGGGAACTACGGTTTAGGCACGAGGAATGACCGCGGGGAGAAAGCAGTTGAGTTCTGCAGGAGACAGGGGTTAGTCATCACCAACAGTTGGTTTAGACACCAAAAAAGATGCAGGTATGCATGGAAAATGCCAGGTGACTCAGAGAGGTATCAGCTAGATTATATTCTGGTTAGACCCAGGTTTCGGAACAGTGTGATAAATTCGCACAGCTTCCCGGGAGCGAATGCGGACTCTGACCACAATTTAGTTGCTATGAAATGTAGCGTCCGTTTCAAAAAGATAAGGCGGCGGGTTAGAAAATGGAACGTAGAATCATTAAATGGTTTCAAAAGGAAGGAATACAAACAATCTTTAGAATAAATTATGAAGGATGGTAAAGAGCTAAGCACTATCGAAGAAAAATGGGAAAGTATCAAGAAAGGGTTATCGAAAGCCGCAAAAGACACTTTTGGAACCGTTAACGCTAAAAGGACTAGGAAACCATGGATCACGGATGAGATGATTACAAAGATGGATGAGCGGCGAGAATGGAAGAATTTAAATACAGAGATAGGCAAAATGAAGTACAAAGAGTTAAACAATAAATTGAGGCAGGCAACAAATAAAGCAGAAGAAGCATGGTGGAAGACACAGTGCGAGGATATGGAAAGTCTGCAGAGGATGGGGAAAAACGGTGCGCTGTACAGCAAAGTTAAATCTTAATCGGGAATTAAGAAAGGGAGATCAACGATAGCAGTTAGAGATAAGGCGGGTAAGGTAATAGTTGACACAGGAAATATCCAAGAGAGATGCCAGGAAGATATAGAAGAACTGTATAGTAAAGAACTCAGACCAACAAAGTTAGACATAGAAAAGGAACATGGCGTAGAGGGAGATAGCTTAGGTCCAGGCATACTCGGCGATGAGATAGAGAGGGCATTAAGGGAGATGAAACTAAATAAGGCCGTGGGGATGGATAACATTCAGGCGGAACTATTGAAATGTTAAGGAAAATGTGGGAGGGACAGGCTATATGGGCTGATTCGGAGTATCTATGAGGAAGGAATCTGGCCGGAAGACTTCGTGAGATGTTTTAGTTCCTATTCCGAAAAGGGTAAAGACTTCATCATGTGAGGACTACAGGACAATAAGTTTAATATCCCACACAGCTGAAGTTGTGTTCAGGTTCATAAGCAAAAGGATAGAGAGTAGGGCAAAGGATTACTTAGGGGATGATCAGTTTGGGTTTAGAAAGGGGAGAGGTACGCGTGATGCCATTGCAGTAATGAGATTAGTAATCGAAAGGACTATAGAACACAACCAGGAGGTATTTGCCTGTTTCATAGAATCCAAAAAGCCTTTGATAGAGTGAATTGGGAAAAACTAATGAACATATTGAAGAAAATAGGAATAGATTGGAGGGAAAGGAGGCTAATCCGCAACCTGTACATGTCTCAGACCCCTCAGGTGCGAGTGGGGAACGAGGAGTCCCGGATGGGCGGTGTTAGGAAGAGGTGTAAGGCAGGCTTGCCCATTATCACCGTTGCTGTTCAACCTATATGCAGAGGATGCGTAGATGTAGAGGATGTAGAGATTCATGTGCCCATTGCAGTACCTTTTATTTGTAATTATATTTTGTCGTTGAATTGAAAAGCATTTTTGTTGAGAACGATTTGGCTCAGTTCGATGAGGAAATCTGTGGATGGGGTGTATGGTGTGGACCGTAGGGAGAGGTAATGTTTCAGGGCTTCTAAGCCTTCTTTGTGGGGAATGGAGTTGTAGAGAGATGTAACGTCCAGCGTGGCCATGAGAATGGTCGTGTTGTGCGGAATTGGGATTGAGGGTAGACGTTCCAGAAAGTGGTGCGAGTCTTTAATGTAAGAAGGGAGTGAAGTGGTAATGGGTTGAAGGTGGTGGTCTATTAATGCGGAGATTAGTTCAGTGGGTGAGTTGATGCTGGAGACAATAGGGCGTCCGGGGTTATTGGTTTTGTGGATTTTGGGTAGCAAATAGAAAAGGGAGGTCTTAGGATTAGGTGGCGAAAGAATAGATATATCTTTGGGAGAAAGACCTTCTTTGGGACCGAAATTGGATAGAAAAGAGAGAATATCCTTTTGGTATGAAGGGTTTGGGTCTTGGGGCAGGGGGGCATAGCAAGAATGGTCGTTTGATTGGCGAAATGCCTCAGCGTTGTAGTCTTCTTTGTTTGGCACGACAACGGATGACCCTTCGTCCGCCGTCGTGATTGTAATATCTTTGTTTGATGCCAAATATCTGAGAGCTTGTCTCTCAGAGGGGGAAAGGTTTTCTGGTGGCTTTAGGGAATCTATGAATTTTTTATCGGAAATCTTTGTCAGAAGGAGATTGATAAAGATTTCAATTGGGTGGTTTGATGGGAGTGGTTTGGGTTCGTTTTCCGAGGCTGGACGGAATCGGGTAAGTGCTGGGTTAATGGAGGAAGAGTTCGAAGGCAAATCCTGGGATTTCCAATGGGCAGGCCAGTGTAAATTCCGGCAGAAGTTTAACGTGTCCATGACGATGTTAACGTGGTTGGTTCTAGGGGTGGGGGAGAAGGACAGGCCTTTACTTAGTAGCGAAAGTTCGCTATTGTCGAGGGGCACGGACGAAACTCCTCTGCACTACTCTGTTTCCGTTTTCGGGTGTGGGGTGCTGGGTCGGGGACTCCTTCGGTTGACGCCTGGGGAAAACGGGTGTTTTGCACGGAGGATATAGAAGGTTATAAAGGGTTTCTAGATCCGGTTTTGAAAGAAATAGGGGAGAATGTTCGGGTGGGGGCGGCGATTTTTTAAGCGGCAGGGAACGTCCCACGCGGAAGAAAGACTGGGTGAGGGTAGAGAGCTTTTTCAGGAGGCACTCACGTCTTCGAGTGAGATTTCGAAGTGCCAAGGGAAGTATATGATTAAGTGACGGAATTAAATGAGGGGCCGAATTGGATAAAATTTTGGCTAGAGACAGAAGGTT
The DNA here is from genome assembly GCF_022747635.1 of Hetaerina americana. Lineage (NCBI taxonomy): Eukaryota > Metazoa > Arthropoda > Insecta > Odonata > Calopterygidae > Hetaerina > Hetaerina americana. The sequence goes on from NW_027286732.1 coordinate 152,273, forward strand.
GGAACGATTGGCTTCGGAAGGTTGGCTTCCGTCTCTGCAACAACACCCCCTCCTAACAGAAATACTTGGACCAGCTACATGACTCTCTCAGAAAATGTGGGTACCCTGAAAAACTACTGAACAGTAAAATCCTCAAACCGTCAACCCAATACATTCCCCTCCCCAAACCGCCCAAAATGCCCTAATCTTATCACCACTTTCTTCCCCGGAACACACAAAATTAAAAATTCCATCTGTGACCTCTTCCCAATTATTAATAACACTCAGTCCACATCAATTTTATTCCCACATTGTCCCTCTGTTTCGTTTAAACGCCCGTTGAACTTGCGAGACATCTTCAAGTCAAGAAAACCAACTGCGAGCATCCCCGTCTCTACCCCGCCCCTATCCGCACCATGCAACCGCCCACGCTGCAAATGCTGTCATCTTCTAAGACCCTCCCCCTCCCTCAGTACCAACTCCCAACCGCTCGCCACCTGTACCTCAAAAAATATTATATAGTATATCGCCTCTCCTGTAGCTCCTGCCCTGCCTCCTAAGTGGGCGAATGCACGACCGCACTTTCCCTCCGCATGAATAACCACCGATATTCCACCAAATCTCCCACCTTCCTTAATTACCCCAGTCCTACTCACACTGCTTCCCACAATCAATCTTTTGACGACTGCTTCTCCGTTTCGGTGATTGAAATCCTTCCCAAATATTCTAGTATAATAGAGGTGAGAACCCGCGAGATGGCGCATATTTGGGTGGCCAAATCATTTAAACCGCCCGGGCTGAACCAAGCCCACTGAACGCATCAATTGGCTGCCTACATATCCCCTCCCACCCTCTTGTTCATTTCCTATTGGTCCCTTATCTCTCCTTCCTTCACCCCTCCTCTCCGCTCTTCCCCGAGAACGCCATTCTGAAGACGACGGCCGAGCCGTCGAAACGTCAAAACAACATATTATGAGTGTCCTTTCTTTGTTTTTCTATGATTTAAAAATCTACATCTGTGTTTACACACATATATTTTTTTTAAGGTAATCTACCGGTTAAGGTAGGTTTTTGGATGGACACAACTACCAAACAAATATTTTATCATTCCTAACAAAACACAAAATCCATCATCCTACTCTATATCAGGTCCCTCTTCATCATATAAATATATATATATATATATATATATATATATATATATATATATATATATATATATATATATATATATATATTTCCCGTTGGAAATGGGAGACAGGGTTTCGGGGATGCAGGGTTATGGAAGGCAGGGTGGTTTTGGATTCGAGAATTGAAGGATTGAAGGAGGCGGAGGAGGCCTTGTATTTGGTAAGTAGCAGTCGCGCGGTTGAAGAGGGTAGGGGATGGAATGGCAGCTCCAATGGAAGGAAAGACGGGCGGAAGGTGAACTAGTGGATCGATTGCAAGATATCGATGTGGATTTATGAGTGACGAAGGTGAGGTTAGACACTCATTGGTTTTGAGGATGTCCAACAGATTAGTGGGACGTTTTAAAGGATCAGAGGGAGTGCCTTGATCTTGGATTTGTGGACTGCCAGGGTGGGCAAAAGGCCTTTTAGGATACGTTGCAGAGGCTGAATTCCTGGGAAACAGATGGTGCAGATAAATGTAAAGAGATAAGTAGAAATTTCTTCGCACTAAAATTGTTCGGAAGGGTCCTTGGGAACCCTAAGAGAGGAGGTGGTTAAAATACACCGAAACGTGGTAGAAGGGAAGTTTTTTGGAAATTCGCTGATAGCCGATGGAGAATGAATAGGAAAGGGAATTTTTAATAAGGGATGGGTGGCTTTTTAGTAAGGGATGGGTGGATTGATAAATTGTATGTTTTTTTCAAATTGAGTTTTACCAGGGTCCGTTCCTAAATTTTTTCAATTATTTTTTAAAGTAATTTGTTGAACAGTACAAACACTTAAAATTCTTCAAAGTACTGTCCTTTGGCCTGTACGCATTTTTTCCAGGGACTCTGCCATGAGCAGTACGCGACCTGGAAGGTGTTTTCGGGGAACTCTCGCAAGGTCTTCGTCACAGCTGATTGGATCTCTTCTATGGACGAAATACAGGGTTATTTCAGGGCTAACTTAATCCGAGGGAACAAAAAGAAGTCTGCAGGGGTAATGTCAGGACTATAGGGGGGTGGGGCAGTGTTGGCACCTGTTGTTGGGCCAGGAACTCGTGGACTCGTAGCGCGTTGTCGTGATGGAGTTGCCAGGTAGTGGGGATGTCTTTTCTCGTCCAGATGACTCTTTACCTGAGTCTTTCCTGCACATCCCCGTAGTAGGCAGCGTTAATTGTCGTCACTCCTTTACCGTCGAAAAAGACAATGAGCATTGTATTCACTTTTGATTTGCTCATTCTTGCCTTTTATGGCTTGTTCGTTGTGAACCTCTTCCCGGCCCTCCTTAACCTCTAACCACCTTGAAACTTGTGAGTAGGGTAGAGCAGAGTCCCCCTAAGTAAGCCTCACGAATATTTTGGGATTCTCCTCAAGAGATTTTTACAGTTTAGCACAAAACTTAATTGCGTAACGTTGCTCGATCGTGGATTCAATTTTTTTCGTGACACGGTCGGCGCGCAGAGGTTTACAATAACTGACGTCCTGCCACTTTCACAGCTTGGAGAGCACTGCAACCCGTTTTGCGGCATAGCTTAGCGTCCCTCTCACCTATTTCAAGTAGTTTGACCCCACTCCAACCAATAGGAGCGGCGCGGGAAATTCAATTGCAATACTTTCGGAAGGCACCCTGAATATATCTGTAGACGTGTGGCTTTTTTGAATAACTAATGTGTGATAACGCCGGATAATGCTATCTGTGAGAATGAGACAGTCGAGGGGGTGGAGAAGGGAGGGGCGTGAGGGGAAGAGTTGAGGGACTGAGGGAATTAGGTTCTGGCGAAGTGCGAAGGTGGCCGAGTTCTCCCAGTCAGTATCTCTCTCTCTCTCTCAGTAGCCAAACACCCTCTCCTCCATCATCAATCTTTCAATGTCTAGGCACTTCAATTTCGAATTAAATCAATGCCTCCCTCCCATTTCAATTACGTACCGATGTGCTCTCCTTGCGCTGACGATTATTATTACGCGCAGCCATTAAGCTTTTGAAAGCGGCCACATCAAATGACGATAGTAACCGATGGCGCAGTTCATGGATGCGTCAAAATTCAAATGGAGTGCACTGCCTAATCATTGAAGCGTGTATACCTGTACTATGTGTCAAGATTCGTGTGATTAGGGCACAATTATTTGCAACCACGACATGAGTTCACGTAGTTGTAAGTGCTGCTCTTTGACAAGTCTCCCCCGAAATGACGGTATCCTCGCTGGCGGGCGAGTCTGTGTTGTTGTTGTTGTGTTGTGTAGGGGGGGAGGGCGAGGGGGTCGTGGTGGGCCCGACTCACCGTCCAGCAACTTCCCGACCGCTTCGTCGAGTCCGACGCCTCCGTCCGCAGTCCTCCGGGGGACCGCCGCCATCCCCCTCCCTGCCTCCCCTCGTGACTCCTCGTCGGCCCCCGCTCCCTCCGCACCCCTCCCCCTCTTGCCCCCGCCTAGCGGTGGGGGCAGCGGGGCGAGTGGAGGCAGGAAGTTCGCCGGGGGTTGGTGGGGCCCGCCGTTCCCTCCCGAGGGCCCCGGAGGTCCCCCGACCCGCTCCTGCTTAAACATGGGCGTGCGTGCGAGGGGTGCTCGATCCTGCCCCTGCGCTGGTGGTGCACACCGCGCGCCGACGACGCCTGGTGCGGTGAATCCGTCGGTGGGTGCGCGAGTGTTTCAGGAGGGCGGCGGCACTGGGAAATGGGCGAGGAGGCACCTACGGCGGTTCATCGGGGGTCTCCCTTTGTTTTGTGTTGTGTCCTCCCGATGCACGCCAAGAATCGTTGTGCCTCGTGAAGAAATCGCTGAAAGTCAATCACTCACTCGGTTGGAGATTGTCCAATAGATTGAGCTGAATCCTTTCGTCGAAGGATTCTGAAAAATCACAGCCACGAGCGACGGGTCTATTTCTCTTCGACAGTCTTGGTTATTGAAGCGAACGTCCGGCGGTATGTTGCACGCGCCAATATTTTTCACTCCAATTACCTGGAAAAAATAATATTTCTATTAAAGCAGGTCATCTCAAGTAGTTGTTTTGTCAGTAGTATATGAAACAACTCTGTGAAATGCGCTCCCACCGTAGAGATCATATCGCATCGTCAATTCGTGTTCAATTCCGTTCGTTGGAAAATTCAGTGCATGGCGCGGCATAACTGAGAGGATCGGAGAAATTTGGTGCATTTGTGCACGAGACGCCCGGCGACGGCCTCGCGCCTGCAGCACCACCTTGTCTAACGAGGGAGTACTCTCGCCTCGCGGACCTGTCCACTGAATAACTTTATTTTAAAGAGTTTATGACTAGAGACTGACTCTTCATCATATCTAATCCGCATTCTAAGGAACTCGAGGAAGAATAATGGATAATCTGCCCGAAATAACCAATAATATGTTAATTCTAAACTTTTCATTAGATCAACCAAAGAAATTTTTCCGTGATAAACAACTCTAAAGTTACAACGAGACAATTTTAGAAGGTAAAAATCATTCACCAGGATTACATACCAGGATCCCTCGATTTCCGGGCATCGATTGATCCGGGTTAGGATCCCGGTTAATGATTTCTTAAGCTCTGAAATTGTTGCAATGTGATGTACATTTAGCGCAAGAATCCGTTAAATGTTTCCGTCGCGGCAATTTCCGCAGTTTCTTGAAATTCAGCTCTAAAGTTGATCGAAGAAATCGAGATGAAATAACAAAAGTGAGACTTCCTCCAAAATTTTCAGCATCTGAAATCACATCATTTTTCGTGAAATAGTCGTCAAACTAATATTGTGCGACAATATATTTTTGTTAGCTGCTCCTCGGGGTTCATCAAAAGTTTTCAACGAGTGTGTCTCCAAACTCACTCGTTGGATCAGAATTAATTTTAACTTCGATGTTTATAATCAACATCTAAAAGCGTTGTATTTCATTATTGTGCCACTAAGATCGTGAATAAAATCTAGTGATGCACGAAATCCGAAGACTTCTTCCGTCACGAAGTGCTTCCCTTTCATTTCGACAGAGAATACATGGTCTCGAATTCTACGAAGGAAGAACGTTTTCATACGAGGGTCATCCGGAAAGTAGTACCCGTTCGTGCCGCATGAAGTGCTGACGACGCGAGTAGCCGCTGGACGAGGTCAGATAGCTTCAGTGGCTTGTCTGCCTTCTCTGAGCCAAGTTGCGTGACGCTAGCATTGCCTGTGTTGTTTCTGTGATTGTTTACAATGTTTAAAAAAATTGAGAACGCCGCCAGTTGTGAAGTGAGGGCAGTGATTAAATTCCTCAATGCAAGAAACGTTCGCCCATGTGATATTCATCGCCAATTAAAGGAGGTGTATGGAGACAATGTAATGGACGAGTCGTCTGTTCGGCGGTGGTGTCGCAACTTCAACATGGGGAGGGGGAACACACACGACGATGAGCGTTCGGGGAGACCGTCTGTCATTACAGACCAACTGGTGAGCTCAGTTGACGAATTCGTGAGGAACGATCGGCGCGTCACAATTGATGACATCTGTGAGCATTTTCCCAATGTTTCTCGAACAATTGTTCATGAAATTGTTAAACACCATCTGCATTATGCAAAAATTTGTGCAAGATGGGTCCCTCGCGTATCTCAATGAGCTGGCGGCGAAGGACTATGCAGCAGGAATACAGAAACTTGTCACACGTTATGACAAATGCCTTAATTTGCTTGGAGATTATGTTGAGAAGTAGTTTAAAGTATCCTCTTTCAAATAAAATTTTTTATGTTTGTTAATATTTACTTTTGTGTCTTTATTTCACGAACGGGTACTACTTTCCGGATGACCCCCGTAGATGATGATACATGATTAATCATAATATGCTAAAATCGAATCAAATTAGCGTCATCAATTTTCATGTGTACTTACTCGGGTGTATATAAATTAAAATATTGATATCGAAGCACCGATAATGTTATCAAGTTTAATTTTTTTAGAGGGTTGCCGAAAATTATTTTCAAGCGGACGTTAAGTGCTAAACATAATGCTTATTGAGTTCAATTCGTTAAGTTTGGTTATTCTTTCATAGATGACGCGCCATTGTTAAAATTTTCATCAACTACGAAGAACCTCGATAGTTCCTTTCCCATTATTAACTGACGCGGCAGTGCCGCTCCGCAAGTATACCCCCCGCATCATTGATTAACTCTTTTCCACATCGGTCTCACGATTTTCCACTGCTTTTTCGAGACATAGAAAACATTTTAAAGAGCTCAAAGTGCTTTAAAAATATGTTTGCAATCGATTTCTCGAGTTTAGCAACATTTTCAACTCTTTATGATTAAGTTGTTGATTGAGCCTCTAATTCATTTTCAAACAGGCTCATAAGTACAGAATTATAAATATCAACGAAACAGGTCAAAGTCGAATTGCACGTGTAATTATACCGAAAACCGAGAATACACGTAACCATGTAAATTTTATTTCTGATTCGAAACTCCGAGCTGCTTATTCGGTCCCGCTGTGCTGGCTGGTAGGGTCACCCTGGACAGATAGGTCGAACGTTAGGAGCTGGACGAGAGGTAGTCCACGCAGCGTCTGTTCCTCAGTGAGGCGGCTGCAATGGCGTCTGACCCCAGCGGGGCGGCCATTGAGTGATGGTGTCGCGTTAAAAACACTGTTGAGGAAGGCAACGGGAAACCACCTCAATGGTTTCCCGTTGCCTTCCTCAATATCGCAAGAAAATATAATGAGGACAATGATGATAATGAGTTCAGGAAACTACGGGAGCCGAGCTAGCGGGCCATGTGTCGGTCACGGCAGCGGGAGGGGCCCAAGTTTCCACGTGGCCGTCTTACAAACTGGAATGGGCAGCATCAGCAGCAGCGAAAAAGGTCCGGAAGAGAACGAAACCAATTAGAATAAGGGCATGGGATGTAAGGATGTTGGTCAGGACTGGAAAATTAGAAAATATAAAGTAGGAGTTTATTGCGAGGTGAGATAGAAGGATAGAGAGGATTGTAGGGCCGATAATCATCGAGAATTATACGGGGGGGGGCTAATGAAAGGTGGCGTTGGTATTACACAAAGAAGTCGAAGGAAGCGAAATAAACATAAAAATAAGTGAGCGACTGAGGATTATTACCAGAAGTAAAAGCTGAACCAACGACCATGATCATTATTTAAGTTTACGTGCCACCAAAGAAAAAAAATAGGCAGAGAAACAATGGCTTGGAGTAAAAAAAGCGGGTGTCCCTGGGAATAAACATTTGATAGTGATGAGAATTTGGACCGGGTTGATCGGGGAAGGGAGAGATGGGATTGAGGTACAGTATCACGGTTTAGGAAAAAGGGGTATGCTGAGGAGAAAGCAATGGAGTTCTGCACGAGATAGTTATAACGAACACTTGATTTATCTACAGGTAAACGCCACAAAAGACGTAGACGTGCGTATGGAATGCTCGGGACCTCTGAGGTACATCTCATTGGACTAGATCGATAATTCAGTGAGACTATATTGCGGTTAGGCACAGATTAAAAGAAGCTTCATTAACTCGCAGGATTTCCGGAAGCGGATGCATATTCAGTTCATAATATGAAAACGGGATAACCGAGACCGTAAACTTGATTTCAATGTTTCCGGCTTAAGATAATCAAGTTTACGGCCTCGGTTATCCCGTTTTCATTGCTTCAAGACCGTAGGTATGCTCATTTTATATTTACAGTTCGTAATGTAGTGCTGATTAAGTGTACGAAATATCAGAATAAATGTCCAATTCATGAGGATAAAAGAGAGAAGACGGTTGAAGAAATGGAATGCAGGAGCGTAAACTGGAAGGAGAACTAATGGCGGGGCCAAGAAGCAGGACAAATCAAATAGTGCAATGAATGAGTAAAAATGAATTGAAACAATAAAAGAAATATGAGCTATTAAGGAATGTTGAGAGCTGTAAACGCTAACATAGTGACCATAAATAGAAAAATGACAAGGAAACTTTGGCTGTAACAATTGCAGAGTGTAAAAATCATTCGCCTTGATCGGAATTCGGACCCGGATCCCTCGATATCCGGCGAAGTGCTTTAGCCTGTTAAGCTATCGAGGCATATTCTTTGACTCCTTAACAGGCTAAAGTACTCGGCCGGACATCGATGGATCTGGGTTACAATCCCGGTCAAAGCGAATGATTTTTACACTGGAATTGTTGCATTGTAATGCATATTAGCGGATGACTCCGTCAAAATGAACTGTCGCGGCATTTCCCGTAGTTTCTCGGAATTTGTCAAAGGAAACTTTGAGTTACCACGAGATGATTAGGAAATGGACGAGAGAAGGCAATGGAACAATGTAAATACAGAAGAAGACATTGAGAAATAAAGGGAGACAATTGATAAATTCAGTCGATTTGATAGAAAGCAGAAGTCGCTGGGCGACAGACGTCGTGTGAGGATATGGCGAGTATTTAAAGGGAAGGATAAACGGGTGTTCTGGACAGAAAAATACTCGTATGTATCCACTATCAGAAAGAAAAAAGGGAAAATCCGTCCACAATATGAAATATACCAAAGTATGGATATCAATTCAAACATTAAAGATTCAAAAGAAATAGAAAACTTTCAGAGAAGATAGAAAAGACTCGAAAAAACTTTGATATGGAGCGTAGCTATGTACGGCGCGGAAATGTGGTCGTTGAAGCAGGAGGATAGACGTAGACTGGAGGCTTTTGAAATGTGGGTGTGGAGAAGAATGGAGAAGGTGAAATGGACAGAGAAGAAAACAAACGAGGAAGTACTTGGTATGGTGGGCAAAGAGAGGGGTTTGTTGGGAGCAATCCTATGGAGGCAGGAAAAGTGGCTGAAGGGGGTATTGACCGGCAGCGGGATGCTGAAGGCTGTGATTGAGGGGGGAATGGTTGGCAAACGAGAAAAGGGAAGGAACAGGATAGGGATGTTGGGCGGGATGAAGGGAGGAAGGAATACTCAGAGATGAAGAGGGACTTGTTGTTAAGTACGATACTGGATTTTGTGTTTTTTTAGAAGTCACAAAATAACCTAAACCATTAAATTTTATTTCTAGAAAATCGCATAACCTTTGTTTTATTAATATTGATTCTCATCCCATACCTGTCGCACTGAATTTCCAATTCACTCAGCAATGCTTGCAACCCCTTGTCTGACTGACAAGCTAAAGCTTGGTCATCAGCAAACCTAACTAATTTTACGAATTCCCCGCCGTCTTTCAATCCTACCTCCAGGTCTTCTCATGCCTCTTTAATCATTTCCTCTACGATACATACACGTTGAACGGCAACGGTGATAATGGGAAACCCTGCCTTGCACCTCTTCCTAACACCGCCCATCTGGACTCCCCATACCCCACTCGCACCTGAGGGGTCTGAGACATGTACAGATTGCGGATTAGCCTCCTTTCCCTTTAACTATTCCTATTTTCTTCAATATACACATTAGTTTTTCCTAATTCACTCTATCAAACGCCTTTTCGAAATCTACGAAACAGGCAAATACCTCCTGGTTGTGTTTTATATTCCTCTAGATTAATAATCTCATTACTGCAATGGCATCACGCGTACCTCTCCCCTTCCTAAACCCAAACTGATCATCCCCTAAGTAATCATTTGCCCAAATCTCTATCCTTTTGTTTATGATCCCGAGAACAACTTTTGCTGCGTGGGATATCTAACTTATTGTCCTGTAATCCTCACATAAGGTAGCCTTTACCTTTTTCGGAATAGGAACGAAAACTGATCTCACAAAGTCTTCCGGCCAGATTCCTTCCTCATAAATACTACGGATCAGCCCATATAGCCTATTCCTACCACACTTTCCTAAGCATTTTAAAAGTTCCACGGGAATACTATCCACCCCCACGGCCTTATTTAGTTTCATCTCCCTTAATGCCCTTTCTATCTCATTGTCTAGTATGCCTGGACCTAAGCTATTTTCCTCTACGTCATGTTCCTTTTCTATGTCTAACTTTGTTGGTCTAAGCTCTTTACAATACAGTTCTTCTATATATCCCTTCCATCTCTCTTGGATGTTTCCTGCGTCAACTATTACCTTACCCGCCTTATCTCTAATTGCTATCGTTGATCTCCCTTTCTTAATTCCTGATTAAGATTTAACTTTGCTGTACAGCGCACCGTTTTTCCCCTTCCTCTGCAGACTTTCCATATCCTCGCACTGTGTCTTCCACCATGCTTCTTCTGCTTTATTTGTTGCCTGCCTCAATTTATTGTTTAACTCTTTGTACTTCATTTTGCCTATCTCTGTATTTACATTCTTCCATTCTCGCCGCTCATCCATCTTTGTAATCATCTCATCCGTGATCCATGGTTTCCTAGTCCTTTTAGCGTTAACGGTTCCAATAGTGTCTTTTGCGGCTTTAGACAACCCTTTCTTGATACATTCCCATTTTTCTTCGATAGTACTTAGCTCTTTACCATCCTTAATGATTTACTCTACAGCCTGCTGGTATTCCTTCCTTTTTAATCCATTTACTGCTTCTACGTTCCATTTTCTAACCCGCCGCCTTATCTTTTTGAAACGGACGCTACATATCATGACAACTAAATTGTGGTCTCAGTCCGCATCCGCTCCCGGGAAGCTGTGCGAATTTATCACACTGTTCCTAAACTTGTGTCTAACCAGGATATAATCTAGCTGATACCTTTATGAGTCACCTAGCATTTACCATGTATACCTGCGTCTTTTGTGGTGTCTAAACCAGGTGTTGGTGATGACTAACCCCTTTCTCCTGCAGAACTGAACTGCTTTCTCCCTGCGGTCATTCCTCGTGCCTAAACCGTTGTCCCCGACCTCGTCACCATCTCTTCCTTCGCCTACCGTCGCATTCCAATCCTCCATCACTATCAAATGTTTCCCTGCAGGAACCCACGCGATTATGTCCTCTAACTGGTCGCATATCCTATCGACCTCTTCTTCCTTATGGTTGCTCGGTGGCATGTATACCTGAATAATAACCAAGTTCGTCGGTTTTTCTTTTATCTCTACTATTAATCTCTACTAGTAGTATTCTATCCGTTACTTGCTCTATGTTGACTACGCTTCTTCCTACGTCTTCATTTAATACTATGGCAACCCCTCGTTGGCTCTCGTCCCCGCCGCTGTATATTATTCTATACTTATCACTCCAGTAATCCCCGCTATCTTTCCATCTCACCTCGCATAGACCTAAAATATCTTTATTTCGCCTTTCCATCTCTCGCTTAACATTCTCCAATTTCCCTGTCCTCATCATTGTCCTAACATTCCACGTTCCTATTCTAACTAATGAGGTCTTCTCCTCCTGCATCTTCTGTTCTGCTACTGCTGGTTTTCCCTTGCAAGGGTTTCGTGGATGACGACCGCGGAAGCCCTGCCTCCCCCGCTGCCGGGCACGACACACGGGCGATTGGGCCGAGCCCCGTGCTTGCCAGGACTCAAAATCTCTTTAGTGACCATCATATTTGTCTTTGGGAATTATAATTGAGGTGGTTTCGCGTTGCCTTTCTCAAAAGTGTTTTTAATATGACACCATCTGGCGGCAGATGGTGTCACACCATTGCAGCCGCCTCACTGAGGAACAGACGCTGCGTGGACTACCTTTTTTATGGCTCCTAACCTTCGACCTATCTGGCATTGGTGACCCTACCAGGAGCAATTACTATTACTCCCGCCAGCACAGCCCTAGGGGTCATTGGAATTTACAATCCCTTCCACCACGTCAAGGTTGTAGTCCGGGGAGGGTAAATAAATATATATATATATATATATATATATATATATATATATACACACACAACATCTATACTTGGGTCGCGTTAGTCCAGGGGTAGAGAGTTGGACAACTGACCGGAGGGCCCGGATTAGAGTCCCAGGCACGACTCTCCGGGCACTTGCAGCTCCACCAAGTTATCGGATTTTCGGGTACTAGATCTTCCTGGGAAACCATAACTGGTACCGGGAAAGGAACTGGTCTCCCTGTTTTGTGAATTTCACACGCCGCAATAGTACTGGGTGAACTCATCGTTACCTTCCAACCGACCTTAAGGCCATCAGCACTAATGCATTTTTTTATTTTCCTTTTTTCAGAATAATTTTACCAATGCATATACCCTAATATTGCCAATGAAGGCAGCATAAAAAAATGTTTTTAATTTTGAAACCAGTCATTTTCTATAATTTGAATATTAGTATTCCAAATTTATTGTTTTATCTCATAGCAGCTGCGTCATTTGACTCTTATTCAGAATGATTATGGCTAGCTTTAAAATACATCTACATCTGCATAATACCCCGCAAGCCGCCGCAAGGGCGTGTGGCGGGGGGTGTTAGGTCACCAACCGTAAAAAGGAACAATACCACATGCAAAACAACAACGTGAAAAATTACACCCACAGCACCGCACACACTCATGCAAAAATCCCTTCATCCAACGCTCATGAAAACACATATACCGCAAACCAACAAAAAACTGCACTCTTGGATGCAGAACGAAAGCCATCCTACAACACGCAAGCCAGGACACAACAAGCAAGAATGTGAAACACCAATACCACATGAACATGCACCTCAAAACACTCTACCCCCCGAGGAGACCGTAAAAGGCAGGGAATGCGAGCCAACGTTGCAGGTAGCAGGAATTTCCCCCCCGCGGAGAGGGACGAGGGATTGAAAATAAGGCTGCTATTGCGTAAAATGTATTCTGGTACGAATTAAATTTCAGCATTTTTCTCCCAAGTTTCCCAATGTATATTATTCTTTCAATTCAGACTGAAGACAGTCCGGTCCGGATAATGCTGTCGCTTGTGTAGAGAGATTTCATATTTTAACAATCCACAACATGAGATGTCAAAGCGATAATGTTTTTTGCCCTCGATCTAAAATACAGTAAAAAAGCATAGGTATTAAAATGAACGCCATTGCATTGATTCACGATGGTTAAAATCCATTAGCCCAGAGAAGTACATAGCTGAGAGGAATGCTCATTGCGAGAGACAATGATCTAAGTGATTCTACGTAATCAATGCGGTTGGGTGAATCCGATCTATAATCCCTCTCGGAAGGGCAAAAGATACAGCTTGAATATACATGCATTATGACAAAACATCGCTTCTTTCACATTTAAAACCCCGTGCGTCAAGACATGTTGAAAATTGGACCTCGACATTTTTGTGAAATCGTATTGTAAATTACCTGGAATAGTATTTTCGAACCAATTTATATTTATAATGAGTTATTCGAGAGACAAGTGGCCTCTCATGGCCGTAGACACATGTGAACTTTTATTCTCAAACAAAACAACACAAGTTTTGATATATGCTTCGAAGTAAACTAATTTAGTGTATTTTCAGCAAAAGAGTACAAAAAAATTACGAATGTTAGATTTGCAAAAACCTTGCAACAAAATCATATTGGGCATAAATGAGGGAGAATTAACATTGCAGATTCCAGTAGCATTTTTATTTAGCACCACCATGGTTTCGTTGCTTGGCAACATTATCACTTGAAAGTGATATTGCCTGGAAACAAAACCATGGTCTTGCAAAATAAAAATTGTAGGAAAATCTGCAATGGCCTCATTGACGCCTAGTATGAAAGACTTCCGCCAATAAACGCCTGATGCAGTGACTCAAAACCATATTCTTTGCCAAAGTCCCTTACATGCTTATTCTTTTGAGTATTCATTCAAAGAGGGGAGGAAACCTTCTGGCATATTTGTTCAACTGTTTGAGCAAACGGGAATTTGTTTTAATTGGAAAGATAAGTATTCCGCGAGTCCAGGGAAATGACTTTTTGTCGAGTGAACACTTTTTTGAGACCTTCGGGGCCCCAAGTGCACTTCCAAGCGTCATTTCCCCACTTCTACCTTAGACAGACATAAAACTTGAGTGATGAGGCAATCAGCGTCTTCACAATGCCATGCCTTCAAATTTATTGCATATTGTAAGTAGGTTTTACATTCTTGTAGTTCCTCTGTTGTCTTCGCTTCTATTTTCCGTCTCCGTATTGCCTTCACCAGGCTACCATGCCTCAAAATTTAGCCAGTACCAACACATTGCGGTGTGCATATTTTGTCACAAACAAATGGAAAGGAGACACTAGCAGTATTTTGCAAATCTAAGGAGTGTTCCAAACAGGGGAAGGTACAAGAAGTTTGTTTCTGTAAATAATTCAAATCTGATGAACGAATCCATAGCAAAAAGACTTTGTACTTTTCCACGGAATTAGCTATAATACATGATGAACGAAATACACCAATGAAATATCAGCGTGAGTAATAAAATATAGTGCGGTATAAGCTCACAAAATTTATTTCTGACAAATTAAGATGACATAAAGCATCTGACCTTTTGATGACTAGATGGTGGTGGTGGCAGGCGTACGAATGGTTGGTGAGGGGAGAAAAAAATTTGCAGAATCCTTCCAAGTGTGACACTCACACAAATGAGAGCACGAAAAATGACATGTCTGATTCTGACTTATCACTAGCGCTAATATACTTTCTGCAACACAGCTCTCACTCTTTTAGCTAAATATGTTAGCAAATCAATAATATTCCTTCAAAAATTTCCGTTTGCGCGAATCCATCGACGGCAGTACAACATTGATCGATGACATTTCAAAGCGAAAAATTTAAAATCATTGAATGGGAGTACAACATCAGAAAATAACACTTAATGTAAAACTGATAGATTATATAGATTAGCACTAATATAAACCACGCAGTACCAATGATCTCACAGCCTCTGTGGATCAAATATCTATAGCAAAAAACTGTGAATTACAATTTTTTGTTTTATCCATCATACATTTTTCCAGCACTACAAATTTGCAAGAGGATTTATTTTAAGATAAAAGAAATACGTGCATAAATAATATCCCCAGCTATCAGTCATCCTGCATACATTTTTGGGCGAGATATAGTATTAATGTCGGCAAAAAAAGGCCGAAAAATGTATCGGTCCCAACAAATAACGGGA
This sequence comes from Hetaerina americana, assembly GCF_022747635.1. Lineage (NCBI taxonomy): Eukaryota > Metazoa > Arthropoda > Insecta > Odonata > Calopterygidae > Hetaerina > Hetaerina americana. The sequence continues at coordinate 167,326 of NW_027286732.1, forward strand.
TTATTCTCATATTACTCGCACGATGCCCTACAAACTCCATGGATTAATCTATCCCTATCATTTGCTTATATGTTATTATAAAGAACGATTTAATTTATAATTGATTACAATCAGTTTTTATTACAGACTGTAAATAATTATGCAATAGATATCCAATTAAATGCAACAACTGCGATGTAATCAGCGTGCTTTCTTTTTATGACATAGATTTGTTTCGGCGTCATGAAATATATTTTTTCTGTGTGGGCGAATAATAATGGCCTTGATACTTCATTCGTCCATCGAGTTCACTCGAAAAGTAACTATCACTCTTTCTTCATATTTCATACGATTCTATAACCACGAATTCAATACAGGACAATCCCTGTATTAGGAATGTTCCTAAGACATCGAAACTTAATGCTAGTTGTCGTATAAAACCGCGATTCATTTTTATTTTCTATGAACCATACGAAAAAAATATTTTGTATAAGAATCAGAGACACAAGTAAACCCTTGTACAACCGCAGCAGAGACTTCGCGTCTGATTGGCGAATTTTTTCCATGATTTGAAATTTTCATTTTTCAACATGGGGTTGGCATTTTATTGAGGTTTTATTTAAAATTTCGATTTATTAATTTCACTATCTTTCTAGAAAATATATTTTTTACCTTACAAAATTGCTTTTCAGGATCGAAAAACAATTTTCCGGAGCAAGTAAATGGAGAACATTTGTAATTTTTAATATCAAATCAGGAAAGTTTTAGGGAGCCCTTAATTCCATGTTTAAAAATGAGTGGTCATGACGATTTAGAGTGGGCAAGCACCTGCGACGTATCTTTAAGTAGTGTCCTTGTGCCCTAACAAAGAGACTAAATCGCATATTGCATTAATCGTATACATTGTATTGCATATGAATTACATTTCATCGAAATATTTCTGCGATGAAACCAATCGCCCGATAATCCGAAAATACGTAGCATTTCACAAGGGCGATTTTTTGAAGGGGCACTTCAATGAAATCATTCTTAGATCACTCAAGCTGAGATAATGTCTGTGCTTCAAGATGTTAATTTGCCCGCTAATATTGGAGGAAAAGAGTAGATAGCGAAACAAGTACAGGAATTAGAGAAGCGACGTAAATTAGCGAGGTGTTCCAAAGTTATGCTCGTGAAAGTATTTGGTAAAAATTTATCGATTAGCATCCTTGGAAGCTTACACATATTCTTGGGGCCTTCGGTTTGCATTTAGAAGTAGATCTTTCTTTGTGCGACGAAGCTATTTCCTCCCGGAGGGATTTTTTAGCGTTCGCACCGCGGCTTCAGCTTTTCCTTTGTGGAATCCGGCTTTTGTGAAGCAGGTTCACACGCTAATGAAGCTGTAGGCAAATGGAGGATGCCGAAAGGAAATTCCCCCCATTCTTTCATTTAGCCATATAAGAAATACATTTTGCAAAGATCAGGTTCACTCCTAAGGATATTTCTTAAGGATGAATAAACTTTGTACACACAGCTTCCCTAACAAAGCCCTCTGAAACTTACCTTTGCACTCGCGATTAGTTTGGCTGTTTTCTTATCCGTTTACGTACGACGACGGACAATGGTTGCTCCATTGAGTTTGTCCTCGTGACTTTCTATTGTTTAACCGATGTTTTTGATTTCAAACTTTTGTGAATTCTGGAGTGTGTTCTTTATTTTTCATTTTTTCCTCCTTTTTCTTAACGAAAACAGAATTGTCAAAAGGGCTAAAGCAATTTTAAGGGAAATATATGGCTCTTATATTGTAATCTACAACGGTGTGATTTTTATAATGTCCGTTAGCCGCTGGTTCTGACAGTAATTAAAAGTTTGACATGCTTAATCTTCCAAATGCGAGTCCCACTGAGGTGTAACAATGCGAGAAAAACGCTTTTCACCAAAGTATGAATGGAATGAGGCTAAGAAAGTGGGGGGGGGTTCGTTTGGTCGGCGCGTAGGCGGGAGAGTGGTTTGGGACAGAGGGAACTAACGCTCTCTTCACTGGAGTGGCGTCGCCCAACGCACAAAGAAGCCTCACCTGCCTCAAACGACCCAGCTAGTCTTCCGCTTTGACCCTTAAATGACTTAGGAATACTGCTACAGGGAATGAAGTCACACGAACGTATGGTTGCATTGATAGAAACCCTATGATGTTTAAAATTAAGCAGTTTGAATTCTCCTCTGAGACACCGAAGGAAATTAAGAGATAAAGTGAATATTTGTAATTGTTTATAAATTCATATTAGACAGCCTCCATACTTAAATACGTAGTCGAGCACCTTTTACGCATAAGGTCCAGGAGATCAAAGTTGATTGAATGCTTTAGCTCTTTCAGGAATTCTCCATTCAATCAACTTTGGCTTTACTCCCGACATGCACTCGGCTTCATTCACCCTTGCAAATGTGCCACCACGCAGGGTCGGCAAAACTACTAGGGTAAGGAAACATACGATATGTCTGTTTCCGAGAGAGGAAAAATCTGTGGGCGTTGTATCCTATATGCATTCCCTTTCGGAGCTGAAATCAACATCCTTAATGTTTCAAAAATAAAGTTTCTGTTGCCAGGCTCAGTCACTGTCGGAGTGCCTGTTTTCTGGACCTAATTTAATCAAACTCGCCCAAAAAATCAAGAAACCGATGGTTTTCATTGCGAATGAAAAGGCCAACTGCGCGGCTTGAACGAGGACTCCGCTATTGAACAAATCCTTAGTTTTCTCGTTGCCATGGTCTCCACAACGCGCCACCATGATGCAACGCACGGGTAAATTAAATTGGGTGCTGCATCATGTCTAGCGGGCGGATGATTCTCCACAAAACGATCCCATGACGCCAGGAGACTATTTATTTAGCATTGTAAAACTTTTATAATTATAATGGCCCCACACTACTTAGGCAGATCAGACCACAAAGATAAAATAAGGGAGATAGATTCCAGCACAGATAGATACAAATACTCATTCTTCCCCCGAGCAATTAGAAATAATGATAGTAAGAAACCAAAGTCACTTTAGAAATATTAAAAACACTGAATTTACAAGTCGGAGCAAAATTAAACATTGCAAAGATATTAGGTGTATTTGTTTGGTGCATGTGTATGTTAGTTGGTGGTTTGAGTGTTTGCATGTATGTGGGGTGTAAGTGTTCTTGCATGAATGTATACCATGTTTTGTATTTAGATAGTATAAATTTGTGGCTTTTGCAAGTGGTTTTTTTTTCTTTCTGAATTACGGGTGGTGTCCTAACACCCCCCGCCAACCGCCCTTGCAGTTGTTTGCGTGGTATTGAGTAGATGTAGATGAATTAGCTTGATCCGATATTTTGTTATATTTTTTTCTTTGAACGTGAGATTTTGATAATTAATGTAGATTTCTTTCCAACGCATTCGGTTGTGGGGATCGAGATGGTGCGGGGGCTAACGTACTGGCTTCCCACACAGAGGGCCCGGGTTCAAATCCCGGCGATGTTGAATATTTTTCAGTGGTATCTCGATCCCTACTTGAGGTGCTTTGTGGAGGGGACTTTGAGTGAGTACGGCGTCCGTCGGATGGGACGTTAAGCTGCGGACCCCTAGGTGCCTTTCGTAAAGAGTAGGCCAATGCCGACGCCGGGTTTCTCTCCACCCTTCATCCTTTCCTGTCCATCCCTAATGACGCAAATGACCTTAGCTGTCGGTCGCCTCCCCTCAAAACTACTACTACTACTACTGCATTCGATTGTCCTAAATATTGATGAAATATGAAAACAACAGTTATTCGAGTTAATTAATAAATCATACGGGAATATTCATGTTTTTAAGATAACCTGGGGAGTCGCTTTCTTCCAACGTATTCGCTTAAAATATTCTAGCAATTGCACCGCATGGAAAGGAAGCGAGTCGTAGTGAACTCGGAATATATTTTCTTTCCTCACAAATGCTAATGGCAGCATTGATTTAATGTTTGAAACGAGAGTAAATTTAGTGAAGATGTATATCAAATGTGGTGGTACACAATCTCTTGAATGTACTTTGCATGCCTTTGTGTCATCTTCCTCAACAAAAATTATCAAACCATTTTTAGGTTCAGAAATATTGAACTTGGTATATTCCCATCTATAAAAATATTCGTTCTCATTTGAAGGCCTGATTACATCGGAAATAAACGCGCTCATCATTTAACCCTTTAAGTGCGTAATTTCGATCCGAAGAGCCTGCAACCACGATGAATGACTCATCAAATGATTCTCCTTCTAACCTGGAAATTATCACCCAAATTTTGTTAATTCGTCGATCAAAGTAACTCCTGGAATATTCCAAATTGCTGTCGTTTTCTCCGGGATAAATAAATCAATTTTGGCCGAAAGATATTAGTGACCTGAATTTTCTGTTTCATTTACATGTTGCTTAAGAAATTACTTCTGAAGGCTAAATTTTAACGCTTTGATATACGTACTCGTCTGATAATCAAGAGCTTCTCGGAAAGAATTGTGGCTTTGACTAAATTTTATAACTGGGGATCTGTGCAGATTGCTGACGACCCGTGAGCATTTGGCATCGGTTGGTGGAACTACCATTTATCACTCCGCGGCGGAGACGGCCGGCGGAGCCTGCGAAGGGGACATCCGCCCGGGGCGGAGGCGCCCGGACCGGGACTGGCGCGACCACAGGGGGACCCGTTTGCATCGCTCCCGCGGGGACAGCGCCCCCTTGCGGGAGGCTGGGTGTGCTCAGGGGGGCTCGGGGAGGGAGAGTTTCGCAGCAAGTTTCACGATGGAGGATTGGGGTGAGCGACAGAATGAAAGCGGAGAAAACCACTTTTGGATAAAAGTTCTAGTTACTCTGTCTCTACGGCTGTAAATTAACCGCCGGATCAATTTTAAGGATATTCTGACGAATTTTGGGCGGATGTAACACATTTTCCCTGACCTAATTTCTTACGAGCAACTGTGATCTAACCCTAGTCAAACACAATACATTCCTTATCCCTGGGTTAATGACTTTGGACAGCTTTGGTCTTTTGTGCGATTTCTCCCTCCTGGGCAAAAACGGATGTGCGTTATCATGGGTAAGACTATAATTTGGGAAAGTGGATTGAGATAAACCCGGCGTAGGAATTAGTTTCCTATTCGCTGAGGTAGATCGGCGTCCAAAGGTTAACTTCCCATGATTCAAATGATCAGCTTAGGACGTATGTACCCTATAAAGTATATTTTTGGCTGTGGAAACACGGATAAGTTACTGCCAACGCCCTTTCCCAGTTTAATACCATGTCCTGCAGCCTGCAGACATTTCTATTACAATTATTATTTTCAGGGCAATTCCAAGTAATAACACGTAAAAAAATGAGCCATGTTGGCATTTTAAAACTTCTTCCTTCGTCCTTTTACTCTCATAAACAAAATATAAAAGTCATCGAAAAGGTTCCACCGTTCTAGAATAGCTAAATTTAACAATAAATGTCACCTTTCTTGACATTCATATAAATAGTAAAAGCACATCCCAAGAAACCACCCAATTGATGAAATTGTCTCAAACAGTGACAAAAACAGCAAAAAGTAATCGTCTTAACCAATACTCATTTTTAGATTTGAAAGTGTAGGCAGAGACTCATTCTAATAATTGATAGATGATGATGAGGTTGGCTAGTCGTATCCACCGTGGAATCCCATGTTTTAAGGAACACCTCGACATTTTTCTCTTTCAATGTAACGACAAATTGCTGAAGAGCCTCGAAGCACAGCCATTTTTCTGCTTAACCTGTGAAAGATTCCTTATTTTTCAGTCTGAAGTAATTTTGAAACGAAGGCATTAACGATAATTCGGGTGCAAATTGAAGAATTTAGTAAATAACAGAGTGAAAAGTAATCACATAAATTATGGGAAATTCCTCTGGATGAGACTGAAAAATATAAATAAACAGCTTAGCTCTAAAATACTTTAATTGATTTTGAAGATCAGCATGCGTGAATTACTCTTTGTTCAGTGGCGATGCTGCATTCAGAAAATCAAAGATTTTTCTTCTGAGAGCCTTAAATGAGGCGCACGGCTGTAATTTGCAAACCGTTTGCACGCGCCTCTGGTGCATCGAAGGAGATCCGGAAATTGTGCGCTGGCATTGTGAGAGAGGGAGAGAGAGACAGTAAAAGTATTTTTGGCTGTGTGCTCCGATTTTAATCATCAAAAAAGTTAACAACTCCCCGAATTCAGTCTCCTAGCGCCTCGAGTCAATGGAGATAAAAGATCAAATTGAGACGCCTTGGAATGTAGCAATGATATAAAATGTTATAATGTTTCTACCTGACTGCCTCCGGATGTCATTTGTGAAAGTTACGACTTTCCGATTGAAAATGAGATATAATTTTTGAACCCTGCACAGTAAAATTTTATTTCAATGAAGAAATGTCAGCGCATTGCATCATAATAACGAATTACATACCTATTGCAAGCATATTAACCTTCTCGTAGATAATCACTCACGGAGCAAAGGTTAAATTACAGGTTAAATCTCTTGCATCAATTGGAAGGACGTCTCTTTAGCAGTGATGTTGCAAATGTATTATTACCCCCATCGTACCACGGTAGGGCTGATCGTGTCAATAAAATCAGAGCGATTAAGTGTAGTGCAGATTCATTTTTCCACTAAACAATAGGGATCAGAGCAACGTGGTCCGACCGCGGTAGGGGTAAAAATATTTGGGTCAAAATAATCTGGTGTGTATTCACCCCCTGCCATGCACCCTGGTGGTGGCATGAATGGTACTAAAATACTTAATACTATATAATAATATAATTGGCTATGCTTTCCCATACCATGCTTGGAAAAGTAATGATGGGTCACCGAAAATTTAACAAAGATAAATTCTAAAATGCTGCAATTTCGCCTTTAATCGTATTTCCGTAATGACATAGCGATGATGTACTAACGGTCTATTTCAATTACAGCAGCCAATATTGTATTTACCCTCTGCCACACACCCTAGCGCTGCCTTGCACGGTACTGAAGTATACATATAATATGCATTCGGCGCGTCGTTGTCATTATTTTGGATTTTATTTCCACATTCCTATGTTTCATGGGACGCTTTTTAGCCAATTTAACTTAGTCATTCTCCTTTTTATCTCTGCTTATATTAAAGGGACTTCAATCGATACGTGCGAGATAACTGAGAAATAGGGTCGTGGACCTGTTTCCCGGAGCAGATGCAGACTAACCAGGAGTCCCGCAGTTCCCAGATTCATGAACGGCATCTCTCCCGATTGAGAGCTCTGCATATTATGCAAATTACGGTGCGGGCAAAATGAAACACTGACTTCTTTTGGCCGTCAAAAATCAAAGCAAAAGGCGAACAGCATCCAAGCGTGGAATAAGTGAAGCAAGAAGACGGACTAGTCGGTTACCGGTGCCATATTTCATCTGACCTTGAATGAGACGACGGGGACCACTTGTACATGCTTTCCTATTTTTTTTTTAATATTACATCTACATCTGCATAGTATCCCGCAAGGGCGTGTGGCGGGGATGTTTGATCACCACCCGTAATTAAGAATTAAACCGCATGCAAAACCCACAAAATTCATAGCAATTTCGGCACACAAAATCGTATATATTCATGTAAAAACCTTTATAACTAACACATATGCAAATACATCTATTATCAACTAACATACTCATGTATTAAGCGAACGGTGACTACGGTTGTATGAATATAATGGGAAGAGTCAACCCCAGCCCTACTCTTGTAAATGGCCAAAGGAGCAAACCTTCGCTCATTTATGCAAGAGAACGGCTGGGGTTGACTCTTCCCATAATAACATACTCATGCACTTTCGAATATACCTACATATCTCGAATATGTCTACGCAACGATTAATCTTGTCCTGAGTAGTATATTAAACGTCTTTAATGCGTCTATAGTGGCTTCAGTTTCTTACTGCTATGATTTCTGATTGTCCGGAGAAAGAATGAGTATTTGTATCTATCTGTACTGGAATCTATCTCCCTTATCTTATCTTTGTGGTATGATCTTACCCAAGTGGTGTGGGGCCATAATAATCCTTTCAGTGTCATTGTTAAACAAGTTTGTTCTGAACCTTTCTACAAGCCTTAAGTCTCGCTTGTTCCCTTCGCATCTCAAGTGGCTCCCAGCCTAATTCCCCCAAAAGGCCTCTCATACTCGTCTTCTTAATGCAACTATTTTTCACGAATCTGGCCGATTTTATCTGGGCTTTGTCTAATTCTTTTTGCGTATTACTTGTTAAAGCACTCTTGATAGCGCAAAGCCATTGAGCCATCCGTTGGGATCAAATCCAGGATACAATGAACCCCGATGGACACTAACTGTTCGATTCAACAGCTCTAGATTAGTTATAGAAAACAAACCTTTTACAACTGTTCATTTTTTTTCATCAAGCGACTAGTTAAAAAAATGAACATTTTGCAGTAAATAGTAACCTGATTAGTCAGGAATTAGAATGAGGTCCCCGGAGAAGTTAGGTCAATATTTAAAAAGTACCCCCCAAACCACCGCGAGAGTGTGTGGCAGGGGGAGGTTTGACATTAACAAACAGTGACATCAGTAATAATTATTCGGCAGACTAAAGGAAACAAAATGTAAAAAATGCGTTCTAATTTAAGTATCTACATCTACATCAATACCCTGCGCGCCTCCAAAAAGGTGTGTGGCAGGGGGTGCAGCACCAGGAGGAAAGGGTAAGGGATGAGGTGGTTAGGGTTTTTCAAAGGGATGGAGTAAGGTGGGGGGGAACTTGCAATATATATATATATATATATATATATACATTTACCGTGTGAGTGTCCGAGTTTGCTATTCTAATGTTGCTATTCTATTCTATTTGTGTTATATTATATATATATATATATATATATATATATATATATATATATATATATATATATATATATATATATATATATATATATATATATATATAACCATGCGCAGTCCCTACCTTATAGGTTAATACTTATGTCGAGCCGACTAGTGGGGGATTTCGATTACAAGCATTCTGGTCTCTTATTTTTCTTGGAAAAATTGACCATTTAAACCTGTCAGTCTTGCGGTCTATCTCTCTAATCTTATATTCGTGATCCCTCCGCCCGTAATAGCTTGGGGTTCGTATTATGTTCTTGATGTCATCGGAAAATGGCCCATCTTTAAATGTTTTTAATAAGTTTAATCTATATTGTAAACGCCGCTGTTTAAGGGAATCCCAGTCTAAATTTTCAAGCAAAGTAGTTACGCCACTGCGTTTGTCATAACAATGTTTGCAAATCCACCCTCCTTCCGCTGGACTCGATCTAATTCCGAGGTCAAATTTATCTCTTGAGGATCCCAAATACTGGAAGCATACTCTACGTGGGGCCTAACTCGGACAAAAACATCGTTCCTTCACTTTTTCGTCGCGTTTACCTGGCAAAGTATGTCGTAGTAGTAGTATTTAGGGGAGACAACTGACAGCTGAGGTCATTTGCGCCATAGGGGATGGACAGGAAAGGATAAAGGATGGAGAGAAACCCGGCGTCGGCATTAGCCTACTCTTTACGAAAGGCACCTAGGGGTCCGCATCTTAACGTCCCATCCGACGGACGGCGTACTCACTCAAAGTGCCCTCCACAAAGTACCTCAAGTAGGGATCGAGATACCTCTGAAAAATATTCAACACCGCCGGGATTTGATCCCGGGCTCTCTGGGTGGGAAGCCAGTACGTTAGCCCGCAAAGTATGTCATATGCTTAGACACTCCAACTAAGCTATTGTGAGCGACTAACTTATTTCTTAGTTGATGCTCGATTTTTGCTCTTATATCCAAAATACCCGCACCCTAATTCCAAAGGGAGAATTTTAAAAATCCACTTTTTATTCTAATAATGTTAGCATATAACGGGTTTGAAGTTGCTCAAACTTGATCTCGGAAACATGATCTTGATTGGTTTTCATTAAATTAGATCTCACAGACATCTTTTGTGCAGCCCAAAATCAGAAAGCAGGATTTTTGGTATGATTTTCAACAAACAGAAATTAGTTCTTAACCGAAATACTCACTCGCTGATACGAATCGCCTAGAGCAGTGCTCCAGAGCTAAGTGAAGTGATATTTTCGCAATACCGGGACGACAGATTTCCTCAGGCTACCAGTAGAAATTCGTTCGTGCGATTCACTTAAATGATTCGGAAGATAAAAGAAGAACCCGGAGGAGAAGAGAATGCAGGTACTCATATTACTAATACCACACGTTCGTCGGTCGAGTACAAGTCCCCTTGTCACGACAGACGTGAAATTTCACGGAGAGCTCGTGGCAAATACAATGGGATACTATGCCCTCATTTAAAGTGTTTCCTTATAATTCACTTGGACATATTACTCGCAGGGGTAATTAGGCGCTATCGCACTATGGACCTATGAGGACCAATTATTTGCAAAGCCCTTTATTTTGAGTGACCAGCTCAGTGGCGGTTTAAGGGTTTGAATTCCCTTGGTTCTGTCGTTAATCCTGGCACTTCCCTCGTTCACATCACCATGGAAATGCCGTGATTGGAGAGGTTTATTTGCCGGTGTCCCTGTACTTGGCTCTACATACCCTCGTTTACCTGAGGCTTTAAAGATTGCCTTCCAGTAGCGGAGGCGACCGATAGCTGAGGTCATTTGTGCCATTATGGATGGATGGGTAAGGAAGAGTGGAGAGATACCCGGCGACGGCATTAGCCTACTCTTGTCGAAAGGCGCCCAGGAGTCGGCTGTTTAACGTCCCATCCCATAGACGGCCTACTCACTCAAAGTTCTCTCCACCAAGCACCTAAAATAGGGATCGGGATACCACCGAAAATATGTCGCCTCCAGAATTTGAACCCTGGTCCTTCCGGTGGGAAACCAGTGCGTTAGCCACCGCACTATCCCGATCTCCGTTTGCGTTCAAGTTCCTTCAAGAAATCATCCTCGAAGATTTTTTGAGTAGCCCGCATTTAACATAGCATTTTCACTTCGAATGACACACACGTAACACCTGCACTCGGATAAGTAGATAAATATTTTGTACGTGTTTAGTTTCCCTACCTGGTTAACGGGGAGCCGTGCGGTGTGCACCGGCGGGAAATGCCGAGGCCCGCGCGGCGAGGGCGGTCGGGGACGACGGGTGCCGATGTCCCCGCTTTCCCGCGCCCACGACTGCGGCGAAGGCGGAGGGAGAACCTCCCGCGCTGCTCCCGGCACTACTCAGGCCGCGGCTTCCCCCGGGGTGGTGCACGGGGACTTGCCTCCGCCTCCTCGAAACCCTGCTATCTGGGCGGCGCGTTCGGGGAACACGCCCGAAGTGGATGATGTCGTCGTCCGTCCACTCGACGCACGCCACTCTCGGGCTCGCCCCGCTCGGAAGTCGAGGAGGAAGAAGATGCGGGGGGCGAAGGAGAGAGTGTTCGCCCCTCAACGCTTGGCCCCTCCCCCCTCTTTCCACCGCCCAACCCTCAGCGACCCAAGCTTCACCCCGCTACTTTCGCCACCTTCCCACACTCCTCATCCCCCGACCCCCCCCTCTCTCTCCTCCTTTCCTCTCTTTCCCCATCCCACGCCCCTCTTCACGCGCGTTACTTCGCAGAATCGGGCTTTTCTACATCTTCATAATGCACTGCAGGTGCAATGGGGATGTAGGGCAGGGGGCATTAGGACGTAAACCCTTCATTAATTAGAGACCATCTAATTTCCCAAGATGATTCATACAATCATGAACGAAAATTATGAATATTTATATCACATCTTTGAACCCATTCACCGGGTTGAATACTTTTCGTCGAAAAAGTATTCAAACCGGTATCTCTGAACTAACTTATTAATTTTTTAAATATCATTTCAACGCCCAGCCACATTCATCGACATTAAAATTTGATAAAGCAGTCATAATGGCAATGGTAAATACACGAATTACCCTTTCTAGCAAACTATTTTAATCGCAAAAAGAAATGCTTTACCTGAACCTTTACAAGATGCAATTGGTTCACATTCATCGACAATTATTTCCATTTTGACACGCATACATTTCTTAGCGTCGCCTAACAGGACACGACCCGCAATCTCGCTTTTAAAGGGTTGTTTCTCAAGTAAGGTTCGTTTGCTCATAAAAAATACGAGGAGTGGCCGAAAAGTATCCGTCCTGCGTTTTTAATTATTTTTTTTTATTTTTAGGGTGTTGTGCACTACGAATGTGCTCCAAGAGGTTCGACGATCAACATAGAATATTACGTTGGAGTTCTGAAAAGATTGCCTCTATGAGAAGACAACGACCGCCGTGTCTCTGGTCAAGCGGTCACTCGCTTCTTCATCACGATAACGCGCCACCGCATTTATTGGACCTTATGCAGCAATTTGTGGCGAAACAAAAGATTGTACAGCTTCGCCAGCCTCCGATACAGTCCCGACATAGCTTCATGAGACTTTTGGATGTTCCCAAAAGTTAAAATGGCGCTCAAAGGAAAGCGGTTCAGAATAATCCGACGCACGAGCTGAAGGCCATTCCGAAATCTGCGTGCGGGGACTGTTTTAAGATGTGGAAGCACCGCTGGGAGCGTGTGTCCAATCAAATGGGGACTACTTCGTAGGAAGGATGCCACGGCCCGGATGACCATGAAGAATAGCACCAATGCGGAGATATGAACAACGCAGGCCGGATAGTTTTCGGACCCTCCTCGTATATTCATTAGGAAAAATTTCTCTCGACGGTTTTTAGTCTCACTCAGCCCTCTTCTCATTTCTGCATGATCGCCGTTCACTTCCAGGCACTTCTCACGACGTTGCATCAGCTTCTTCGATCCCTCAACATAGAAGTTCGCCGCTAGGGAACTGAATCGGATGACAACGGCGGCCTTTGAGCCCTCCCTAGTCTTGAAGCCGCTGTCCACCGTTTCAAGTGCAAGAAGAAGAAATAGTCACACAGTGTCGTGACGATAGCGGTCCACAACCGCTCGTCCACTCAACATTCTATGCTCTTTGTGGTTGCCGGGGAGCATTCAAAGTGCACACTCGGCAGAAAATTTGTGACCTACGTGCTTTTCCGTGACAATCGTGTACATATATGATAGTGCGTCCAACCGGTGAACATTTATCAGCCAGAGAGAGATCAGATCGCAGTTCTTGGTCCACGTGTTGAACGGTTTCATCGGCGTGGATGATGGGATAATCATTCCATCCTTCCTCGCGAATATTTGTGCCGTCATTTTTGAAGTCAACAACGCCATAGTCTAACTTATTGCTACAGGTTCATTAACTAGGCACAACTCCCGAAGAACTTGAGCTGCTGATGAGAATGCAAAAATCGAATCACAGCACGTTCTTCGCAACGAGAAAAGAGATTCTCGCAGTAATTGTTATCCGCTGCATTCCCCGATAGGCAACCGACTGTGGAGAAAAAAACAATTAACTCAGGGGCTTCGGAAATAATCAGTAGATGGCGCGGAACTTTGTTCTGACCCGCCAACATTTAAAATATAAGAAAACGGCCCTTACTTTTCGAATCTACCTCGTTCATTCAATTTTCCTTCATTCTGTTCAGCATCCCAATCCTACTCCGACCGCGCCTGCCGGACATCATCCCCAGCATCCCAGCGCCAATCAGAGTACCCTGAATCCTCCTTCGTGTTCCTCCCAACAATCCCATCAACCAACTCCCCGCCATACCTAGAACTTTAGCGTTTGTTTTCCTTTCCGTCCACTTCTCCTCCTCCAGTGAAAGCTTCTTTGCCCTATTAACTCTGCACAATTCACTATCAATCCCGGTCACAAAATTTAAGGAACACCCGTATTATCCTGTCTTTTAGTGATCTCGTTATTGCTGTGGAATCAAACTGGCAACTCCCCTCCCGGAACACAAACTGTTCATCCCCAAAGTAAATACCATTCCATTCTCTCATTGACGATATTAAGTACCAACTTAGCTGCGTGCGAATTCAAAGTTTTTGTTGTGTATCCTCACATACAGGGTGCCTTCCGAAAGTAATGCAATTAAAATCCCATCGCCGCTCCTAAAGGTAAGAGTGGGATCAAACTACTTGTAGTAGGTGAAGGAAACGCTAAGCTTTGCCGCGAAACCGATCTCAGTGCTCTCCAAGCTGCGGAAGCGGCGGGACATCAATTATTATAAACCTCTGCGCGCCGGCCGCGTCACGAAAAAAAGGGAATCGACGATCGAGTAACGTTACGCAATTACTAAGTTTTGTACTTAACTGAAAACATCTCTTCAAGATACTAACAAATTAATTCGTGAGGCTTATGGGAACTCTGCTCTGCCCTATCCATAAGTTTCGAGGTGGTTAAAGGCCTTTAAGGAGGGCCGGGAAGAGGTTCACGACGAACAACTCAGCTCTGGGTGGCAGTCAACCAGCAAAACCGACAACGATGTGGACTCTTGTGTTCGACAATTGTTGGGCTCTGACCGTCGATTGAGTATCAAGATGTTTGCCAATGAACTGTACTTGTCGTCTACTATTTCGCGTTTCGCATTGTTACTAAAGATTTAGCGATGATGTCAGTGTGCGCCAAGCTCGTGCCCAAGGTGTTGTCAGACGACCAAAAGACCAACCGAGCGGAAATTTCAAGTAAACCTTTGCAACGTACTGAAAATTAACCTGATTGTTTGGGCAACGTCATCACTGCTAATGAAACCTAGGTTTTTGAATACGACCCAGGAACAAAACGCCAAAACTCTGAGAGGCGCACAAACCAGTCCCCCAAGCCCAAAAATGCAAGAATGAGCTAATCAAAAGTCAAAACAATGTTCATTGCCTTTTTCGACAGTAAATGAGTGGTCCATAAGGAGTTTGTTCTTCGTGGACAGACGGTTAACGCTGCCTACTACGGGGATGTGCTGGAAAGACTTCGAAAACTGGTGATCAGGACGAGAAAAGACATCTCCGCTACTTGGCAACTTCATCACGACAACGCGCTACGAGTCCTCGAGTTCCTGGCCGGATGACCAGGTGCCAACGCTTCCCCACCTCCCCTATAGTCCCGACGTCGCCCCAGCAGACTTCTTTTTGTTCCCTCGGATTAAAGCAGCCCTGAAAGGAACCCGTTTTTCGCCCATAGAAGAGATCCAATCAGCCGTGGCGAAGACCTTGCGAGAGGTCCCCGAAGACGCCTTCCAGGGCACGTACTGGTACCAGGGCAGAGTCGCTGGAAAAAATGTGTAGAGGCCCAAGAAGAGTCCTTTGAGGATTTAAAGTGTTTGTGCAAATCTGTTCAATAAATTACTTTTTTAAATGCTTGCATAACTTTCGGAACGCACCCTGTATGGCTGCCTTCCCTTTTTTTGGGTTTGAGATTGATAGCGTTCAGATGAAAACTTCCCGTCAAATTCCTCCTTCATTCCTGCTATGGATTAGCCTTTAAAAACTCTTCCTTCCACTTCTTCCATTGCGTTGTTCCGCGGGAACACTTACCCCTCCCCCCAAACCACACCTTCTCCGATTTCGATTCTCTCAATGCCTTCTCTATCTCCCCATCAAGGATCTCTTGAATATTCGCAGATGTAAATAATTCTTTTCTCGCCTATCTTTGATTTTCCGCACGCATCCTGATTTTCCTTCTCACTTCCCGACAGTGTTTCCTTCAGTGCACGGTAAATTAAAGCTTCACTCTTCCTTTCTTAGTTTTCCATATCCTCGCCCTGTGCGTCCCACCTACATAATTTTGCCCTAATCATTTCCAGCCTCAATTTATTACCCAGCTCTTCGCACTTCCTTCCACATAACCCTTTGTTTACTACCTTCCATTTCCCCCTATCATGTATTGATCTAATCATCTCCAAGTAATCCATGGTTTCCTCGTCCTTTTCCACTCAACTATTCCTAATATTTCGGTGACGGCTTTCGAAAGACCTCCTTAATATGTTCCCATTTCTCTTCTTGTGTCCTTCCAGTATCCCTCTCCTCCTCACTCAATTTGTTTCTGCTGTTCCTTTTTTCGCTCCAATTAATGATTCTGCATTCCATTTCCTCGCCCATCTTCCCTGTTTCACCCAATTGAATATGTCGTCACATTTCATCAGTTTTAAATTATAATTTGAATCCGCCCCGGGAAACTTTTACTTTTCTATTATTATTCTGTCCCTAACTCTAAGCCTAGCCATAATACACTTTGATATTTTTCCAAATTGTCGCGCATTTTCCGCACATATCTCGTACTGTAGTATTTCAATCGAGTGTTCGTTTTGCTTAAGCCAAGTCTCCTGATTCTACCTCTCTCCCTCCAACGCCTTTCAATCCCCACTCACTATCACATGCATCACTTCTGGAACGCCCCTGGCTATGGTCTCTTAACTGACCGCATGCCGTAACGACTTCTCCCTCCCTATGATTCCTTGGCAGCATGTACACCTACCTGAACAATGCCAAGTTCTTTGGCTCTGCTTCTGCTAATAATATTTTATCAGTCGCTTGCTGCTTAGTATGTTTAATGAGCTCCCTCCTAACTTTCTGTTCAATGCCACTGCCCCTGGCTCCCTTCCCCTCCACTCGAGAGCACTCCCTTTCATTCTCACCTCGGTCATAGTTCACTACCATACATATCCTACTCGTATCTTTCGTTTGCCCACTTCCTGCTCTTTATTTTCATCGTCCTCAACATGGTCATTACATTCCAGGTCACTCTTCTGTCTGGTTAGGTCCTCTTTTATGTCTTCCTCTCCACTGATACTTTTACAATTAGTTAGAAATATCCACTTCACATCTTAATCTTACTGCTGAAATCTCACTTCTGGTGATGAATTATAGTAAAAAGCCTTTGTCACTATTGACGTGTTTGGTTTCACTTCATCATATGATAGACTCTAATTTTTTATTATCATTTGATCTCACTGTAGCAATATTTTTTCTTTCATTTTTTTCTTTAGTATTTAAATCTTACATCTGTATTGTTCGTTCGAAGGTTTCCGCGGCGAAGGTTTCCGCGGCGATCCGACTGCCAAGACGGAGAGAAGCACAAGGGCTATCATTAAACGATCGCTTATTCCAAAAGAAGAGCAACGACGCCTGCTTCCGACTGCACCGAAACCACCAAGACTGTACGGCCTGCCCAAAATTCACAAGAAGGATGTACCTCTCCGACCGATTGTGAGCCAGATTGACGCTCCGACTTACCAACTCGCCAAGTACTTGGCGCGGTCTCTGCAGGACCACGTCGGACAGACACCCAGCTTCGTAAAAAACTCGACGCATTTCATTGACGTAATAAGAAACATCACCATCCACGACAACGATCTCATGGTCAGCTTCGATGTTGAATCGCTTTTCACCAGCGTCCCTATTGAGGAATCGCTGAATATCATCAAGGAACTCACCTCCCGCGGAATCCCTAAGGACTTTCCAGGATTGGTGGAGCATTGCCTCCGCAATTCCTTCTTCCTATGGAATGGTGACCATTACGAGCAGATGGAAGGAGCTGCGATGGGCTCACCCCTCTCCCCGGTTGTGGCCAACCTCTACATGGAGAGCTTCGAAAAGAAAGCACTGGAATCCTGCGACAAGCGGCCCTCACTGTGGCTAAGATATGTCGACGACACTTTTGTCATTTGGTCACACGGAGAGGAAGAATTAAAAAAGTTCCTGAAACATCTGAACTCACAGCATCAAGCCATCCACTTCACTATGGAGGTGGAAAAGGATCATCAACTGCCCTTCTTGGACGTCATGGTGAAGAGAAATACAGGGAATGGGAGGCTTGGACACAGAGTATACAGGAAGCCTACTCACACCGACCGCTACCTTAATGCTGCATCGCACCACCATCCCAGTCAGAAGACCTCACTGGTAGACACACTTGTCAACCGAGCATACAAAATATGTGACTCCGATTCTATTGCCAACGAGAAGAAACACTTGACAAATGCCCTGCAAAGGAATGGATACAGCGCTCATATGATCCAAAAAAGGGCCGAGAAGGAAGAAAAGAAGAGACAAACCACCGCTGTTCCTGACAGAGAGGAAGACTCCAGACCACGTCCGAAGGCTTACGTCACCATCCCCTTCATCGCAGGGACTTCGGAAAGAATCGCGAGGGCTTTAAGGAAACATGATGTGGTGACCAGATTCAACTGCGTCACCAAGATAGCTGACACCCTACCCGGACCCAAGGATGGAATTTCACCGTTAATATCAGAAGGCGTGTACCAAGTGCCATGCTCCTGTGGCAAATGGTACATCGGTGAAACGTGCAGAGCGCTGAAAACACGCATGAGTGAACACCAGAGGGCAACCAAGGCCAAACAGTTTAGAGCATCGGCCATCGCTGAGCACGCCTGGAGTGAACCTGGACACTCTATTCTCTTCGACGACGCTAAAATAATAGCGAAAGAAGGAAAATACTTCCAGAGAATAATCAGAGAGGCCATTGAAATCGTTAAAAGGCCAAAAAATTTTAACAGAGAGGATGGATATCCACTCCACAGTGCGTGGAAACGAATAATTCCGCGCAAATATGAGGACGTTCCCTGATTGGCCAAGAAATTTCCCGGTATTGGCGCCGGATTTTTCCTATATAAGACGGGACAACAAGCTTCTTTTCATCCTTGACCTGAGGACGCCAGCAGGATAGCTGGCGAAACTGTTGTACATTTAAACGACATACGCGGACGCAGCCCGAAAAATGTGGAAATCACTTACATCTGTATTATTAATCATTAATTGATTTTATTTAATTTTTCTCCACATTTACACGTGTTTATCAGTTCTCTTTTTTTATTCTCTTATTTTTTATACATTGCTTTATTTTTATTTGTTTTTTTTTTCAATTTAGTAAATTATAACATTAGCATTTTCTATCTGAATAGGTTTTCGCAGGTTTTTCCCACTCACCCCTTCATGTGTGGGTGTTTTCCTGCAGTGGGTTTTTTTCTTAAAAAGAATAAAAGCCTTATCCCTTATGCTCTTCCCACAATTGTGCACACCTTTCCACAGTCTTTTCACTCATGCATATCCATTGTAAATCGACTATCATTATCCAGTCCTTTTTTATATTATTTAGCACTCAAAGGTAATTATATTTTCATTGAATGAATTTGACGATGGAAGAAGAATGGACAGCTAAGGCAGTCTCATTCTCGCCCCCGAATGAAGCCGAATTATCATTATTACTGATGCTTTCGGTTCCGTTTTGCAAGGAACAAGTGTAATGACGACTGAGGAAGCCTTGCCTCTCCCACTGCCGGGCATGATACTTGGCCCAGTGGGTCTGATATTCCTATGTACGTAAATTAACTGATAAGCTTGCGCGGGGATGAACCGACACTGGCGTACTTTATGATTCGACAAATTAGTGGGCTTTTTGGTGTACGAAGAGAATTCAGGAACTCTGGCGATTATTTCAGATGAATGCTGCGGAAATTAAGAGTACAGATGAAGTTAACACAGCGTGAACTAAGGAGGGCAACGATTACAGAGTAGCGACTCAAAAGTAATTAGTAATCAATGTACGAGTGTGGTGCAATGACAGGTAATGTGTGGAATTACTTAATACCCTTCGCTCAATCCCTAATAGGCATGCTTACAATTACATCGGCCGTATTTCTTGATAGAGGAAATGCATTTAGCTGCAGAGCTCTTCCCATAGTGGCTGACTCGTAAATCAATCACTAATACTAATTTAAAATCACAGAAATGAAACTAACTTTGTGAACTACCCAGTTCAATTGTGGATTTCACAAAGTTAGGGTCATTCCCGCGTTGGATAAATTACACTGAATCACGGCAGAAAACAATTCCTCCGCTATTTCAAAATGTTTGTTAGTTTTGCAAATAATAAATTTTTTTGGAAAATTTTTGAGGCTTTTCGCATAAATTTTGTTCTGCGTATCATTCAGCCGAGCAGGGTAAGCAACATTCTTTCGTTGCGCTGATCCCATCCCACATTTCGGAATTTCGCGTCGACGTTGAAGTGCCGCGCCTTTGCGCATCTTGTACCGGTTTCCAGCTGCTGCTGATAAACGGTTTGTTGACAAAAGTTACAGGTTTAGGGCTTGTTGTAGGATTAGGATATGGAGGCGGTTTGTTGGTGATTGAGTATTACGTGCTGCTTTTCATGGTTGAAAATTTCGGGCGTTTATGTTTAAAATGTGGGTTCTTAACATACGACCAAAGGTCTTCTTTTTTTTTGTTCGTGAGTGCCAGAGATTTGGAAAAGGATATACCTATTGTTCGGAGGTACGTACTTAAAGCAGGTAGTTTTAGGCCTTTTTTGAAGGAAGTCGTTGCTGATGTACCAAGGCGCGTGTGCTAATTTCCGGATTGTTTTGTTTTGAAACGTGTAAATATTTTCCATATGGGTCGCTGCAATGTCCCCCGTGCCGGGTCAAGTAAGGATTGGCCTTATCATGGATTTATATGGAGTAAGTTTGGAGTTCAGGTCAAGGGGGCTCTCGTGTTTGATAAGGGGGTGGATTGAGCAGAAGGCTGCAGTTGCTTTATTAGCTGCACACTGGGTGTGGTGGCGCCATGTTGATTTCCGGTCGAGAATAACACCAAGACATTTAGCGCTGTTCTTATGTGGTAATTGGGTGTTATTTTAGAGACGTTCTCTTGAGCATGGTTTTTTCCACTTTCTGGCAAATTTGACACATTCGGATTTCTCTGGGTTTATTGTTAACTTCAAGGAGACCATCCATTGGTCCACAATGTCGAGGTGCGCCTAGGGTTTGAAAGGCAGGAGTTGCAGAATATTGTTTTTGGGCCACCCAAATAACAGAGAGGGAATCTCGGTGCTTTAGACGCGCCTCGTGGTGCTCCAACGGCAGCTCATTTGAAATATTCGAGGGCTTCCCTCCACACTTGCGCCCCCAACAAAATCGCCAACCCCTCGTCAAACCTCACTCGTAACTGTCGTGGTCGGCGTGAAAGCTGGTTGGACCACATTTGAGGCGCACACAGGCGCCTCCATCCCCCGCTCAAAATTATATCTCCATCGTTAAGCTTCCTTGAAAATTATGTGCATAGCGTCGAACTGATTTCTCTTTGCCCAAGTACAAACTCCTGCCATTTTCAGCAAATGCACGCGAGGATCAAATTATTGAGGATCTGATGGCTTTTTGCGCCGACTCTAGTGGGCGTGAGATAATCTCGCAGAATAGTATGGACGAAGGGAAATTTATATGCTTTTAATTTCAATTTCTGAGAAGGATAGTACACACATAATTGGCTCACGGGTCGCGATAGCCCAGGGTGGCGACATGCCGGGATGCCACCGTCTGCGCCCGCATACGCTCGGATAGCTAGAGAAGATAGTGGCCTTAATGTCGGGGGGGGGGGGGGATTGAGACGAGGTGTTGGGTGGAGTCTCTCCTACCAACTAAACGCCTCGCCACACATTTACAGTGTTAAACTTAGAGATAAATTACTGAAATTATGCCTGGATAGCAGTGAAATGAACACGCGCAATATCTTAGGACTAACCCACAGCAACTCAATGCGTTAGTTGCCAAGCAAATGAATGACTGTGACACAAAATACCAAAATACAGAGGGGGGAGGAGGGGGAGTGAGTGACTGGCCGGTGGGAGGATCGTCGGCAAGCAGGACTTGACGCGTGCCCACGCGAAGGAAAACATCCGCGGCGAATCAATGGCAGACGCGGTGGGGCGGAGACTTCAGAGAATAATAGGCAGAGGGGGAGAAGCGAGGGGGGAGTGCCTCTTGATTGAGAGGGCTTGAGAAAGGGAGGGGAGGAAGGCTGGGGATTGCTGCTCCAGCGCAAGGCCCTTTCTCACATCAACTCGGGATTTCGCTGGACCGGTGAAAACTAAAACGTAGTCGCCATCTCCGTCATTCATCTACATCTACATCTACTTAATACCCCGCAAGCCGCCGCAAGGGCGTGTGGCGGGGGGTGCTAGGACACCACCCGTAATTTAGAAGAGAAAAAGAATAAAAAACCGCATGCAATAACGACAAAATGATATATAAAAAAAAACATGGCATACATTCATGCATGAACACTTACACCCCACACACATGCAAACACTCAAACTACCAACTAACATACACATGCACCTGAAAGTATACCTAACATCTCTATAGTGTTTCACTTTGCTCCGACTTGTAAATTCAACGTTTTTAATATTTCTAAAGTGACTTCGGTTTCTTGCTACTATGATTTCTGATTGTGCGGGGAAAGAATGAGTATTTGTACCTATCTGTACTGAAATCTATCTTCCTTATTTTATCTTTGTGGTCTAATCGACCCAAGTAGAGTGGGGCCATTATAATTCCTTCAGTGTCATAGTTAAACTCGTTTGTTCTGAACC
The DNA here is from genome assembly GCF_022747635.1 of Hetaerina americana. Taxonomy (NCBI): domain Eukaryota; kingdom Metazoa; phylum Arthropoda; class Insecta; order Odonata; family Calopterygidae; genus Hetaerina; species Hetaerina americana. The sequence goes on from NW_027286732.1 coordinate 189,591, forward strand.
TTTCTAAAAGTCTAAGCCTCGCTTGCTCTCTCCGCACTTCAAGTGGTTCCCAGCCTAAATCCCCTAAGAGACCTGTCACACTTGTGTTTTTATCATAACAATTTTTAACGAATCTAGCGGATTTTCTCTGGACTTTATCTAATTCTTTTTGCCAAATTTTCTCCCACGGATCCCAAATACTTGCGGCATATTCCAAATGAGGTCTAACTAGAGCAAAATAACACCTCTCTTTAACTTTTTCATTACATTTCCCCACCACCCGTTTTATGAAGCCAAGTTTCTTTTAAGCTGATCCGCATATTGTCCTGATATGTGCTCCCCATGAAAGGCGTGGTGTTAGAACAACCCCCAAATATTTAACTTGATTTGCCGTAGTCAATACTGAACCCTCTATTTTGTAGTTTATATCCTGTTCCTCGCTTCCCTTATTCCAAAATTTCAAAACTGCACACTTATCTATATTAAGTGTTAATCCCCATTTATTGCAACATTCCGAGATATTGTCTAAGTCTCTAGAGAGTAGCTCGCGATCTAGTTGGCTCCTTATTTCCCTTTATACCACCGTGTCGTCAGCAAATAACCTTAGATTGCTACCAACGTGTGTGCTTAAGTCATTGAGGCATTTACCGCCGGAATAATAATATTGTTTGAATTGCGCCAACAATGTCCACTGTTTCGCATCGAACGTGGTCCTCTATTATTTACAAACAAAAAAAGTAATTTTACTCAACGCATGCTTCACCTCGACGGATGAAATAGACGACAATATCGACGTGCAAAAGATCATTATTTTACGAGTTACATTTAAGATTTTCCTTCGAATGACGATATGGATAAGTACTTTGCATATGCCCGAATATCCGAGATCAATTGGACGCCTTAAATCAATGTAAATAACATGGCGTGTGCCACATCTAAGGGAAGGGTGTCATTTATCGCACCGGCGATTCACATGCCACGTTTTCTATTCAGAAATGACTGGGGCGGATTCGAAACGGTTTTGAAAGAAAATCTTCGGAATTCACAAGAAGAGAGGGGTCCAGCCATGCTCTCCCTCGCCCCCTCTTTCACCGAGGTACTCTGGCGAGGAATTTCAGATCCCAACTGCGGCATAACATTATGAGTAAACATGTGTACTGTTGGACAAGGTGTGGAAGCTGAATGATAGAACTTGTAGAAGCGGTTTATATGGTTTCTATTATACACCGACATACGATAGATATGGACTAAGGCAATGAATGATCAGAATTGATGTTTAGAAAAACTTAGAATCTATGTTCCCCTGTAAAAACAAATGTTGCGAAGGAGGAATGTGATGGCGTCACTTCCCACACGCATCAATATCAAACACAAATATTTTTCGGACAAATCGTTAAGTGAAAATATCAGTAAAGACTATAAAAGAAAGTCTATGGGGTTTTCCAAAAAGAGTAAAGCTAAGGTTAACGTTAGAATAGGAGGGCAAAAACTAGAGCAGGTGGAAGATTTACGTATCTCGGAAGTGTTTGGGACCAAAATGGTCAAAGAAAGTAGAGACGCAAGGAGAAGAATTGCGCTAGGCAAAGAGTGATAACAGGGACATTGAGTAAGGATGTTAAGAAAAGGCTCGTCAAAACTATGATATGGATCGCAGTTAGGTCTGGCGAGAGAATATGGTCTTGGAAGCAGAATTATTGGCGTAGTTTGGAGGCTTTTGAAATATGGTTGTGAAGGACGGAGAAGGTGAAATGAACCGAAAGGAAAACAAATGAGGAAGTGTTAGGTATGGTGGGCGAGGACAGGGGTTTGTTAGGGGAAGTCAAAAGGAGACAAAAAAATTGATGAAGAGCTTATTGTTGGGCAGTGGGACGTTTCAAGAGTGTAATAGAGGGGAGAATGTTGGGCAAGCGAGGAAGGGGAAGGAATAGGATAGTGCTGTTGAAAGGGATGGATGGAGGAAGGAAGCGTGCGGAGGTGAAGAGGGGCCTGTTGCAGAGTAGCATGTTGGGTTGCGTATTTGTTAGCATAGACAAGAGAATTATTTGGTTATTTGTGTCCATCACCTTGACCAGTAGATTACCGATAATAATAATCAGTAGAAAATCACGAAATTTAGCATATCCAATCCTCGTTATACGCCAATAAATCCAAAGCAGTATTGATCTGATTCTTAGGGAAATAAAGGTGTTTTGAATCACAGGTTGCTTCAACCTGACAATTACATGCCACGAATGTTAAGTAAGCATTAGGAGTAAGAACTTTTATTTTGCATCCTTTTTAGTGAATACCACTCGTATCAGTGAATAACCCAATTAAGAGGACAACTATCTACTTGCAATATGAAATCCATATCAGTTCTTGATTCAAGTATATGTGTGCGCGTAAAAAATGTATTACCATAATTGATTCATTCACTTAAATGTCTTCGAAGTAGCGCCCATGCGCGTCCACACAACGCTGCCAGTGCGTTTCCCACGCCATGTAGTACGCCTTCTGGAAGGCGGTGGCGCCCGGAATTCTGGCTAAGCTCCAACGTCACTGCATATTGTAACACTTCCACCGAGTCGCCACCTTAGTCGAGGTCACCACCTTACTTTCAGCACAGATTTGAGGCTTTATTTATTTTTGTGGAAAATTGTTATTTTTAATTAATCATGATATTCCACCATATCACTCCTGAAACGTCTCTTTTTATGTAGAAGAGGAGGAAGTCTGGTGGGGCATTGTCTAAAAACTTGGGATCCTTACCCACATGGTCGAGAAGCTTAAAAGAATTAGATAAAGTCCAGAGAAAATCCGCTAGATTCGTTAAAAATTGTTATGATAAGAAGATGGGGATTTAGGCTGGGAACCACTTGAAGTGCGGAGAGAACAAGCGAGGCTTAGACTTTTAGAAAGGTTCAGAACAAACGAGTTTAACTATGACACTGAAGGAATTATAATGGCCCCACTCTACTTGGGTCGATTAGACCACAAAGATAAAATAAGGAAGATAGATTTCAGTACAGATAGGTACAAATACTCATTCTTTCCCCGCACAATCAGAAATCATAATAGTAAGAAACCGAAGTCACTTTAGAAATATTAAAAACATTGAATTTACAAGTCGGAGCAAAAGAAAACACTGTAGAGATGTTAGGTATACTTTCGGAGGCATGTGTATGTCAGTTGGTAGTTTGAGTGTTTGCATGTTTGTGGGGTGTGAATGTTCTTGTATAAATGTATGCCATGTGTTTTTGTGAATGCATGAATTTGTGGTTCTTATACGGTTTTTTTCTTTTCTAAATTACGGGTGGTGTCCTAACACCCCCCGCCACACGCCCTTGCGGCGGCTTGCGGGGTACTAAGTAGATGTAGATGTAGAAGCTCTGGGCAAATCCACGTGCGAGTGCCTATTTGTTCGTCGGGGAGCACTCGCGGCACCAACTTCCCGTGCACACTCGTCTCATGCCAATGTTTTCGGTCACGACGAGGCGATGCAGGTTACTTTTAGGAATGCCAAGTTCTTCGTAAAACATGCGAACACTTAAACTGCGATCCCTGTCCAACAAAGACTTCACTCTTGCATGAATGTCTTCCCTTTTTGAGGTCAAAGTGCATCTTGAACGTTCGGCGTCTTCAGCATCTTCTCTGCCCTCCCGAAACAACTTGTCAAAAACACCCGATCTGATCATGGCTATGCCCCCATTAGCTGCCTTGAGCATGTCATGGGTCTCTTTTCCGGTTTTGGCCAATTTCACAAAAAATTTGATGGCTGTTCCAATGACCGCTTCATGACGGAGCGTTACGAGGTCACGTTATAGAGGTATCGCAAACGGAAGATCCGCACTCCGCAAAGGCTGAGAGCCTTCTAGCACCAGTCTCCAGCCTTTCCCGAGAATCCCCTCCCTCGAACCAACCAGAGAAACCTCCGCTCGCCCGTCCGTCTATCCGGGGAAAAACAAGTCATACTACTACTGCCAAGTTCTGGGGCAGACCTTGTAGGCATGGGGGAAAGTAATAGAAACACAGAGAAAGAACGAACAACACAAGAGTACTGGGGAAGGTCATAGAGTGCGGGAGTCCCTTTTTTACTTTTCCCTATACCTTTGTATAGCCTTATGAATATTTTTTCGTCGTTTTTCGTGTCACATGCGTTAAACGCCACGCGTTTTATGCCATCGTGCGCACTATCACCAAATTTAGTCGACCCAAATGCTTCGATTAGATTAGAGTCGGCTTAAGTTGGATTACAGATGAAGTCTTGTAGTCAAAAAACCGCACGTCATGGATTTTAGATGGGGATGCCCCATATTTTCCCCCGGGATTCGAAATAATGCCGTTGTGTTAAGAGCCTAATATTCCCTCACACACCAACCGATCCATCGCAAGTTGAGACGCGGTTTTGTGAAAAAGTGTTTATGAAAGTGTGATTGGGGTTAACCACGAATTGATCCCTTAATTTGTAGTGATTGTGACTAGGTGTCAGGGCAAATTCTTTGTGGTTTGCGTGAAATACCGATCGGAGTAATTAGAGACACCGGTTGTATGACGCGCAGGGCGTTGGGAATGTTCAAGGATGGCGAGCAGGGTGTAGGGGAGAGGGTGCCGGGGTGGTGGTGATGGGGGAGGGTGGGTGCGTGGTGCACGGAGAGATGAGGGAGCGGTGGAGCATTGTGTCCCCTCTTTCCCGCCCGAGCGAAATGTGTTGAGTAATTCACGGATGGTGAGACGGAGCGGGGGTTGGGCGGGTGGCGAGGAGGGGGACCCCTACCTCACCTTTGACCCGGAGCGCCAACACAAATATGAACACGGCTCTCTCCCTCTCGAGAGAAAGACAGGAGACTCGTCACCTTAGTTATACGACCATTCACCGGGCAACAGCGAGCGTTTTTCAAATCGAAATAAATTGATAGTTCGCGGAGAGAACTGAGAAACATGAGGCTGGACGAAAGGGTGTAAGGGGGGGATTGGCTGAGAGGGGGTGTCATCGGGGATTTCTCGCGCGTGGAAGACATGAGGGGGCGGAAATGTATGATAGAGTGTGACCGGCAGTGGTTTTCTCCATTTCATCACCATCAACCACGCACGCACCCATCCCTTGTTCGGCCTAAAGGCGGTCTACAATGGACGGATCGGGCAAAAACTGAAACTCGCACCGAATTAATGTCCGCCCATCATTTAATCAACAGCATTCCATCATGTTATGAATAAACACGGACGCGTGCGAATGTAATTTTGGACATTACTATCGCGTACTATCAAACTAATCTTCGAATGAAACGTGCTGCGAACGACGTGTCTCCTACCAGAAAGTACGTTTACCGAACTTGAAATGAAAGCAGGTTCGTTTTTTGTAGAGCTGCATACGAGTGAGTGAAAGAGGTATGCTATAACGAAACTATCCCGACCTACGCTGAGTATTCAAATACAATTCGGGAATTTATCGTTTTTATCATTACACTTACTAGATTGCCGCGTTTCCAAGAAACTTCAGGAGATGCCGCGGCAGTAACTTTTAACGGAGTCGTCCGTCAAATGTGCATTACAATGCTGTAATTTCAAAGAGTAAAAATCATAAGCCCTGGCCGGGATCCGAGCCCGGATCCCCGGAGTGCAAGAGGACGCCTCGGTAGCCTAACTGACTAAAGCACTGGGGCGGGCATCGAGGGATCCGGGTTCGAATCCCGGTCGAGGCGAACGATTTTTGCACTCCGAAATATTTGCATTGTGCTGTGATTCAACCTTCGCTCCGTGAGTGATTCCCGAACTAGATCCTCATATAATTTTGATAGGCTATAAAGATTAAGATAACAACGTTACACGAATATGGCTCCTCTACGCTGCACGCGATCCAATTCGGCAATCAACTCGGTTCGACGTCGAGGGTTCCGGGTTCGTGTCTCGGCCAAGGCGAATGATTATTACACCCTGAAAATGTTGCATATAAAGTGCACGAGTAGTATATTACTTCTTGCTAGCTAACGTTGTTCGACCGCGGTAGGGTCATGTTCGGGTAAATTAGTCTGGTGTGTATTCACCCTTTGCCACACACCCTGGCGGTACTTTACATCTACATCTACATCTACTTAATACCCCGCAAGCCGCCGCAAGGGCGTGTGGCGGGGGGTGCTAGGACACCACCCATAATTTAGAAAAGAAAAAGAAAAAAAAACCGCATGCAAATAACGACAAAACATATACGAGGGTCATCCGGAAAGTAGTACCCGTTCGTGCCGCATGAAGTGCTGACGACGCGAGTAGCCGCTGGACGAGGTCAGATAGCTTCAGTGGCTTGTCTGCCTTCTCTGAGCCAAGTTGCGTGACGCTAGCATTGCCTGTGTTGTTTCTGTGATTGTTTACAATGTTTAAAAAAATTGAGAACGCCGCCAGTTGTGAAGTGAGGGCAGTGATTAAATTCCTCAATGCAAGAAACGTTCGCCCATGTGATATTCATCGCCAATTAAAGGAGGTGTATGGAGACAATGTAATGGACGAGTCGTCTGTTCGGCGGTGGTGTCGCAACTTCAACATGGGGAGGGGGAACACACACGACGATGAGCGTTCGGGGAGACCGTCTGTCATTACAGACCAACTGGTGAGCTCAGTTGACGAATTCGTGAGGAACGATCGGCGCGTCACAATTGATGACATCTGTGAGCATTTTCCCAATGTTTCTCGAACAATTGTTCATGAAATTGTTAAACACCATCTGCATTATGCAAAAATTTGTGCAAGATGGGTCCCTCGCGTATCTCAATGAGCTGGCGGCGAAGGACTATGCAGCAGGAATACAGAAACTTGTCACACGTTATGACAAATGCCTTAATTTGCTTGGAGATTATGTTGAGAAGTAGTTTAAAGTATCCTCTTTCAAATAAAATTTTTTATGTTTGTTAATATTTACTTTTGTGTCTTTATTTCACGAACGGGTACTACTTTCCGGATGACCCTCGTATATAAAAAAAAACATGGCATACATTCATGCATGAACACTTACACCCCACACACATGCAAACACTCAAACTACCAACTAACATACACATGCACCTGAAAGTATACCTAATATCTTTGCAGTGTTTAATTTTGTTCCGACTTGTAAATTCAACGTTTTTAATATTTCTAAAGTGACTTCGGTTTCTTGCTATTATGATTTCTGATTGTTCGGGGAAAGAATGAGTATTTGTACCTATCTGTCTTGGAATCTATATCCCTTAGTTTATCTTTGTGGTCTGATCTACCTAAGTAGTGTGGGGCCATTATAATTCCTTCAGTGTCATATTTAAACTCGTTTGTTCTGAACCTTTCTAAAAGTCTAAGCCTCGCTTGTTCTCTCCGCACTTCAAGTGGTTCCCAGCCTAAATCCCCTTAGAGACCTGTCACACTACTGTTTTTATCATAACAATTTTTAACGAATCTAGCGGATTTTCTCTGGACTTTATCTAATTCTTTTTGCCAAATTTTCTCCCACGGATCCCATCTCCCACGGATCCCAAACTTTAAGGGCATACAAATAAATAAATTAATTAAAAAATCCATCAAACTTAATGAGGATCCCATGCGCGTATCAGTAACTTAAAAACTATTTTGCGGATGACAGGTAAGGTCGGCTTTAGAGCAAACGGAAATTTTTGTGATTTCATAAAAATACACCAGATACTCATTCAAGAAAGTAGCGAAATTCGGCCGACTAACGCCGTAAATTGATAGTTTCATTATACTTATACCTCCGTGGATTATTTTGACGATGAATTTTTATTAGATTTTCTATAAATACACCTACACATATTGGTTAATAATACACCATGAAAATAGAGACTAGGGACGATGCTGGGCGCAGGGAAGTTGGGAAATATCGAGCGAGAGAGGAAATGAAGAGATTCGATGCGGGACGTGATGGAGAGAAAGCGCGTATTATTGGAGCAGTAGTCACTGGGCGGCAGGGAGTCAAAATTAGTGAATAATGAAGAAGAGAGAGAGAGGAGAGAAATTTGAGGCATCTTAGGAGACCTGAGAAAGCCAAAAAGGGAAACAAATGGGAATAATTTGTACCAGGACCTTCTAACAGGCTAATGAATACAATACCAAGTCATGTGTGTGAAGTGCGAGATTTACAAAGGGTAGGGGGTCAGTACCTTTCCGCAGCCTACGGTTTCCCATGAAAATCTGATATTTGAAAATTCACACAACTTGGGTGAAGCTGTATTTACCTGAAGGTGTTTCCGGAAATCGAACCCGAGCCCTCCGGTCAATAGTCCAGCGCTCAATACTCTAGACTAACTGACCGATACACCGAAATGTTATCATGTTGCCCTATACAACATCGACAGCGGTATTGGTTATTCATGATGGCGCTACTATATGCATAGACAGTACCATTAATTTTAAATGTAGGCATTTATGTTCAGTGCACTTCTCATTAGATGGGTATCGTTTGTAGTTTTACAATCGTATGCAGTCCTGGTCCCCTTAAGAATTTGAGAGAGTTCTACTTGAGACGTTGTGTTGTGCGACGAAGAAAAGGAATTTGCAGACGAGTGTCTAGGGTGGTAATACTCAGGTGGAGGATTTGCCGTATAGGCGCCAGAGGAGCACACTTGTTGCGGGCCTAAAAATACTTATAGTTGAGCGACGACGAGAGTGAACGTCGATTGAGGAATTAGAATTGTTCGTAAATTGGTAAATGTTCAGAGAAAATTCCCATTATTTTTCAAAACTGCCTCGAGACAAGAGTAAACGTGCCGGGTGAGCTGAAGGAATTACTGTGTGAACGACATGGGCCGCGCAAGGGGGCGGGCGAGACAATGATTTTGACAAATGCACGGAGTCCCCGTGCTAATGGTGGCATTGAGGGCATTTGGAAAAAAAATTAAGCATTACTCTGTACACAACCATTATTGCATGGTGCATGGGTGTCAAGCCACGCGTGTTCACGTAAATTTACATGTGAATATCCATATGTTGGTTAGTTAATTCTATCGAAGACAATAATTTGATAACGCCAGTCACCAAATGAACAGGAATCAATGTTGATCGCAGTACGGCAGCAAATCGAGGGTCCCGGGATGAAACTAATGAACCTTAAGCGGACGAATGTAATTAAAATGTCAGCGTTTATGAAGTTCAAGCTAGTAGTTAAAGTAGGAGCGGATTACACCTGATGGTGTCAGGCTTTTACTACGTGGCAATTCATTTTGAACGAAAGAAGAATGCTGAATATACGATGTACGTGAGGGTGAGGCCTATGCGTTGAAACTTGTTGCATCAAACAAAGAGTGCATGGAAATTACCTAGTATCCCTCTTTCATTCTGGAAGGGCATTCATTGAAGTAGGTCGAAAAGTCCTTTGGAAGATTCAGCGTAATTGGTTCAAGCAGCGAAGCATGATGAGAACTGCGTTTGGAAAGGAAGCCATCGCAAAGAAGGCCGGGGAACTGACGATGACGTACAAGGAATTACTATTGAAGACTTAGCCTTGGAGTCTGATTTACATATGGCGGAGATAATCATTTGGGGCTTTCATTTTTGCTTGGTGAAGAAGAGACTTCAATATCCCCACGAAATCACCAGTAATATGGGAAAATCAAAGACATCTAGTGAGATAGAATACGCTGCTGGCAAACCCAGCGAATAAACCCTCTGTTGCAATATTTTGTGAGGAAGAAAACATGTAAATTACATCGCCCGAGTGGTTCTAATTAGAGAGCGCGAAGACCCATTGCAATAATACGCGAAGAACGCCTAGTAAATCCTTCGCTCGATACTCCCAATAGAAGCTATAAATTATAGAAGAATACTATACCGATTGGCAGGAAAACTTAGAATACGCTAGAAAAAACCGCTAGCGTGCGTGGCAGGGGGTGAATACACGCCAAACTTGTTTTTATCCGAATATGATCCTATCGCGGTCGCATGCTGTTGGGATCCCTTATCGTTCGTGGGAAATATGACCTCTTAAATCCATCTTTCAATCACGTACTCTCTCCAATTTTATTGACTTGATCTCGCCTACTGCTGTACTATTGGGGTAATTATACATTTTCAACCTCACTGGTAAGGAGACGTCTTTCCAATATGTGCAAGAGCTTCAAACTGTAATTTTACCTTCTTTCCGTGAGTGATTCCCAGCCTAGCTGCCCTAATATTTCAAATACGCTACTAAGTTTATCATAACAACGTGCAAAAAATCGCAGATACCTTTGTCTTCGTCCCCCGTTTTAAAACTATACATGCTCCAGTCAATAGATGTGACATTGAAATACCCACCGATTACAGCAACGCAATCATTGTGCTGGGATGGGAAACCTTTGATTGGCTGATCTAATTCCAGTATTTAATTACCTTTGTCGTCCAACAGTCAATAAAATGCACATTCATACATTCTTTTGGATGGAGCACTTTTAATTGGGCACCAAACGCTTTCCAAACCGTTACCTGGAATTACCTCAGCCCTGCTGACGCAAGAATCTTTAACTGCAATAAAGACACCGCCACCGATTCTATTTGTTCCGTCATTTCTGTAAATAGAAAAGGATTTTGGAAAAATTTTACCGTCGGCGATATCAGTGGATAACCAGCTTTCCGTCCCAATAATTATATCTGTGCCTGTGCTTTGAATAAGGTGATGACATTCCGCGACTTATTTTTTAAAACTTCGGCAATTTACTAACAATACAAATAATGTTCCCTTGACATTACGCCTTTTTTCATTTTTTAAGAGGATCGTCTTTTTATCAATATTGATTCCCTTACAAAATTTTCCGTCCGATGCTATCTGATTGGTGTTATGTGAACTATGGTGTTTATCTATAGCACGGACCCTTACTTCATTTATTTCATCGTACTACGGCAGACGAGATAATGCCTATAAAATTATAGAGATTAGGTTTACAACAGTGAGATTTAGCATGTAATTTTTTCCACGGACTATTAGGGATCAGAATAACGTTGTCCGACCGTGGTAGGGGTAAAATTACTCAGGTCAAAATTATTCTGGTACGTAGTCACGCCCTGCCACACACCCTGGCGGTGGCTCGCGGGGTACTAAATACCTGTATACTAAATTATTTTCTATAACTCTGTTCCTATTCAAACGCTGTTGCATATCATGTCAGATCTTGATTTCCTATCTTTTGTGATTAATTCAGAATAATATTTTTATTAAGTATCCACATATATCATATCTACAGGTATATTAGTACAGGACTTATTATTGTCTCCCTTTTTTTGTTTGCGGTTTTCCAAGCCACTTTTGACTTAGTTCTTCCAAAGCAGTTAATTTCATATCAATTTACATTTGCTTTACCATAATATTTCCTGTCCTAATTACTGTAGCACTCGCTTCTTGGGCCATTCTTCTTTGTTGCTCCCGATATCCTTTACCTTGTGTCGCTATCTACACATCTCATTGTTATTTCCTCTCTCCAATCAGATCCATTAATGGAACATTCCACCAGCGGGGGGTTTGCCTTGGCAGACTTCCCTTTGTGCCAAAGGACTCCTCTGAAGCTGTGCCATGAATGGCCTCTCTTGGCCTTCTCCTTACGAATAGCCCACCAGTGGACCACCCGCTTACCGGGGGGGTCCATGCACTCCTATCGCCGCGAATTGGCGAGCTCTCTTGGGCCACCCAAGACAGGCCGCCGGTCGAAGTGTCGGACAAAGAGAGGTCCTTTGTCTTCCAGGCTGGATATTGAGGCGACGGTTCATCGCTTGTTGAAATTTACGTTTAGACCGGGTACATACTTTTCCTCTTAGCGGCTGGACAATTTCCTCTAATTCTCCACAACTCAACATCGGTTGGAAATGAAGCATATAAGTTATAGAGACCGAAATCTTAATATTTAAGTGTTTGAAGACGGATATGCTCGTTTGTAATCGTAGCGAGACATAATCTAATTGTTAAGTCCGCTCCATCCGAGTAAACTTTGTCACGGATTAATTTACCGCGCGTCCGAAGACCCACGCGGCCGGCCAACGGGGCGGGTGCTTTCATAAGGCACTCCTGGATGTCGATCGCGCGGCAATTTTCCCGAAGGTCCATTCATGATGGAGCTCATACTCTTCGACAATGTGGCAATTGTCCTCGGGAGCTGACTGATGCCGCCGCGCGTTGGACGACTGACCCGCGTAGAAGGCGCGCTGTGGAGTTGAAAGCGCAGCTGCCGCTAATCAGGAGGAGACGACTAGCCGACGCACCTTTGCGGGGTTAGGACCACCGCAGCTGCGCATTTCACCGATAAGCAAGCGTTCAGCAATTATCCTATCCAAGTGTCATCCAATTACCACGATAACTCTGTGACGCGGGTTATTCTGGACAGGAGTGCCATTAAGTTACTCCACAAATTGCAGAGTGAATATTAGCAATCGCAAATATTTTCGGCAAGAGAGTACCAGCTGCGAATTCGGATTCAAATCATCTGTGAATGAGGTGACCAATAGGAATGTTTGGGATATCTAATCGTCAGTAGTTAAATAGTTTCAGATTATTTTTGGTGATTCTCATTTTTATCTTTAATTTATATTTTTTAAATATTTTATTACCCTGCAAGCTACCGCTAGGTTGCGTGGCAGGGGGTGAGTACACACCACACTAATTTTGACCCGAATATGACCCCTACCGCGCTCGAAAAATGTTATTCTGATCCCTTATCGTTCTCAGAAAAAATGCCATCTTAAATCTAGCCGCTCCACACATAATATCTCTAATCGTATTCACATGATCCCTCCCACCGTAGCGCGATGGGGCTAATGATACATTTTCAATATCACTGCTAAAGAGACATCCTTCCAATTTAACCTCTAATTTAGCCTTCGCTCCGTGAGTGATTCCCAGGCCAGCTGCTCTAATTTGGATAAGCTATGAAGTTTATGATGGCAACGTTTTACAAATCCAGCTCCTCTACGCTGCACGCGATTCAATTCGGCAATAAATCCAACTTCATGAGGATCCCATATACTTGTAGCATATTCTAAATGAAGCCTAACCAGGGAAAGATTACCTGTCAGAGTCCAAAACCTTTTTCACTTTGGCCATCTGAGCATCGGTTCGAGCGTCGTCGGGCGTCCGACGCGGTGCTCGTCTTCGACGCGCTCCCGGCCGTCCTTAAACATTTTGTGCCACTCAAAAACTCTTGTGCGGCTTCAGGCATCATCCCCATAATCCTGTTAAATGAGTTCAAGGGTCTCCGACGCGGATTTCCCGAGTTCAACGTAAAACTTCAAGGCGTAGCGTTGCTCGACGGTGCACTCCATGCTGGCGTGACGACACCACAAACAATCACACGTCACAAAAATCCAGCTCCTGTCTCAACGCATGCCCGGAGGCGACTAAACTAAAGTGCGCCTGAGTGGTGGGGGACCCCTCTACCGAGCCGACCGGTCGGACTCCCATCCGCCGCTCCGTCAAGGCTACAGCGAACCAGCGCCGATACTTATTGTACGGACCCTGTATGTGTTTCACCCAGGAGAGGTCGTGATTGAGGGTAACGCCTTTAGGTTTTGCTCATACATACATACCTCTAAAATACATATTATTTGGCCAATGGGTGTTATTAAGGTGATAGCACTGCAACAAGCAATAAGTGAGCGCTTGATTTTATATCCGTTTGAAATTATATGCATAGTATTTCCTTAATCAATGACGAAACTGAAATCGTAAATTTAGAGCCTAAATTAAGAACAACATTTCCTGTGGTAATATGCTACAGTGATTGCTCCGTTTGAGTGTATTTGACTTTTAAATATAGTATTAAAAATTAATTGTAATTAAACGACGTTAGTTTAATAACATATAATATTTTTCTCTTTATGTTTTGATTCGTGTTCAAGGTATGAATGGAATTATAAGATAAAACGTTCACTTTTAGATCAAGCATATAAGATTTAGTTTGCTGTTGGAAACTGTTATTTTTCGATACGCAATCAGAGGTTGTGCAATAGTAATTGTTATTTTAAACTGCATGGATTAATCTCAGTATTGTTTAGATAATGGTTAAGCTGTTTTCTCTTCGCAAAGCAATTTCACCCATTTCGCCGGCTGAAATGAGGCCATTCCAAAATTTGAGCATTAATTGAAACGCCCCATTTTTTTATTTCATTACTGCTTGTTTATTTGCCTCGAATCTGGTATCACTTTGTTTAAACAAACTTTCCTTATTTCCCATGGGTGAACTTGAATTTAAAAAAACGTCGGTGAGTGCCTACTCTTATTTTTAGAAGAACATGAGCAGTCTTCGTGGTCAGAGTAAAAATATGCTGCCCTTCCACAAGAAAAAAAGCTGATCATATGTAAACACTTTTTACTTCGGTGGCTTGAAAAATCCTATGTTTCGAGGATAATTATTTATTATTATTCAAATTCTTATTATGATCCTCGTATTATATCCCTGAACTTTGCCACGTCATACATAAAAACAATTTTTAATCCGCAATTTGAAAGTAATGGAATACGGAAAGGAACGGAAGAGAGTATGTATGCAATGGATCGCACTCGTTAATTGTGGGGATAGTGCATCTGCCGTTGGTGAGCTGTACCTTTTCCCAGTGCTCTTTCAACTCCAGGAGCTCCAGTTTGAATCGGGGAGCCATTTGCACCCGAATTAGCCGAAAATTACCGAGGGCGGCGGGGGAGGAGGCATGGCGGCGCGCAGCAGGGCCAAACCCCGGGGAAGGAAGCGTGCATCGCCGCCCCTCTCCCCCTCAACGGCTCCTTTGAAGATCCAGCACATGCCCCGTGGCAGGGCACGGCGACCGCGGGGTTCGAGAGGGCGCGCGCCCTTCCCCATGACTTCCGCTCCCCACTCTACCCTCCCGCTGCCACCATCTCCTTGGACTCAAACTCCTCACCACCGATTCACATCGAAGGGAATCATTATTGCTTTTCTCGTCCGCAGGTTTTTTCGCTCCCAGGAAGGCGTTCGAAATTCGTCTGGTTCCTGGCACAAACAGCCCATCGACCGGTGTCCACTCGATCACCCCGGGGATTGTGGTGACCCGTCACTGGACATTAGAGCCCCTCGCGTTCAAACGGTGGACTCATATCCCAGCGGCATACTTCCATCCCGGGATTTCTGGATCCGTGCCAATACTCTTCACCAATTCGTAAAAATATTTTATATAAGAAGGTAGGGAGGAAGTGTTCGGAATGAAAAGGGGGATTATTGTAGTGCTGGATGTCAGGCTGCGTTTAGTGAAGAGAGACGAGGGAATTGTTTCTGTACCGCTTGGTAACTTGCGTTCATTCAAAACCTACCATTAAGCGGCAGATTACCGACAATAATAATAATACGAAGCAGATCCATCATGAACGGACGTGCGGGAATATTGCCGGGCGATCGACATCCAGGAGTGCCTTATGAAAGCACCCGCCCCGTTGGCCGGCCGCGTGGGTCTTCGGACGCGCGGTAAATTAATCCGTGACAAAGTTTACTCGGATGGAGCGGACCTAACAATTAGATTATGTCTCGCTACGATTACAAACGAGCATATCCGTCTTCAAACACTTAAATATTAAGATTTCGGTCTCTATAACTTATATGCTTCATTTCCAACCGATGTTGAGTTGTGGAGAATTAGAGGAAATTGTCCAGCCGCTAAGAGGAAAAGTATGTACCCGGTCTAAACGTAAATTTCAACAAGCGATGAACCGTCGCCTCAATATCCAGCCTGGAAGACAAAGGACCTCTCTTTGTCCGACACTTCGACCGGCGGCCTGTCTTGGGTGGCCCAAGAGAGCTCGCCAATTCGCGGCGATAGGAGTGCATGGACCCCCCCGGTAAGCGGGTGGTCCACTGGTGGGCTATTCGTAAGGAGAAGGCCAAGAGAGGCCATTCATGGCACAGCTTCAGAGGAGTCCTTTGGCACAAAGGGAAGTCTGCCAAGGCAAACCCCCCGCTGGTGGAATGTTCCATTAATGGATCTGATTGGAGAGAGGAAAGAACAATGCGATGTGTAGATAGCGACACAAGGTAAAGGATATCGGGAGCAACAAAGAAGAATGGCCCAAGAAGCGAGTGCTACAGTAATTAGGACAGGAAATATTATGGTAAAGCAAATGTAAATTGATATGAAATTAACTGCTTTGGAAGAACTAAGTCAAAAGTGGCTTGGAAAACCGCAAACAAAAAAAGGGAGACAATAATAAGTCCTGTACTAATATACCTGTAGATATGATATATGTGGATACTTAATAAAAATATTATTCTGAATTAATCACAAAAGATAGGAAATCAAGATCTGACATGATATGCAACAGCGTTTGAATAGGAACAGAGTTATAGAAAATAATTTAGTATACAGGTATTTAGTACCCCGCGAGCCACCGCCAGGGTGTGTGGCAGGGCGTGACTACGTACCAGAATAATTTTGACCTGAGTAATTTTACCCCTACCACGGTCGGACAACGTTATTCTGATCCCTAATAGTCCGTGGAAAAAATTACATGCTAAATCTCACTGTTGTAAACCTAATCTCTATAATTTTATAGGCATTATCTCGTCTGCCGTAGTACGATGAAATAAATGAAGTAAGGGTCCGTGCTATAGATAAACACCATAGTTCACATAACACCAATCAGATAGCATCGGACGGAAAATTTTGTAAGGGAATCAATATTGATAAAAAGACGATCCTCTTAAAAAATGAAAAAAGGCGTAATGTCAAGGGAACATTATTTGTATTGTTAGTAAATTGCCGAAGTTTTAAAAAATAAGTCGCGGAATGTCATCACCTTATTCAAAGCACAGGCACAGATATAATTATTGGGACGGAAAGCTGGTTATCCACTGATATCGCCGACGGTAAAATTTTTCCAAAATCCTTTTCTATTTACAGAAATGACGGAACAAATAGAATCGGTGGCGGTGTCTTTATTGCAGTTAAAGATTCTTGCGTCAGCAGGGCTGAGGTAATTCCAGGTAACGGTTTGGAAAGCGTTTGGTGCCCAATTAAAAGTGCTCCATCCAAAAGAATGTATGAATGTGCATTTTATTGACTGTTGGACGACAAAGGTAATTAAATACTGGAATTAGATCAGCCAATCAAAGGTTTCCCATCCCAGCACAATGATTGCGTTGCTGTAATCGGTGGGTATTTCAATGTCACATCTATTGACTGGAGCATGTATAGTTTTAAAACGGGGGACGAAGACAAAGGTATCTGCGATTTTTTGCACGTTGTTATGATAAACTTAGTAGCGTATTTGAAATATTAGGGCAGCTAGGCTGGGAATCACTCACGGAAAGAAGGTAAAATTACAGTTTGAAGCTCTTGCACATATTGGAAAGACGTCTCCTTACCAGTGAGGTTGAAAATGTATAATTACCCCAATAGTACAGCAGTAGGCGAGATCAAGTCAATAAAATTGGAGAGAGTACGTGATTGAAAGATGGATTTAAGAGGTCATATTTCCCACGAACGATAAGGGATCCCAACAGCATGCGACCGCGATAGGATCATATTCGGATAAAAACAAGTTTGGCGTGTATTCACCCCCTGCCACGCACGCTAGCGGTTTTTTCTAGCGTATTCTAAGTTTTCCTGCCAATCGGTATAGTATTCTTCTATAATTTATAGCTTCTATTGGGAGTATCGAGCGAAGGATTTACTAGGCGTTCTTCGCGTATTATTGCAATGGGTCTTCGCGCTCTCTAATTAGAACCACTCGGGCGATGTAATTTACATGTTTTCTTCCTCACAAAATATTGCAACAGAGGGTTTATTCGCTGGGTTTGCCAGCAGCGTATTCTATCTCACTAGATGTCTTTGATTTTCCCATATTACTGGTGATTTCGTGGGGATATTGAAGTCTCTTCTTCACCAAGCAAAAATGAAAGCCCCAAATGATTATCTCCGCCATATGTAAATCAGACTCCAAGGCTAAGTCTTCAATAGTAATTCCTTGTACGTCATCGTCAGTTCCCCGGCCTTCTTTGCGATGGCTTCCTTTCCAAACGCAGTTCTCATCATGCTTCGCTGCTTGAACCAATTACGCTGAATCTTCCAAAGGACTTTTCGACCTACTTCAATGAATGCCCTTCCAGAATGAAAGAGGGATACTAGGTAATTTCCATGCACTCTTTGTTTGATGCAACAAGTTTCAACGCATAGGCCTCACCCTCACGTACATCGTATATTCAGCATTCTTCTTTCGTTCAAAATGAATTGCCACGTAGTAAAAGCCTGACACCATCAGGTGTAATCCGCTCCTACTTTAACTACTAGCTTGAACTTCATAAACGCTGACATTTTAATTACATTCGTCCGCTTAAGGTTCATTAGTTTCATCCCGGGACCCTCGATTTGCTGCCGTACTGCGATCAACATTGATTCCTGTTCATTTGGTGACTGGCGTTATCAAATTATTGTCTTCGATAGAATTAACTAACCAACATATGGATATTCACATGTAAATTTACGTGAACACGCGTGGCTTGACACCCATGCACCATGCAATAATGGTTGTGTACAGAGTAATGCTTAATTTTTTTTCCAAATGCCCTCAATGCCACCATTAGCACGGGGACTCCGTGCATTTGTCAAAATCATTGTCTCGCCCGCCCCCTTGCGCGGCCCATGTCGTTCACACAGTAATTCCTTCAGCTCACCCGGCACGTTTACTCTTGTCTCGAGGCAGTTTTGAAAAATAATGGGAATTTTCTCTGAACATTTACCAATTTACGAACAATTCTAATTCCTCAATCGACGTTCACTCTCGTCGTCGCTCAACTATAAGTATTTTTAGGCCCGCAACAAGTGTGCTCCTCTGGCGCCTATACGGCAAATCCTCCACCTGAGTATTACCACCCTAGACACTCGTCTGCAAATTCCTTTTCTTCGTCGCACAACACAACGTCTCAAGTAGAACTCTCTCAAATTCTTAAGGGGACCAGGACTGCATACGATTGTAAAACTACAAACGATACCCATCTAATGAGAAGTGCACTGAACATAAATGCCTACATTTAAAATTAATGGTACTGTCTATGCATATAGTAGCGCCATCATGAATAACCAATACCGCTGTCGATGTTGTATAGGGCAACATGATAACATTTCGGTGTATCGGTCAGTTAGTCTAGAGTATTGAGCGCTGGACTATTGACCGGAGGGCTCGGGTTCGATTTCCGGAAACACCTTCAGGTAAATACAGCTTCACCCAAGTTGTGTGAATTTTCAAATATCAGATTTTCATGGGAAACCGTAGGCTGCGGAAAGGTACTGACCCCCTACCCTTTGTAAATCTCGCACTTCACACACATGACTTGGTATTGTATTCATTAGCCTGTTAGAAGGTCCCGGTACAAATTATTCCCATTTGTTTCCCTTTTTGGCTTTCCCAGGTCTCCTAAGATGCCTCAAATTTCTCTCCTCTCTCTCTCTTCTTCATTATTCACTAATTTTGACTCCCTGCCGCCCAGTGACTACTGCTCCAATAATACGCGCTTTCTCTCCATCACGTCCCGCATCGAATCTCTTCATTTCCTCTCTCGCTCGATATTTCCCAACTTCCCTGCGCCCAGCATCGTCCCTAGTCTCTATTTTCATGGTGTATTATTAACCAATATGTGTAGGTGTATTTATAGAAAATCTAATAAAAATTCATCGTCAAAATAATCCACGGAGGTATAAGTATAATGAAACTATCAATTTACGGCGTTAGTCGGCCGAATTTCGCTACTTTCTTGAATGAGTATCTGGTGTATTTTTATGAAATCACAAAAATTTCCGTTTGCTCTAAAGCCGACCTTACCTGTCATCCGCAAAATAGTTTTTAAGTTACTGATACGCCAATGGGATCCTCATTAAGTTTGATGGATTTTTTAATTAATTTATTTATTTGTATGCCCTTAAAGTACCGCCAGGGTGTGTGGCAGAGGGTGAATACACACCAGACTAATTTACCCGAACATGACCCTACCGCGGTCGAACAACGTTAGCTAGCAAGAAGTAATATACTACTCGTGCACTTTATATGCAACATTTTCAGGGTGTAATAATCATTCGCCTTGGCCGAGACACGAACCCGGAACCCTCGACGTCGGACCGAGTTGATTGCCGAATTGGATCGCGTGCAGCGTAGAGGAGCCATATTCGTGTAACGTTGTTATCTTAATCTTTATAGCCTATCAAAATTATATGAGGATCTAGTCCGGGAATCACTCACGGAGCGAAGGTTGAATCACAGCACAATGCAAATATTTCGGAGTGCAAAAATCGTTCGCCTCGACCGGGATTCGAACCCGGATCCCTCGATGCCCGCCCCAGTGCTTTAGTCAGTTAGGCTACCGAGGCGTCCTCTTGCACTCCGGGGATCCGGGCTCGGATCCCGGCCAGGGCTTATGATTTTTATTCTTTGAAATTACAGCATTGTAATGCACATTTGACGGACGACTCCGTTAAATGGTACTGCCGCGGCATCTCCTGAAGTTTCTTGGAAACGCGGCAATCTAGTAAGTGTAATGATAAAAACGATAAATTCCCGAATTGTATTTGAATACTCAGCGTAGGTCGGGATAGTTTCGCTATAGCATACCTCTTTCACTCACCCGTATGCAGCTCTACAAAAAACGAACTTGCTTTCATTTTAAGTTCTACATACGAGGCGGGACCCAAAAATAACAGGAATGTTGTTATAGATTCTTTAGTTCTCAGTGTATTTACATTGAAATTCATTTATCGGGATGTCCCTTAGGCCTTCTAGCGATTTTTGTTTTGCCTCCTCCACGGTGTCGAAATGCTTTCCTTTCGCGTCCCTTTTGGGGAACAAAAAGAAGTCACAGGGACCTAAAACCGGCGAGTAGGGGCGGTTTGGACAATCGATGTCAAGACGTTTTTTGTCCAAAACTGCATCTCGGAGAGGGCGGTATGAGCCGGCGCGTTGTCATGATGGAAGAACCAGTCGCCTGCGTGCCAAAGATCTGCTCTTTTCTTCCGGACACTCTCCCTCAATCTCTTCAAAACCTCCAGGTAAAACTTCTGGTTGACAGTTTGACCCGGGAGAAAGAACTCCGAGTGCACAATACCTATGCAATCAAAGAAAAAAATGAGCATTGTCTTGATTTTTGATTTCACTTGGCGAGCTTTTTTTGGATGAGGAGAGCCAGCTGTCTTCTATTAGCTCGGTTGCTGCTTCGTTTCGGAATCGTATCCATAGCACCAGGATTTATCACCAGTAATCACCTTGGAAATAAAATCCGGGTCCTCTTCGAGCTGATTTTGAAGTTCAAAACATGCCTGAACCCGACTCTCCCTTTGCTCGTTAGTGAGATGGCGAGGGACAAATTTGGCTGCAACCCTTTTCATATGCAAATATTTGGATAGAATCTCTGAATTGAACTCAATGACACTCCAGACATCTCACAGAGTTGATCAATTGTTCTGCGACGGTCTTCACGAATGAGGGCAATGATTCTGTCGACGTTTTCGTCAATTCTTGATGTCGAAGGGCGGCCTGACTCGTAGACTCTGGTTTTGCTTAGGGCAGCTTCCTCATAAGCAGTCTTGAGCATTACAATAATTCCCGCGGCCGATTTCCCCAACAGGAAACAAAGTTTCACTGCGGCGCATTGCTCTTGATAATCCGCCATTACGTTTTTCGCCGTAATGAAAAAAGTTGTTTCACTGAAACAGCTCTCACGGCCGGACCGATCCAGTCACAGTAATGGCGCTGCGCATACTGACGCAGGTGGCGTGAGCCTGACGTACGACCGGCCGAACAAAGGCTTCCCCCACTCTCGCTCCCCACCGCAGCCCGATTCCCGTTACTTTTTGGTCCCCCCTCGTATAACTGTGAATTCCTCAGTCCTCTATATCAGTATTGGCTCTTAACTTGCAGAGCTCACTCGACCCCCGTCCTTTCCTCAGGATCTAAAACGCTACGGAGATTGGGTCCATATGGACATATATCAATGTTACTTTTAATGGTTTGGGCATGTAAAGTACGTAGTGCTTAAGGAGTTCAATGCAAGTTCGAATGCTTGCTCGAATGGCACATTTGCGAGTCGAAGCAGCGGGCTCCCAGGTTATCATCCTCAGCACTTACGTCAAGTGAACAAACAAGAGATTCATTTTTCAGTTGGGTGCAGTGCTCCAAAGAATACACGGTACTTCATCGCTCTCCGGCTCAACTCTCTGAAGTAACTCTGAGAACACCAAAGTATCCGGAGCGACGAATACTTAAGTACCTACCGCCTACTTACCACTTAAGTACTTGCCGGCCATTGGCATTTCTTGATATTAAAGCACTTGCGGACACGAGAAATACAAGGCAGGCGAAAGATAGATATTTTATTAAAATATCAAACTATCCTGTAGGCCACCGTTGGGGTGTGTGGCAGGGGTATGAATACCCACCGGACTAATTTTGACCCGAAAATGACCCCTACCGCGGTCGGACAATGTTATTCTGATCCATTATCGTTCGTGGAAAAAGTGAAATCTTAAATCTATCTGTTCTAGACCTGATATCTCTAATTTTATTGACATGATCTCTCCTAACGTAGTACTAATGAGGGCAATAATACACTCTCAACATCTTTGCTGAAGAGATTTCAATTTATGCAACAGATTTGGTGAGAGGATTCCTCACTCATTTAATCTTCAACTTTGTGGAAATATTGATGGGTCATCGAAGTGCCAAAAGAAATTTCCTCGCAGCTCGGTTTCAGTCGGTGCTCCGGAGTCTTCTCTGATCATGGAGGGGGGTGGAAGGTGGGTGGGTGCGTGGGGTGGGCCAATACTCACTTGGAGGGAGGAAAGGGAGGCTGGGAGGAGGCGGGTGAGGAGAAAAGGGAGGAGGGCCATGGAAGGCGCGGGCGCACCTCGCGAGGGGAGGGGGAAGACGAACAATTGGGGGAGAGGGAGTGGCATTCACATCTCCTCCGCTCTTCATTCGACAGGTAGTAGTAGTTTTGATGGGAGGCGACCGACAGCTAAGGTCATTTGCGCCATAGGGGAAGGACAGGAAAGGATGAAGGGTGGAGAGAAACCCGGCGTCGGCATTAGCCTACTCTTTACGAAAGGCGCCAAGGGGTCCGCGGCTTAACGTCCCATCCGACGGACGGCGTACTCACTCAAAGTGCCCTCCACAAAGCACCTCAAGTAGGGATCGAGATACCTCTGAAAAATATTCAACACCGCCGGGATTTGAACCCACGCCCTCAGGGTGGGAAGCCAGTACGTTAGCCCCCGCACCATCTCGATCCCCTTTCATTCGACAGGGGATCGACCGCGAGTGACGTCACGCGCGCGAGAGAAGAGGGAAACCCTGGCTAGGGACAAAGGGACTGAGAGAGGGCATTTGAGCAAGTGTTGACGCCACTTCACAGATTGCGGCCCACTCGCCAATGGGAGAGGAGGATGCGGTATTCAGCCCTTAACAGAAAGCGTCTCGACTTAACTACTTGCCAGAACGATTCCCTTAGCGGCCTCTCGTAAGATTGTTGCGCGGTGGAGACACATAAACAATGATATTTTGCGATATTTAGTGACCTCAATCCTCGGAGGAGCTGAACTTCTGCTGCCGGAAAAGGTCTCGAAGTTGACTGCATTTCGTTTTTTCATTCGCGTACAGTCGGCATGGAAATTTGTTTTTAAATTGAAAGAATCGCTCGGAAATAATTTTGGAGGTTAAAACCTTGCACAAAATACCAATTTCAAATGTTCTCCGTATTCATTTCATTGAATGATCTCACTGTGCAGCGATGCTTGACACTTAGGTTAATTCGTTTAATATTTGCCATGATAACGCTCAGTCCCAATTTCCACATGAACTAGTCCAGTTCAGAAAGTTCAATTTCACAAATAGCCCCTTCATATGCCCCTTAAAGATGGCTTCACCGCAGCATGTAGCCATAATCCGTAGGTCTGTGGCTGTATTTTAATGCACAAAGGTCTATGAAGCAGAGCGACAAATGTATTTATACACAAAAGCACCATACACCGAGCTATGCACCTGTTTTACGATGTCCCGTTCAAACCTGAATATGCTCTCGTTGAATTGTTTGGAATGGAAGGCAATTTACTCTTTGCGCTTGCTCATTGTCCTTCAAGCATCTCATTCTTAAAAGTAGGATTTTATTCGGTGCTTCTCGAATATATGCATGTCTATCACGAGAATTCTATAATTTGCGGAGGCTTCAATTCTGAAATTCATTGAAAATACCTACCTATCATAAATACCTCGTATTTATGATAGTCATTATGCACGAGATCACTTTCACCTTTATAGCCAATGAACGATGACAAATCATCGCCGTAATTATGATCGGAGTGAAAATTAAACGATGATACAGGGACACAGGCTCAGACGAAAACTTCATTGAGCATCGAAACTTATCAGTTACTCTTAGATGATCGAGACTTATGCGAAACACTAGAAAAATATTTTAATGAATAATTGCTATGAAATTCGTTGTGCATGGCTGTTGAGATAATTAAAAAAATCTATCATCAATCATTCCCTGTATTACTCAAATATTCATTTCATCTTATCTGAAGTTATTGAATCTACTATATATCTTCTGATAAGATCTCACCGCGATCAAACAGCCTCATCTATCTGAAATTGAGTGATCGATGAATTGAATTGTGACAGGTTATATAGTATTTACAATGCTTGACCACTGAAATACTGAAAAATAACTTTAAATTTATTACGCTTCCGTTCATCAGTATATTACTCTATAATTATCACTCCAGTAATCCCCGCTTTCTTTCCATCTCACCTCGCACAGACCTGATGAAGTCACGAGGTTATTGATCATTCCTCCGTCCTGTTGTGGTAGAAGAGAGCATGTAAATAAGATAAGAATGGATAACTTTCTTCGTAATCTATCGCATCAATTAAATCTCTTGCATGTTGCAGCTGGAAGGGGGTCTCTTTGGCCACGTTTTTGAAAAGTTATTATCAGCCATATCTTATTACGGTAGGAGAGATAATGTAAATGAAATTAGAAAGATTAAGTGTAGAACAGATTGATGTAAGGTGTCATATTTCCCACGGACGACAATGGATCAGAATGACATTGACCGAACGCCCTTGGGGGGAAAAGTATTTTGGGTCAATATTAGGCCGGTGTGTAATCTTTCCCTGCCACACACCCTAGCGGTGCATTGCAGGGTTATATGTGATGCAACGTAAAATATGTGTGCTTCCTCTCTTCATCTCTCGCTTTTATTATTATTAGGTAATCTACTACCGGTTAAGGTAGGTTTTTGGATGGACGTAATTACTAATTAAATAATTTGTGACCCATAGCAAAACACAACATCCTACTCTACATCAGGTCCCTCTTTAGCTCTGAGTATTTTCTTCCTTCCTTCATCCCGTCTAACATCCCTAACCTGTTCCTTCCCTTTCCTCGTTTGCCTAACATTCTCCCCTCTATTACAGTCTTCAACATCCCGCTGTCGGTCAAAACCCCCTTCATCCACTTTGCCTGCCTCCATAGGATTTCTCCCAACAAACCCCTTTCTTCGCCCACCATACCTAGCACTTCCTCATTTGTTTTCTTCTCTGTCCATTTCACCTTCTCCATTCTTCTCTCTCGCTTTATATTCTCTAATTTTCCTTTCCTCAAGATTGCCCTATCATTCAAAGTTCCTATTCTATGTGGTTCGTCCCTTATATTTTGTCATGCGCGCTGATGCTATCGATGTCACTTCGCGATATGACCATCGCGGAGGCCCCGACTCTCCCGCCGCCGCCGGGTACGATACGCGGCCCAGCAGGTCGAATCGCTAAGTTGGTAGAACCCTGATATATGTCCATCATGGCAGCATTGGAATGGGATATCAATTTGATTAATTTAATTTTAATTGAGATAGTTTCCCTTTGCATTTCTCAATATTGTTTTAAACGAGACGCCATCACTCAAATTACCACCTCACTGAAGAACGGACGCTGCGCGGGCTACCTTTCATTTGGCTCCTAATCCTCGATCTACATACGTATCATTTCTCACATCAGAACAGCCTTGGGGTCATCAGAACGCATAAGCCCTTCCACAACGTCGAGGTTGTAGTCCATGTTAATTCCGTCACCTCCTGATAACCTCTCCGTTACATGTCCTTCTTAAGTAGTAGTTTTAGGACAGGCGACCGACCGCTGGGGTCATTTGCGCCATTAAGCAGGGAAGGGAAAGGATGAGGGGTGGAGAGAAACCCGGCGTCTCCTGGTAAATATATATATATATATATATATATATATATATATATATATATATATATTTACCGTGTGAGTGTCCTTTTGCTATTCTAATGTTGCTATTCTATTCTATTTGTGTTATATTATATATATATATATATATATATATATATATATATATATATATATATATATAACCATGCGCAGTCGTTACCTTGTAGGTTAATACTTATGTCGAGCCGACTAGTGGGGGATTTCGATTACAAGCATTCTGGTCTCTTATTTTTCTTGGAAAAATTGACCATTTAAACCTGTCAGTCTTTCAGTCTATCTCTCTAATCTTATATTCGTGATCCCTCCGCCCGTAATAGCTTGGGGTTCGTATTATGTTCTTGATGTCATCGGAAAATGACCCATCTTTAAATGTTTTTAATAAGTTTAATCTATATTGTAAACGCCGCTGTTTAAGGGAATCCCAGTCTAAATTTTCAAGCAAAGTAGTTACGCCACTGCGTTTGTCATAACAATGTTTGCAAATCCACCCTCCTTCCGCTGGACTCGATCTAATTCCGAAGTCAAATTTATCTCTTGAGGATCCCAAATACTGGAAGCATACTCTACGTGGGGCCTAACTCGGACAAAAACATCGTTCCTTCACTTTTTCGTCGCGTTTACCTGGCAAAGTATGTCGTAGTAGTAGTATTTAGGGGAGACAACTGACAGCTGAGGTCATTTGCGCCATAGGGGATGGACAGGAAAGGATAAAGGATGGAGAGAAACCCGGCGTCGGCATTAGCCTACTCTTTACGAAAGGCACCTAGGGGTCCGCATCTTAACGTCCCATCCGACGGACGGCGTACCCACTAACCTAGCACTACATACATGTATCTGCCTCTGGGATCCGAACCAGGGCCCTCTAAGTGGGAAGCCAGTAGGTTATCCACCGCGCCATCCCGTCCTGCTTAATTTGTCCCATGTACTCAGTCGTATTTCTTGGCCTTCCTCTCGGGATCGTCCCCGCATTTTTCCCTTCTTGTTCTTCTAACTAATTCATTTTACCCTGAGGTGTGTCAAATCCATCTTTCAATCGCATTTCCCCAGTACTCTTCTCATAAATTCTAATTTTCTGTTAGCTTGCTCAACTGTTCCCCACATTCCTCATATGTTTCACCGAGTAAATGTCAGGAGGGCGTTCGGGAGGGAATTGCTCTTTTTCCAAAAAATTATCAGTACGCACTTTTTTACGTTAAATTCTAATTGTCCAGTGTCGCATCAATCGTTGTATAGCATTTAGGACATCCTCTAAAGCTGATTTGACCTCAGGATTACAAATATCTCTGTAAACCAATGCAACGTCGACAGGTTAACGTATCTTACTATTAATCACAGAGTCGATGCCGTTGACGAAAAGAAGGAATAATAAAGGTCCAATGACACTTCCCTGGGGAACACTTGAAGTAACTTCTACTGGATTTGAGCTTACTCCATCGATGACTACTCTTTGTACCCGACCATTAAAAAAGTCTTTAATCCAACCCCGGATTTTTTATCTATGTCATATGCTTCTAGCTTTGTGGGTAGTTTACTTTGAGGTACTTTGTCGAAGACTTTCTTAAAATATAGAATAATCATGTCCACTGGAACATTGCTCTCTCCCGAAGTAAGAAAATCATGAAGAAAAAGGGAAAGTGTGTCTCGCAGGATCTACCATCTTGGAAACCGTGCGGGTTCTCATTAATAACTCTTGGCTCTTAAATAAATCGAGGTGTCTCTGTATCGAACTAACAATTATATGCTCCAAGACCTTGAATGGTATTTATGTGGGGGAAATAGTTCTGTAATTATGTTAGTTTGAATTTTATTGCAACAAATTTCACCGAAAATTTTCCAAAAAAACTCCAACAAGAGAATAAGATCTACCTTCTGAAGATTACCCGAGGTATACGCTGGAAAATTCAGAAACTTAAGTCATGTAAATCACGAGGTAAAATCCTTTGGCAAAAATTATAACCTGTAAGCAAAGGGAAATGCAATTCTTAGAAATAAAAGTCCTCCTATGAAATCATTTATCAACCTGGCTGCCGAATTCCTGCGAAGAATATGGCCTAGTTTAATTCACTTGATAATAAATGCTCAATTCTCTCATAATACAATATTATTTCTTCCAAATTGGAACAAGAACGTTGAATGGATACATTCACGTTGAATAAAACATCCATTGACCCAATTAATACTCTTATATGTAAGAAACTGTCTCATAGTGCCTAAAAAAGATGCTCAGCGTTACGCAACATCTGGGGGTTGCAATGTGGCTTGATGCATGATAGTAGCGCAAAAGAAAGTATGCAGCGCACTTGTTTATTTGGAGAAAAGGTATAGCGAAATGAACCGTTAGAGATTGTGGAAAGTATTGGGAGAATAGAGAGTGAATGCATCATTGAATGTCACTACGTTGTATGAATGTGCAGCAGGGTAAAAGTGAATGAGAAATGAGCTACCGGTGTGAAACGACACAGCATACACGGTTCTGTAATGGTCACTATGCTGCAATCTAGGACGTCTGTGTGGTGACAAGTTTTAAATTTGAAATCTTGCGGTAGACGGAATTCGTTCATTTTAGAGTTATTCTCTGTCCTTTTGCGTACCTTTTTAAAGCGAGGGAAGGCGCACTCAGCGTGCTGTCCATGCGTCGGACGACGAGCCGGATACACTAGGTCCAGGCGGAAAGACTAAATCGGAAATTCTTTTACCCTAATCGTTAGAATCATAAATTGCCCCAGAATATCACTAAGCCTGAATGATTTTCCACGGGAATCGCCCCACCCTAGCTTAGTGAGGAGGAGTGAGAATGGTTTTGAACATAAATGCGTCCAAAATGAAAGATGTAGTATTTGATAAAGAGAATATGAAGGAGAATTACCAAGTGAGTGTAAAATGAAAAATTATGGAGCACATGGATAAATTGAAATATTGTTGCAAAATATTTGTCCAAGGGGGGCACGATAGACGAAGAGATTAAAGACGTTTGAATACCAGTGGAAAAGGTCTTCTGATGGTATGTGGCTTATATCAGAAGAGTGAATGTTAGTCTAAAGCAGTAAAAATGGCAGAAAAAATTGGTCTTCCACTCATATTTTCCATGAAAGCATAACTTGGGTGTGCCAATACCATAAACATACACAAAATACAATAGGTTTTTGGTTCTTGAAGAGTGTTAATGGTAAAAATAGGAGCGATAGGTTGTGGAACGATTGGGTGATGCAAGGATGAGCATTGAATGCACCTGCAAAATGCATGAATGAAAGGAGCATATGCACTTGTTGAATGAAAGGAGCATATGCACTTGTTGAATGAAAGGAGCATATGCACTTGTTGAATGAAAGGAGCATATGCACTTGTTCACTCATGTTGAGGAAATGAACAAGACTCAAACCTCGAGCCGAGACATGAGTGGGGAGTACGTAGTTTTAGAGGAAGTAGCTGATGAAGAGAGCTGTGGGTGAATGTGGCTGACAAAACCCAAGATGAAGAACATTAAGTTCTCAGAAATACAGGATTATGTATGAATAACAGCTGTGGAAGATATACAGATGTATTAGATGAGGCAATATGAAAGAAATTATTAGAAAGTAATTTTTTTTCCTGTTTGACTTAAAACTGGGCATTTCTTGACAATGCTTACCCCAAAAGAGAATTAATTGTATGGTGAATTGTATTAGAGTGACCCAATGAAATTAAAGTTTGCGAACTTTCATGCCTTGCTCCATTAAAAGGTGATATGTCAGGAGAGGTTGCTTATCCCATTTCTCTATCAATCTATCTTGCTTGTACATATACTAACTTAAAACTTGACACAATACTTGATACTGTTACAAAAGGTTACAAGGCTGAAATTGTATGCCAAGTTAATTTGCTAATCATAAAGGAGCATGAATACACTTCTCATTTTTTACTCATGTCAAAGAAAATACATTATCATTGCAATTAGGTCTGCTTGTATATAATTCAGTGTGCATGGATCTCCAGACCACAATTCCAAGGTATGCATGGGGAGGGACAACCCTTGACCTAGAGTCAAGTATTCCTTGTTGTATGCTTCAATGATTGATGTCATATTGCCTTTCTGTGGTCAACTCACTGACTTGCTGTTTTTATCATTCAGTTGCTCCTTATATTCTCTCATCTTACGTGAACGTCTTCTTCTTTGTTTTTATATTTTACTTGCTCCATCTTTGCAATGCCCATGGAAGTTCTTTTTGTAAATCCTGTCAGTTCCTTCACCCTTCCCATCGTATGCACATTTTGCCCTGTTTCTGTGGACTCTTAATATTTATGCTCTTCCTTCCTTTTTCTTTCACCTCAATATATTCCCTCCCCATTTCATCGTTTAGTTCTTTCTACTTTCTCCTTCCTCATCCTCTGTTCATATTCTTCTATTGCATTTTTTCATTGAACATCATGATCATCTACTCTATAAACCACGACTTCTACCTTTTTTATTTACCTTTAATATTGTTTTGTCCGTCACTTTCTTCATTTCTTGTTTGAGATATTTCAATCTTTCTTCTGTAACAATCCCCTTATCCTCTATCAGATTTTTTTCAACCCCATCCTGATACCTTTTTCATTCCACCTAAGTCTTCTACATTCTCTATATACTTCCATAAAACTGTGAATTCTTCACTATACTCCTAAATGCATGCCTTACTATTGAACAATATAAGTAACAACAATATCCCAGCATTTTTCACGTGATCCTACTTCTAGCATGGTATTTAAACTAATTGATAGCTATAAATAAGGTCTTTGCTTTGCAATACTGTACTTTCCTCTCTGCACTCATTTCTTTCTCCTTTTACATACACTCCCATATCACTCGTATCTCTCCCATTGCCTTCCACTGCATTCCAATCCTTCATCACAATCAAGAGTTTTCTTCCAGGTACATCCACATTCATTTCGCCTATCTGATCATTTATACTAATTGCTTTCTCCTCCCCATGACTGCTTGTCAGCATATCCACCTGGTTTGCAAGTACATTGAACAGGCCTGCTGGACTTATAATATTCTATCATTCAGCTGCTTCTCGTTCATCATCCTTCTCCCTGATCTCCTTTCATAGCTATCCCACATTGAATCTCCACCACTCCCACTCCTATTACCAATTGAAATTCAGCATTCTCTTCCAGCACCATGTTTCAAAGGCCTCTATTCTTCATTAGTCCAATTTTCCAAAGTTTCATGTCTCTAATCTGAAGAGTGCCATGCCCAATACAAACATTCGGATTAACAAATTCCAAAGAAACTGCGGGAGATGCCGCAACAGTAACTTTTAACGGAGTCATCCGCTAATGTGCATATCAATGCAACAATTTCAGAGTGTAAAAATCATTCGCCTTGACTGGGACTCGAACCCAGATCCCTCAATATCCGGTCGAGTGCTTTAGCCACTTAAGCTACCGAGGCGTCCTCTTAAACTCTGAAATTTTGGGGCTTTTAAAGGAACTAGATGTTATGACGAAATACCATACATACAATGTCACATGCATTTGTAGTGGTGCGCGAGGCGCCACTGTCCACGAGGTTAAAGCCAACTTTAAACACTTATGGTGTTTTCCCTTTGACAAATTCCAAAGAAACTGCGGGAGATGCCGCAACAGTAACTTAACTCTAGTTCCTTTAAAAAGCCCCAAAATTTCAGAGTTTAAGAGGACGCCTCGGTAGCTTAAGTGGCTAAAGCACTCGACCGGATATTGAGGGATCTGGGTTCGAGTCCCAGTCAAGGCGAATGATTTTTACACTCTGAAATTGTTGCATTGATTCGGATTAACTGTTTTCCTGTTTGAACCCTTACATTCCTTGAGCGTAGTAGTTCCCTCTTCTTCATGAATCTTCCTTCTTAGACTAAGCTATTCTTCCTTTTATGTTGGTTGAACCTCTTCGATCCCAAGACTGCTGCCTTGTTATATTAAGTATTCCACACTCTCAAGTTTCATTCCGCAAATTGTGTTACCTGTCTTCAGCTTCTCTCTTTCACACACAAGCAATTTAGTATTCTACTTGCAAGTGCTCATATTTTAATCCCGGAGTCTTGGTCCATTGCATTCAAAGTTGCTTGTAGGTCCTGTTGAATAATTTGCTACCAGTGCAATGTCATCTGTGAACAGGAGTGTGTTAATTTCTTCAACATTCACTTTGACTTCCTAGATACCCAATTTTTGAGCTTCTGCTGTTGTATCTTCTGGATACAGGTTGAATAGAACTCAAGAGAGGTAGCATCCATGTCTAACTCCTTTGTTTCTTTTGACTTCTTTTTTCCTTCTGTTTTTCATTAGCATGGTTATTACCTGCTTCTTTCAGAGGTGATAGATTATGCTACTGCCATTGTAGTCCATTCCGAGCACTTATTGTATTTTGAACATCTTGTTCCATTCAATATTAACCAAGGCCTTCGCCAAAACCACAAATGCCACATATAATTTTTTTTTGGTCAGTATCCTGTGTTTTGCCTCTTCACTCCTCGGTTTTTCCTGAATCCAAATTGGTTCTCCATGAGGCATTCCTCTATTTATCCTTCAATTGCTTGGTTAAATTTGAGATTGGATATTTTTTAAGAGTGAGACATCAGGCTCAATGTTCTGCATTATTCACATTTCTCTGTTCTTGTTTCTTCTGTGCAGCAATCAACAAACTCTTCTTGAAGTCCTCTGGTAGTTTTTCTTTGTTTTATCTATCTTTTGATTTTTTCCACAGAGGGTATCCTTTGCTTTAACTCCAAGGGCCTTGATTATTTCTCTGTTCAATTTGCCAAATCCTGGTGTGTTGTTGTTTATAACATCTTTCATGGCTCTGTCAAATTCACTTCTCAGTGTTACCGATCCACATTCTTCTTCTTCTATCATCTGCGTAAATTCCTCTCCTAAGGACCCCTCCACCGGGTTATATCATCATAAAAACACCAAATCTTTTTTTTCTTCTATCATGATTTCTTCTTAAATTAAGTCACGCACAAGTGCTACGGGCCGGAGGAGTTCTTCCATGTAATCCTGCCATCTCTTCTCAATGTCTTCATCTTCTGTTAGCATATTTCCATTAACATTTTGGATGTTGTGGGATATTGTTTTTCTATCTCCGACTTGTCTTTTGAGCAGTAAATAAGCAGTTTCACTATTTCTCTTCTTTAATTGGACATTGATTTCCTCACAGCATCCAACACAATCCACTCTCCAGTGTCCCCCTTACACTCCCATTTGATTTGGTTCTGCAGCTTCTCATAAAGGTTTTTCTCGGATTAATTTTTCTTTTATTTTCTCCTTGCCTTCATAAGGCCTCTTATTTGAAATGTTATCTATGGCTGCTTAGATTTGGCCACCATATTCACAAGTTGTACATTTACCACATTAGTTAAAATATTCTTTATTTCATTCCCATTGTCCTTCTAACACAATCTCATTCTAATTTTCTGTTGATGGCTGGAGAGAATTTTTCTCTTGATTGCTTAGTCTCTAGTATCTTTGTGTTCCATCTGGGCCCGTGTGTCTGCTGTTCATGGAAGTGTTTATGCCATGAAAAATAATTTTTAAAGTGGAGATCTGAGAAAAGCATCTGAGTCAATTCAGTTGGTTTCCAGGAGCCTTTTCCTCAAGATGCCATCTGCCTTGCAACAGAGAACATTGGTTGAATGATCAATTCTGATGAATCTGTTAAGCCGTCCAGAAATATTGTTCTGATGTCATGAACATGATGCCTTTACCTGATGTCATATCAGTCATCTCTGGGTTCACTGGAAATGTATTCTTGTTTCAACTTGGATAACAAGCATAGGTTGCAAAGGGAGTCAAGACTCATATTCTATGCCCCACTGAACATTCATCAGGAAGATATCTGGTTGAGATCTATTTAACATTGGTGCTCCTACCCACAGCCAGATGAAACCATTTCGTCATGAGCCACTGAGAACATCGCATCAAGCGTAGATTGAAGCATTTTGTTCTGCCAGAAACAGCTAATTCTGCTAAGGTGTAAACCTTTGTCTGTCACCATTTATACAGAATATCAGAATAGATACTGTAGATGAGACTTCAGGAAGTTGATTTTAAATATGTTGACCCAGTTAGTTAAAATTAACACATATGTTTACCGATTGAGTTAATATTGATCCAAATAAAATTAATGACAGGTTAAATCAGAATTAGCCCCTGAGTTGTATTTGTTTCCTTAAAATAAGTTAACAAAATATTCTACACCCATGAAAGCCAGTCAAAAGTTTGTCAACATCTCATAGAAAAAATGAACTATTAAAGAAACCAATGAACAGTTGTATACATCTAAATAAGGTAGAAGAAGTTCCTCATTTACATTTTCTTGCTAAGTTTCATTTTCCACACATTCTTAACAATGGAAATATTATTCTTATGAAAATCCAATCTTACCGAATGAATTAGCTTCAATCATGCCCCTACATTGCTTTCCCTTGTAAGATAAGAGCATAATTTTTAAAATTAATCAATGAATTAATAGTTGCTAAAAAGTTTTAACTTTTGAACCTAACATATTACAAACTAATGTGTTACCAATCAAGATTGTTGTAGATATGCAATGGGAATGGCAGAAATAAGATGAAAGTGGGCAGTCGGTAGACCAAGTTTGATTGGCTCTTGATTTTGCTGTAATTATAGGATTTAGATACCATCTATGAAATCTTAGACCACCCAATACACAGCCATCAAGTGATTCCCAAAGTTTTCCATGAGTATATTTTTGGCTCTCCGGAGCATTTTGAATCAAAGCATCAGAACAAGAATGATGTGAAGGAAAAAGGTATTATAGGAGTAGAACACTATTAGTGCCATGAGTGGGAATTCTAAAATATATAATACACTAAAAAGATTCCAGACAACTAAGGAGCCAATTAAAAAAACCACACAGTTCCTTATATTACCAAACATTGCAATAATTCAGGCATGATATGTGAAGTGAACAAAACTTGTACAAAAAGTGATGGACACCTTCACTTGGGAATTTAAGGTCCTTTAGTAGGCTACGACACATAGGCATACTTTAAACATTGTGCTCTACTCCTCTTTTTAGTGGCAGTTTTAGGGGAGAGGGCCGACAGCTGAGGTCCTTTGTGCCATTAGGGATGGATAGCAAATGATGAAGGGTGGAGAGGAACCCGGTATCGGCATTAGTCTGCCATTAATGAAAGGCACCAAGGGGTCCGCAGCTTAACGTCCCATCTGACGGACAGCGTACTCTCTCCTAGTGCCCCCCAAAAAGCATCTCAAGGGTCCCGATACCATTGAAAAAGATCTGCCATCTGTGGTATTCGAACCCAGGCCCTCTGGGTGGGAAGGGAGAGGGTCCAGGTAGTTAGTACTTTAGCCACCATACCATTCCGATCCCCCCCTCTTTTTGCCCCGACCTCAACCTTCTCACCAGTAAGTATTCACCTTTTGAAATTTTGCTTATTACATCACCATGAAATAACTGTAAAAATGATCAGAGATCAAAAATCATTTTCGTTATTTATGGATTTTCTTACCTGAGATTAGTTTTGCAGGGACGATACCTATTAACTACTATACCTTGTTCTGCTACTTGGGCAATGGTAAATCCCAGAGTGATAGCCATAGGGACTGGGTTAAAATAATAATCGCTTTCATCCTATGGGTTATTTCCTACCCAGAGGATTTTTGTAATGTTAGCGTAAGGCTGTGTGCATTTCTTGCTACCTATTGAGTTAAAATCTGATATTTTCAAGAACACCCACTAAATGTCCATGCTCCAGAGTTTCATATTCATTGAATTCAAGTTTCCAGTTTAATAATCAGGTTTCTAGTTCCGTGGGCACCCTGAATATTGGGTCAGCAGCAATCCAACAGATAATTCCATCCCATCTCAAATGTATGCACCAAATATTATCAATTATCAACGTTATACACAAATGTTTTTCCCATATTTTTCACACAGCATGAATTTAGTTTATGAAGCTATAAAAAGGAACAGGGAGCTAGATGAAAATTCCAAGGTAAGTTTGCAAAGTAACCAAAATAACATTGAATGGCCAATGAAAATGCATTTATGAATATGTATATTCAAAAATTATCTTGGGAACTATTATAGGATATTGTGTAAATTGAGTAACTGCTTTAAACAGTATAACTAAAGCAATATGGTAAATCCATTATTGAAATCAATTTTGGGTGAGCACGAACATATGCAAGCATCATTAATCCTTGGCATCAGTGGGCCCCAATTCAGGTGCAACCCGTGGAAAGATAGTTTAATTACTCAATAATTTCATGTTATTTAAGGGAGTCAACTATAAATATGGAGTGCATTTATTGCTATTTAAATTAACTTTGTGACTATCTTTGATTGTCATTGTGGTAAAAAGTAGCATAAAATCAAGAATAGAAGTCACCTTCGAATTAGCAGAAAAATTTTCAAGGGAACGATAAGCATCCTTCCTTCATAAAATCACTGCTTCAATAGCTGCAGCAAATGATATTTTAGTTAGTCTCTGATTTCATTATGGTACTGCAGCAATTATTAAGGAAGATTTGGCTTAGGCTTAGGTTAATTAAAATCATCCTCTACAATTTACACAATTATAATCTTGCTAAATGGCATTTAGATTCTTGTTAGATTTAATGAAATCTTATATATTGTTAGATATTATGAAATATCAGAATAATATGCACACATTTAGGAATGTGTATAAACTATTTTGGCATTCATAAAATATTACAAAGCAAAATGTTGAAATACCTGGAGGTAAATTATGTAAGGGAAAGATTATGGCTTCTCCATGTAACATAAGAATAATTTTCCACCAGTAAAACTATAAAAATGAATATCATGATGGATGATTTAATGTTTACCTATCATATCAGAGAAACGTCCATTGAAGACGGGACGCAAAATGTATTTGATGCCTGATGGCAGCAGAAATCCCATGAAGGATGCAATTCCATTTCCAGCAATGGCATTTTATCTACTGAATAATAACCAAGCATTTCCTCTTGTTGTTCCGGATTGACTAATAAACATTCAAAGGATGGAAAATGCTTGGAAACTATAACTGTGCACTGAACATTTTCCCATTGGAATTTTTCCCATATTGTCCTTGATTTGGTACATAATTCTAACAATCACTGATTTTGTATAAAGACGCACCTATAGAGGCCACATACAACAACAACATATGTAGGAATATGTGAAGGTTATGACCTCTTCCCCAATAAATCCTTCAACATGTAAAATCTGCAACCTATAAGAATTACAAGAAATATAAGTATGTGAATGTGAAATTAAAATTACTGAAACTGTTAATTTTTAAATGTCATGCATGTATGTACCACAAGGGTGGTTTGAAAGGTTTTCAAAAAAATGGAAACTATTTTGATTTCAGGATAATCTATTTTTATTTTTCAACATAGACTCTTTTTAAGTTTATATAAATATTTCATCCAATGCTATACTAATTCAGCAAAATAAGCATTTGTTTCTGTAATAATTTGGATAAAATCTCCTTCCTGCCAGTCGCTCTCCATATTGGATCACAGAAAGGAGTCTGAGGGAGCCAAATCTGGCATGAGGAATGCATCGGAATTGTAACTCACATCACTGTTGCGGCCACAACTGCAGAGGAGTGACCTGACGAGTGGTCGTGATGGAAAAGAAACTTTTGTGGGGCAATGGTGGATGTTTTCCTGAAGCTTTTTTTCAAACAGTCTGATAGTGATGCATTGTGTGCACCTGCTTCGGCTGAACCTTTTCCAAATAGTCAATGATGATCACTCCTTGGAACTTCCAAAAATTTCCCCATAGTCTTCCCAGCTGAAGGAATAATCTATGGTCCATTCTTCCTATCGTCAACCCATTGATTACCCTGGTTCTTGGTTTCAGCTGGTGTAAAGTCCAGCTGATTTTGCTGAAACGGGCAAACTGACCTCGAAGCATGCCACATTACTTTGTGCCAGCCGTGAGTGCCCATCTTTTGGAGAGCTTCCTCATGTCCAAATATAGATGCAAAATGGTGCATACACACTCACTACGATAGCTTTCTCACGTCCAATAACCAATTTTAGAGTGCTCATCAAAAGTGCATATAGTAGGACTGGTAGAAGGTATAGAGGAAGGCTGTCAGTAGCACAGGTGGGTAGAAAATGTGGCATAAATATCAAAAATACTGGGCTGTGAATCTACACATATTATGAGAAAAAGAAGCAGATTCTGTGGACTGTTCCATATGGTTAAAGGAGAAAAAGCTTGGGGAGAATTAAGGAAGCACTTCAGAAATGCCGGCTTTATGGGGAGAAATTACCAAAAATTTAACATAAAATCCTGGGTCCAAAAAACTTATATAAAAAATGTGCATTTTTCACCAAAATGATCATTTGTTGTACAATTGCGTAACTTTATGGAATTTGCATAATATATTGAAATGAAATGAAATGATTTTATTATTTAATTTCATTTCATTTCAAAATGATAATTGACTGGAACAGTCTACAAGCAGTATTATTTGAGCTCTTCCCAAACTATGTAAATATATTTTTCAATGCCAAAATTTCATGTAATAATTGCATGTCTGTGAAGTTTTATGCATAGATGTAATGCATTTAAAATGAAAGTGCAATTTGAAATTTCATGCATAAATGTAAATTGGATGTATTTTGCCACCTGACCAACTGCCAACTTGTAACATTTTCCTATATTTCCTAGGGATATACCTATGAAGAATAGAGAAATATAAATTTAAACAATTCTCATTCACTCAAGATGCAAATAGCATTATCAATCTCACATGCCTTTACTTTTCAATCATCCCATACCATGTCATGGATTTTATCGATAGTATCTCAAGTATCGACTTAAGAAGGGCATTAAAAACATTCTGCATCACTTGCACCGAAACTTGTATGGCCACTTCAAAAATTTTAAAACAACTTATGTGGATGCATTGAAGATGCCGATTAATGACAATGTTTATCATGTTTCTCTTTTGTCTTTTGAGGCAGATTGCCTATCATGAAATAATATTTTATCAGCTCACGAATTTCTTTTTCGTCCATTTTTTTTTTTTTTTTTGGGAAATCATTCAACTCGGACGGTTCAAACAAATACTAAACACGAGTGACTGTCCAATCTGGCTGAAAATTGGCTGAAGTTCCTTCGAGAGGCTCTGCTCACACGAGAACAAATTCTATACGAGACAGCACTATCATCATCTCTCTGGCTTTGCGCAGACTTTTCAAACTACCCTCTTACTTCATTTAGGAAATTAATTGGTGTACATGATACATTATGCATACACTGTTATCATACCTACCCTGCTATTATACATATGCATGTACAATTTCTGTATGAACACTGCAACCTATTTTTTTCATCATATTATGTGGCTTGTAGTTAGATACTCTGACTAATTTATGGCCTTTTCCAAATGTTTTCCAAGAACCTGCGGGAGATGCCACAACAGTAACTTTTAACGGAGCCATCCGCTTAATGTTTATTAGAATTAAATTTCAGAATGTAAAAATTATTCACCTTGACCCGGATGATTTATCCACAGAAATTGTGCGACAATTTTTCTTCAAATTCATTTTTATTTTTTTGACATATAGTTTCCTTTTACACTTTTTATGCACACTTTCACATACACCGCACCCTTTTTCCAGCGATACTCTAACTTTTGTGACCCTTCCAAATAGTGGTTGACGTCTTTCTCTGCAAGAGAGGCGTTCAGGTATGCGATAACCTTCTCGTCCAATTAAAATCTCAGCCCTTCAAGCGAAACCTTTAAGTTAGGAAACAGAGTGATGTCGCTGGGGACCAGATCTGGTGAATACGGTGAGTGGTCAACCAATCCGCAGTACAATTCATGAATTTTAGCCACGGCGACTGCCGAATTCTGAGCAGGTACGTTGTCCTGATGGAAAAGCACATTCTTCTTCTTCAAATGCTGTCGAGATTTTTGCAATTTCTGCCTTCAGTAGGTAAACCAATTATGCGTAATACTTTCCCATTATGTTTTACCTTTCTGAAGATAATTGATGAACGCAATCCCGTGGCAATCCCAACAAAACAGTCACCATAACCTTCCCCCAGCCAATGTAACCGTCTTCGCCTTTTTCGTAATAGGGTCATCCCTTGGTGTCCAGTGTTTTGACTGTTCTTTCGTCCCGGGAGTGTAGTCGTGGATCCAAGTCCCATAATCAGTTATGGATCGATGCATAAAATCTGACCTGCTTCGCTTAAACCGCTTCAAACATGGCATTGGAAATGTTCATTCGAACGCGTTTTTGGTCCAAAGTGAGCAAACAAAGCACCCAACGAGCGGATACCTCGCTCATTTCTTGTCATTAGAAATTGTTACGTTCTTTTAGGCCTGTAAACTGCTTACATGACATATTCATTAATAAGTGATAACTTTCATAGATAATGAAAACAAAACGTCCACGCAAGCATTCCCTTTCAATTAGACTCTGTATTGCTATGCAGGCAGTAGTTAAGTAAGTATACAGTCATTCAATACTTTTGCTAATTTATGAACTATTCATGCTTGGTGCTATTTTCATCTAATGAACTCCTCACTGTCATAATGCTAATGTCACCAGTTGACATGTGATTTGAAAACTTAAATGAATTCTTGTTGCGTGTTGTTTCATCGATTCTGTTAGTAACATACCCATTGAAACTACAAGAACATTTTCTAGCGAGTAGAGGATTGGTTCGGCTCAAATCATATCAGAACCTGCCACTTACTATCATAACGGATGCCTATCTGAAGCCACCTTAAACTGTGAGGCCTCTGAATATGACGCCCATGCGTTGAAAATAGTCGTTTCCGATTAAAATTACAGTGGTATACAATACAAGTTCTGCCCCAGAAATAGTATGACTTGTTTTTCCCCAGATAGACGGACGGGCGAACGGAGGTTTCTCTGGTTGGTTCGAGGGAGGGGAGTCTCGGGAAAGGCTGGAGACTGGTGCTAGAAAGCTCTCAGCCTTTGCGGAGTGTGGATCTTCCGTTTGCGATACCTCTATAACGTGACCTCGTAACGCTCCGTCATGAAGCGGTCATTGGAACAGCCATCAAATTTTTTTGTGAAATTGGCCAAAACCGGAAAAGAGACCCATGACATGCTCAAGGCAGCTACTGGGGGCATAGCCATGATCAGATCGGGTGTTTTTGACAAGTTGTTTCGGGAGGGCAGAGAAGATGCTGAAGACGCCGAACGTTCAAGATGCACTTTGACCTCAAAAAGGGAAGACATTCATGCAAGAGTGAAGTCTTTGTTGGACAGGGATCGCAGTTTAAGTGTTCGCATGTTTTACGAAGAACTTGGCATTCCTAAAAGTAACCTGCATCGCCTCGTGACCGAAAACATTGGCATGAGACGAGTGTGCACGGGAAGTTGGTGCCGCGAGTGCTCCCCGACGAACCAATGGGCACTCGCACGCGGTGTTTTGCCTGGACCAAATGAGTGAGGGTCCAAAGTTTTTAGACAATGCCCCACCAGACTTCTTCCTCTTCCACCGCCTCAATCCGTGCTGAAAGTAAGGTCACCACGGCTCGGTGGAAGCGATAAAACAGGCCGTGACGAGGAAGCTTAGCGGTAATCCGGGCGCCGCCGCCTTCCAGAATGCACACGAGGTGCGGTGGGGGGGGGGTGGACGTCAAGGTGCTACTTCGAAGGCACTTGAGTGAATGAATCAATTATAGCAACACATTTTTTCAATCGACTTCGTCCAACTACTTTTGGAACAGACCTAGTACATAACATTCCTCATTTCGTGAATAAATTAAGGAAGCTGAGTTGTATTCACCTCATGCTCTGTAATGTAGTCTGTGTTCATTCCTATTAGAATGTGAGAAATATGTGTATTGGTAGTATGCCCTCCAAATCTCTTGTGCATGGGTTCACTATTGCATCAATTAAACCAATATTTATTACCTATAATTTTAATTATCCTTAATCGCCAAAGAAGACATTGTGGAAATAAACTATAATTAGTTTGTCGTTTCAGAATCATTTAAGCATTTATATCAATCCATTGAAGGAGTTTCGGCATTTAAAAGTTTCATTTGATTGTTCCTTTCCAATATCAGTGTAATTAAAAAAAATAATAAGTTGTATTTTATGGCAGTGAACTTTTTCAGAACAAATTCGTACTGGAGCTCGTCAGTGACGCGGGGGAAAACGCTTTTAGAAAACCTAAATACGATATATTTAATTTTTATAGGGTTCCTGTTTGACAGCGTTGATGATGACGTTTGAGGGAGTGTTTCATTTCTTAAGGATCGTTGCAAAGGGTGGGGGGGTTGGGGGGGGGGGGGGGTTGGGGTTTGGGGGTTTCGGACATGCCGAAAATCGTCCATGTAATTTAAGGACGGCCCGTATTAAGTGCGAGGTCAGGGTCCTTCCTTGCCAAGCCCATCAAAATGCACTCCCCGAAAGACGCGAGGCCTTCCCTTCCGAACGCAGATCGGTCACCTCTCCCCATGAAATAATCTCCTCGAGCGAAAAGAAACAGTTTCAGTTTGGGGCGACGACAAGGGACCTCCCCTCATTCTCTTCTCGTGGCCACCCATAAATTCGATTTGATACGTTTCACCCTTTCGACCCGATTTCCACGGAAAAATTGCCAGTTTATTAGTGTGCTTTTTTACAGCGTTCGCCCCAATTTAACGCCAAAATTATGCATAGATTGTATTGAAAATTGTTACTGGCAAAGATAAACGTTTGCAATACACTTGTACAATACAAGTGGCCCAGTTTCGAAACCAGGAATATTCGTATTTGTCAACGATGTTTAAAGGGTAAATCGAAAGTTTTATGTGTAAAAACATTTTTCACTAAATCATTATAATAGAAAATAATTTATTCTCATGCCTGGGTCTTCAAAGAAAGAACAGCTCATAAACTAAACTTTTCAAATATGCTTTTCCTGTATCTTGCTCGAATTTTTTTCAAAATATGTCTTTCAAACGTGAATTTTGGACAATTTTGATTCACTTTCTCGCAAATTGTACACTGCTTCCTACATGGTTTACCAACATACGATGACGGATGAAATAGGTGCGCTATTCAAGAAAGTTAAAAAACTGTCGGGAAGTAAAAAGAGAAAATTTGTGTTAGCAATCACAGATATATCGGGAAAATGTAAATTCCAAAGAAACTGCAGGAGATGGCGCAACAGTATCTTATAACGGAGTCATCCGCTAATTTGCATTTCAATGCAACTATTTCACAGTGTAAAAATTATTCGCCTTGACCGGCATCCCGGTCAAGGGAAAAATGTAGTTGAACCAGGAAAGATCCAATAGAGATGGAAGAATATATGTAGAAGACCTGTACGGTAAAGAACTTAGGCCAGCAAGCTTAAGCATAAAAAGAGAATGTGACGTAGATTAAGATAGCTTAGGTCCAGACATACTCTACGATGGCATAGAAGGTGTAATAAAGGAAATAAAATCAAATAAGGCTGTGGGGTTGTACAACATTCCTGCGGAATCAATGAAAGGTTTAGGAAAATGTGGGAGGAAGAGTTTTTACGGCCTGAATCGTATAGAGTATAAAATCATGAGAGAGTATTTTGGCCGGAAGACTTTGTGAGATCAGTGTTAGTTCCTATTCTGAGAAAGGTAAAGGCAACATCATGTGAGGACTACAGAACAATAAGTTTCATCTCGCACTCAGTTAAAATGGTTCTCAGGATCATCAATAAAGGATAGAGAGTAGGGCAAATGGTTACTTAGGGGATGATCAGTTTGGATTTAGGGAGGGGAGAGGCACGCTTGATGCCATTGTAGTAATGAGATCACTAATCGAGAGACTTATTGAATACAATGATATCACAATAGTATTTGCCTATTTCATCAACCTTGAAAAGGCGTTTGATAGAGTGAATTGGGAAAAACTAATGAGTATATGGCAGAAAATAGGAATAGATTGGAGGGAAAAGAGGGTAATCTGCTA
Organism: Hetaerina americana; assembly: GCF_022747635.1. Classification (NCBI taxonomy): domain Eukaryota; kingdom Metazoa; phylum Arthropoda; class Insecta; order Odonata; family Calopterygidae; genus Hetaerina; species Hetaerina americana. The sequence continues at coordinate 233,689 of NW_027286732.1, forward strand.
CTTGTACATGTATCAAACTGCCCAGATGCAAGTTGGGGAACGAGGAGTCCGGATGGGCTGCGTTAGGAGGAGGTTGCCCATTATCACCGGTGCTGTTCAACGTATATGTGGAGGAAATGATTAAAGAGGCATGGGAAGAACTGGGGGTTGGATCGAAACTTTGCGGGTAAATCATAAAATCAGTTAGGTTTGCTGATGACGAAGAGTTAGTTTGTCAGTCAGCCAAGGAGTTGCAAGCATTGCTGAGTGAATTGGAAATTCAGCAAGTGAGTTGGACACTCAGCGCGATAGATATGGAATGAGAATCAATATTAATAAAACAAAGGTTATGCGATATTCCAGAATGAGAGTGACGTGTGAATAAGGGGGCAAAAACTAGAACAGTGGAACAGTTTACGTATGTCGGAAGTGTTTTGGACCAAAATGGTCAAAGCAGGAGAGAGATAAGGAGAAGAAATGCGCTAGGTAAAAAAGCTTTCGCGCTGGAATAAGGGACAATATTTAATGGGAGACTACTTCGAGGGGGATGTAGACGAATAAATAAGGGGATCGAGATGGTGCGGGGGCTAACGTACTGGCTTCCCACCCTGAGGGCGCGGGTTCAAATCCCGGCGGTGTTGAATATTTTTCAGAGGTATCTCGATCCCTACTTGAGGTGCTTTGTGGAGGGCACTTTGAGGGAGTACGCCGTCCGTCGGATGGGACGTTAAACTGCGGACCCCTTGGCGCCTTTCGTAAAGAGTAGGCTAATGCCGACGCCGGGTTTCTCTCCACCCTTCATCCTTTCCTGTCCATCCCCTATGGCGCAAATGACCTTAGCTGTCGGTCGCCTCCCCTCAAAACTACTACTACTACGAATAAATAAAATTCTTCCCAAGCAACTCAACTTCCCGTTATTTATTGAGCACCCCTCATACTTAATAGAATTCCGAGTCCAAAAACCTTATTTTGGAATACTTGCTTGAGTTGCCAAAAAGTAACGACACCGCACCTCGCAAGGCCCAGACGAAGCACCTCATGGCTGTCTGTGAGAAGCCCTCCCGAACGGTAGCGTCTCCATCGCCAGTCGACGGCACTTGGAGCGACATCATCAAGCCCGCTAACTCCAAATGGAAGAGGTCGCTGAAACGCTTTTCCGTTCTCTTGGCGACGCGATTCGCACTCTTAAAACAATTATCGCATCGCAATATTAGATAATAATTAAGGCGTCAAAATTTGCTACAATTCTCTTCTTTAATTTGTATTATACGTATAATCCCTGGGGGGACGCGGAATTTTCGAGCATTCGTAAAAATAGTTTATATTAACCCCATTCGTCTGTTTCTTCATCGCTCGTTTGAAATCATCTTAATCGGACATATTCGGTGTAGTTTTGAAGCACTTAGTTGCTTTATACGTACAAATCACCGATTTATTTTTAACGCAGTTTACGAGGGTGAAGATTTAATATAAATCCTTGAAAATGGCCCCCATAATATGTTCTCTGGCGAAGAAATTTATCATATACATTTTTGATATGCAAAAATGTTTTCTTTCAAAAACGAATTCCCTAAAAAGTGAGGGGAATCTTATGTTGAACGTCGAAAAAGGTTATCTCTTTGGTAAATTATTCATTGGAAATTTGAACGTTCTCCCTCAAAGAGAATGATAAAACTCAATGTGCATATATTCCTTTTTTATGCGTTGAAATTAAGCTTCTTCACGCCTTCCTTTTCGATGTAATTGGTTTAAAGCATGTCATCGTGAGTAAAAGAAAACATTGTCTTCTCATTGTCAGTCCCATTACTACTCAAGAAAAAATTGTAATGGCCAGGCAACGTAATATACACCGATGTATGTATTTGCATGTTATTCTTGGTTCTCTTAAGAACCGATTCATCCAAATTTTGAGGAGTAGATACTAACACATCGCCAACTCTTAAAACCACGCGTGGAATGGAAGAGGGTTCATGCAAACATTGGGAAAAAGGATGAGCATTGAATGACATTTGGCGCACATGAATACAGTTTTTTACGAAAAATGGTCTCCAATCGCTCTCCGATTTCCTCTCCACCTAGCTGACGTGTCCGTTTCCGGGTGAGATTGTGACGAATCCCGATTGTAAAATGGATCTCTTTGGATTTGAAACTGGATATCACGATTTATTTTCCAAATTTCTACAAAATAAAAAAAATATATCCGAAAATGATAGTGCCGCTACAATAGCATGGAAAGCCGACCAAAGAGGAATGGCAGCGTTGTCTAGACTCCGGAAATGTTTTCACTTCCTTCAATAATGTTAGCTTGACGTGATCAAGCAATCTCAGCGTAAAAATTAAAATACATAAGATATAATTTAAAGAATATACCATCACTAACCGAAATAATCATAAAATGACTTATGTTGGTTTGTATGCTTGAGAGCGGTCAAAGTTTAGGAGGCTTGAACAAGTTTATAAATTGGACATATTAAATTATTGAAACCAATTAATGGAATATTTTAGCTAGAGAGTGAATTTGGGAGCAAGGGCGAAATAATATTCGACAGTGAAAATATGCTCTTTAAGGAAATCATGCTCCATTAATGAGGAACACTTGATAAATATTAGCAAAATAAAAGCAGTTTAGCTGTCTCCGTTCGATGCACTAAGAGCACAAATATTTTTGTAGCAAGAATCGAAATTCGATGGACCTCCGTTTCTTGCAGCGTGGCTTCATTATGCTTCGACTGCGATCGTTGACGCACGCAATCGTTTCTTCTCTCCCTGTTTTCATTGTATCTCACGTGATGACTTTTGTTAAGATTATAATTTTATTGGTGCAATCACATGTTAAAATTCATCATTTAGCCCCTATCTCAGTTTTATCTCTCGATTAATGCCATACATTTACTGTTCGTTTTTATTGCTTCATTTTCATGTTTAATTTTTGACGGGGAACTATTGGGGATGCGTTTTTAAACCTCATCCATTGATGGAAAACGTTAATATGCTTCTAATTGACCGATTAATTTACAGTTACTTTTCGAAAATAGGTTTAAGCTAACCGGGTTCTCTGTTTGTAAATAATAGCACGATACAACAATTTCAGAGGGTACCAATCATTCGACTCGACCGGGATACGAACCCGGATCCCTCGATGTTCCACCGAGTGCTTAAACCAGTTAAGCTAACCTCGAAGGCTCTGAGATCCCGGTCAAGGCGAATGGTTATTACACCCTGAAGCCGTTGCATCGCAATGCACATTTAGGGGATGTCTACGTTAAAATAGTTACCGTCGCGGAATCTCCCGCATCTTCTAAGGAATAGGTCACATCTACAACTACATAATACTCTGCAAGCCGCCGCAAGGGGTGTGGCGGGGGGTGTTCGGTCACCACTAGTTAAAAGGAACAATACCACATGTAAAAAACAACAACATGAAAAACTACACCCACAGCAGCGCACACACTCATGCAAAAAACCCTTCATCCAACACTCATGCAAACACATGTACCATAAACCAACAAACAGCTGCACCCCAGGATGCAGCACGAAAGCCATCCAACAACACGCAAGCCAGGACACAACAAGCAAGAATGCGAAACTCCACCACCACATGAACATGCAACACAAAACGCTCTCCCCCCCAAGGAGACGTGTTAATCATTTTAAAGGGAATTTTTAAAACGAACATTCCTTTTTGTATAAAGAATATTCCTTTCATCTTCTGTATTTTAGGTACACGTGCAGTAACTGGGCGTGATTATATTGAATAGGTTGATGCATCCCTCCATGGAGCCGGAATGAGAACGTGGAGTGGGTGGCCGAGACAGTGGGGGGAACGAGACGAGGTCCACCCACGACTGAGCCACCAAGCACTACACTTCGCCTCTCATCCCGCAGGCGCACCGTTCAGGCGCGCACCCCAGTATTGACTCCCTGAGTATCCGAACCACGAAATTAGCGATTATTATTATTTGTTCCTAGGCTTGTCGTTCCCCACGCTCTCGACGGAAACGAGTGTGGGATTGACGCTTTAAGGCGAGAGGGTTTTCGGGAGTGATTGAAGTAAGCAGGGCGAGGCGGGGTCCACGGGTCGGAGGGGGGATTAGTGAAGGGAAACAGATCTCCCCTCGAGATGCTTGGGAGGAAAAAAGCCTCGAAGACCTTAGGAGGACGGCGGGGCTTTGGGGTGGACAGGGGAGAGGGAGAGGGGAGGGTGGGGGGAAGGGAGGGACTGGAGGGAGAGGAAGGGGAGAGACAGACAAGTGAAGACGCCAGTCCGACTGAGACTAAACACTCGGACTCCCCATCTCTCGCCGCACAGAAGATGTGGAGGAGAAGAGAGGGGTGCATACGCAATGGCAGCGCTTTAACAAACCATTTATATCAGTCCCAGGCAAAATTAAAAATGTTCGCCTTCTTAGTGGAGACTTCTGTACATTAAATACCTGCTATTGCTACATCTTCAAATTTGAAATTAATAGCTTTCACTTTCACACGATTTCTTTCGGGATGAAAAAAATAGAACGATTTTCTGTTTGAATAGAAAAAAATGTCTCGAATAACAATATTTTCACCCCCCCCCCCCCGGCGTAGCGTATATTTTCTCTCGGGAGAGAGACACCCCCCGTGCCCGGCTAAAGGAACAAAGATTCCCATACACCCCCTCTTCTTTGCCTTTCCCTCCCTTGGATCCAATGACTCCCAAGTCTGCTCACTTGATTCGCACCAAAGCGCCCAGGAATACGAGGAGGCATCGAGGCACTTAGCCTCTCATTTACGAAACATTAAGTATTCCGCACGCTTATTTTGCCGAGGAAGCTACAGCATCTTAAGATTTGAGCGCCAACTGTTCGCTCGCCACTTTTCTCCCACGTGTTTTCCCATTCGGTGTGACAACATTGCATTTTTATCACTCGCTACAGTTTAATAAAAATGGGAAGTTTTTCAGCCCTTCGTCGAACACATATTTACAGTGCCGCTATTGCATGGCGAGAAACTATTAATACTGTTGGTTATAATTTTTAAATAACAAATTTCGCACAGTGTTTAACATTTTGTATAGTTCAATTTTAATTGAAGTAGTCTCGTGATGATTTCTCTGCATGGATTTTGTATTTAAAATGCTTGTAAATTTTTTATAAAAATTGTATGCATTGAAAATTATGCAAAAAGTGAGCGTAAACGTTATTTGAAACGTTATTCATAGCCTTTCGTCATTCGTGTATCCAGTTTTGTTAAAATATATACAGATCCAACACATTTTCATGCAACCTGGCTAAATGGAATCGATGAAAGAGCATACAATCCGTTGAAAAACACAAGTTTCACTTTCGTCGTGAAATATGGCAAGGAATTCTGATTGCAACCCATGGAAAGAACCCAAAGGCATTGTGTGAAATTCACACTTGAGGGTAGGGGGGCCAGTTCCTTTCCCTGTGCCGGTTATGGTTTCCCAGGAAGATCTGCTCCCCGAAAAATCACATATCTTGGATGGAGTTGCAGGTGCCCAAAGAGATTATTGTGAAAATTGAACCTGGCCCCTCCGGTCATTAGTCCAACGCCCTACCCCCTGGACTACCACAACCCACATTATACTATATATATATATATATATATATATATATATTATGTGGGTGGTGGTAGTACAGGGGGTAGAGGGTTGGACTACCGACCGGAGGGTCCCGGGTTCGATTCCCGGGCAAGGCACTCTGGGCACCTGCAGCTCCACCGAAGCTGGTAACAGGTAACAGCTTTTCCTGGAAAACCTATATATATATATATATATATATATATATATATATATATATATATATATATATATATATATAATGTTTCTTTTCCATGTCTAAATTTGTTGGTCTGAGTTCTTCACTATACAGTTCTTCTATATATTCCTTCTATCTCTCTTGGATCTTTCCCGTGTCAACTATTACCTTACCCGCCTTATCTCTAACTGTTAGCATAGATCTCCCTTTCTTACTTCCCGATAAAAATTTAACTTTGCTGTACAGCACACCGATTTCACCCTTCCTCTGCATACTTTCCATATCCTCGAACTGCGTCTTCCACCATGCTTCTTTCGCTTTATTTGTTACCCGCCTCAAGTTATTGTTTAACTCTTTGTACTTCATTTTGCCTAACTCTGACTAAACATTCTTCCATTTTCTTCTCTCATCCATCTTTTCAATCATCTCATCCGTGATCCACGGTTTCCTAGTCCTTTTCGCGTTAACGATTCCAAAAGTCTCTTTTGCGGCTTTAGACAACCCTTTCTTGATACTTTCCCATTTTTCTTCGTTAGTACTTAGCTCTTTACCATCCTCCCTGATTTCCTCTACAGCCTGTTGGTACTCAACTTTTCAAACCATTTAATGCTTCTACATTCTATTTTCTAACTCGCCGCCCCTGCCTTATCTTTTTGAAATGGACGCTACATTTCATAACAACTAAATTGTGGTCAGAGTCCGCATCCGCTCCCAGGAAGTTGTGCGAATTTATCACGCTGTTCCTAAACCTGGGTCTAATCAGAATATAATCCAGTTGCTACCTTTCTGAGTCACCTGGCATTTTCCATGCATACCGGCGTCTTTTGTGGTGTCTAAACCAAGTGTTGGTGATGGCTAACCCCTGTTTCCTGCAGAACTCAACTGCTTTCTCTCCCCGGCCATTCCTCGTGCCTAAACCGTAGTCCCCCACCTCATCACCTTAGCCTACCGTCGCATTGCAATCCCCCATCACTATCAAATGTTTCCCTGCAGGAACACACGCGATTATGTCCTCCAACTAATCGTATATCCTATCGACCTATTCCTCTAAATGGTTGCTCGGTGGCATGTATACCTGAATAATAACCAAGTTCGTCGGTTCTCCTTTTATCTCTACTAGTAATAATCTATCCGTTACCTGCTCTATGTTGACTACGCTTCTTCCTACCTCTTCATTTAATACTATGGCAACCCCTCGTTGGCTCTCGTCCCCGCTGCCGATAATTATTCTATACTTATCACTCCAGTAATCCCCGCTTTCCTTCCATCTCACCTCGCATAGACCTAAAATACCTATATTTCCCCTTTCCATCTCTCGCTTAACATTCTCCAATTTCCCTGTCCTCCTCATTGTCCTAACAGTCCACGATCCTATTCTGAGTAATGTGGTCTTCTTCTCCTGCGTCTTCTGTCCTGCTGCTGCTGGTTTTCCCTTGCAAGGGTTTCATGGGATGACGACCGCGGAAGCCTTGCCTCCCCCGCTGCCGGGCACGACACACAGCCGATTGGGCCGAGCCCCGTGGTTGCCAGGACTCAAAATCTCTGTATAGTCCATATTGTTAATCTTGGGAATGATAATTGAGGTGGTTTCCCGTTGTCTTCCTCAATAGTGTTTTTAAAGTGACACCGTCACTTACTGGCCCCCCCACTGGGGTTAGACGCCATTGCAGCCGCCTCACTGAGGAACAGGCGCTGCGTGGACTACCTTTTGTCTAGCTCCTAACCTTCGACCTATCTGGCATGGGTGACCCTACCATGAGCAATTATTATTACTCCCGCCAGCACAGCTCTAGGGGTCATCGGAACGCACAAGCCCTTCCACCACGTCAAGGTTAAAGTCCGGGGAGGAATATACATATATGTATATATATATTTATATAATTTTATATATATATATATATAATTATGTGTATATATATATATATATGTATAATTTTATTATTAACAGATATAAGGAAAAGGGATAGGAACACATATAAAGGACGAACACAATAGAGGTGGGGAAGGCGGAATCGAACGGATCACAAGAGTAAAAATATTTCCTTGACCGGGACTCGAACCTCGGATCTTTCCACTTGCCGGGCAGATGCTCTTAACCACTTGAGCTATGATATAAATTATTTTATTCGGTTCAGAATATTACAGAGTTTGTTTGCATTATGCATAATATCAGGTCACAGATTATGGGTACATCATGTTTTTCTTTAGTTTAAGTGTATACATGGGTACATACATGATGCATATACCACATATATATCCACTTGCACATACATACGTACACATGCACATCCACATGCACATACATAAGCATATGCATACAGACGCATACTCGTACATTTGACCATTGACATTTAGAAGGTAAAAAGAAAGGAAGACAAGGTCCACAGATATTAGGATGGAGATTTTAGCTAGCAATGGAAAATTATGTATTGTAAGAAATTATCAATGGCAGGGTTGAAATTATCGATTCAATCAGTCTTTCAGCAAAAATAAAAAAAAACTCTTCAACGATGGACGAAGTGTGTCCGGCACCGGGTGGCTACCGGACATCACTTCCCAGAGTTCTGATCGTGGCTAGCGTCGCTCCGATCGCGACTCGACCCCGGGCGACGAGTGCTTCGCCGTTTCCCGGACGCCTCGTCCAACGGGTCGACGAGCGAGGACGCGGCATTTCACCGCATCCCTCCCCCCCGGCCTCATCCGAAGAGGAAGAGCCAGCCGTGGTCTCGACGAAGAGCGGGTAATTCGGCAGCGTTCCACAGGGGGCCTTCTTCGAAGGAGCACCGCTGGGGGCCGCCAAGGGGCAGGAGGTAACCTCGGGGAGGGTCGGAGTGGCGGACTGGGGCTCATCTGTGGAAGGGTGGTGGTCGGGAAAAATCAGGGGAGATAGCTGCTTGTGGTCCGTATCTTGAGAAGCGCTGGGAAGATCGTCGACACCTTGGCTGTCCTTAATGGGGAAAGAAGATGGGGTATGTGGGATTTTTGACTTTGGGAAACTTGTATGCGGGTCGACTTCCGGGGTCGGTGACGCTTCCTTTATAGTCAATGATAAAGGGGTCGAGGGATGAGCTGTTGGGGACGGGAAAACATCGCAATCAGATGCATCCTCCTCACCTGTCACCAGAGGTTCTCGGGGTGTTTGAAACCCGTGATGCAAGGATTGCGTAGCGAGGGCGTCGATGGCGTGAGCGGGGGGAGGGGGGCCCAAAGACCATCCCTCCTCATTTGACGAGTTCACGGAGACGGGGGCTGGAGGTCGTGTGATATTAGGCGAGGTGGTAGGTACGTGAGCCATTTGTAGATCGGTATTCGAGACCAGGAGCTTGGGTTTGTCTGTCCTCTTCTTTTTCGGTTCCCTTTCCTCCGTTGACGATTTTCGCTCCCGCTGACATTTCCCTCCAATTGAAGGGAGATGCGGGGGACCGACGGGAGCAGCCGGGGCCGCACCCTCGATGAGTAGAAGCGACCGCGCTCTCTCCTCCACAGCCACTTCGGGCTCGTCCATCTCCACGGCGGCGTTAGGGTTGGAGGCCATCGTCATTGCCTCCACATAGCTCTTACCTCCCTGGTTCCGAGGGCAGGTCTTGCGCTCGTGGCCTTCTTGGTTACAGCGGGCGCAAGTGCGGCGCTGACCCTCATAGATGATGATGGCCCGGTTGCCGCCGATGTGGAGGTACGAGGGGATATTTCTCTCGACCGTCATCCGCACAACCCTGGTGCCAGTAAGCACCCGCGCCATCTTGTCTCCCTCCCACCTGTTCTCCCACGAGCGATGGATTTTACCAAAGCGTTGGAGCTCGCCTGTTATGTCTTCCAATGGGGTCTCCACGGGGAGACAAAGAACCCTGACATTACACGGGCTGCCGGAAGTCTCGTCAATTGTTATTGTCGTCCTCTGGTCACTTAAAGACGGAAACGGTAGTTTCCGCGGAGTATTGTCTAAAATCCTAGTCATTGTAGCTTCGGTTGCCAACTTCAGGAATATCAAATGGCGATTGTATCCAAATTGGATCGCCACTATCTCTTCGGGTGTGAGGCCCAGCGACTCTAACGTGAAGAGGTGGACCTCCAACGGGGTAGGGGGCTTCGCCTTCTCGTCAACTTGCAAGGCGAGCGTGTTTAAGCGGCGCACAGCCATTTAAAGAAATCAAATTCAGCACACTCGCATGAAGAAGGAAAGCGCAAAAAAAAACGAGCACTTTAAAGGGAAATAAAACACTCACGAACGCTCCCTCCCCGCCACACGCACCCGGCGGTAGCAAACAAAAGGAGCCTAAGCTCTACACCAGGAATCAAGTCTTGCTCCACTCAACAAAACAAAAGTACGGCCTTCTCGGCGGAAGAAGTCGAGAGTCAAACTGCACGCTTCTTGATGAACTAGATGGTTAACCGCCGCTCGAAACAAAACACGATCGGAAACTCGATTTCCGAGAGAGTCCGGCAGTGCCGCTCTCCAAACCCCGGCGGCCGAAGCCTCGGACGCCGGCGATTTTAGACACTCGGTGAACACAGGCACGTCCTGCTATCGAGGCAGCTATCGAGGAAACGTAATTTACCCTGAGATCCGTGGGTTTAATATGTCGCCAAGCGCCCCGATTCTTTAGCCAAGAGACAATACACAAGAATATATATATATATATATATATATATATATATATATATATATATATATATATATATATATATACACAGTGCTTTTGTTTCAGCATTATCAAAATTCTAAATTGGAGTTCGAAATTTTTTCCAGTTAAACCAATTTTTAACTTTTTAACAAACTCCATGGGTTAAGATAATATTTTTCCATTGAGAAAAGGAAAAAATGTCACTACAGCATGTTGCAGTTATAATGTCGATTCAACAAAAGGTGGAACTGAGTAACTGAGAGAGCCAATTGCTCAAATTACGTGCACGACTGCCACAAAAACAGCCCGCTGGCCGATGGGAATCATCCTTGGAGTGCTTGGCAGAGGTGGAGTTCTTTCTATGACCCTCATTCTTTAATTAAATCCAATGAACGAATGTTAGTCACTGCATTTCTAAATTAAGGAACCACTATCACTATTTCACGAAGACAAGATTTTACGGGTCTTCATCGACCACATCCTCGATTCCGACATCCCTAAGCAGTAGTGAACGTCACTTGCAAAAGTTAGATACAGTTCCAACCTACAGGGAATGCAGAGAAATGAAAAATGTTCATAAACTCCCAGTAGACGTGGCTTGTGAGATTAATAAACAGCGGATGTGTGTAATAATTGGGGTATAAATGAATAATGGGCTATAGACAATTGTTTTATTCTACATTTGATCATGTAAAGAAAACTCTTAAAATTAAGTATTATTCAGAAACACCGAAAAGGATAAGTGAAACCAAAATAATGTTTACATCTCAAACGTTGTTTAATCAGAATGTTGAACCAAAACTTTAAATTTTCATCTGTCTGAATTTGTGTGATCAGGGATAGTATGGGGCTATTAGTTGCCTAACTCGGGTATTTCTTATAATTGCATTTCAAAAGGAGACCACTGGAGGTATTTTTATGTCGATTTAGAGGAATATTAGAACAAATGATACATTTAATGATTTTTTCAGAATTTGTCAGAGATGCTGTCTTTGAACAATAAAAGCTTGATTTTAAATTATTGATAGTGTAACCCTCTATGAAGAAATTATAAAAAATTAAAAAACCTCAGCATAAACATGTTTTAAAGTTCGTCATATATATATTTACACTCAGTCAGGGATTCAACAAACTCTTCGTTTTCTCTACTCTGCTATTACATGTCTGTGTTCCAGAATAAGATTCTTGATAGTAGTTCTCAAAAAAGAGCCGGAAAAACCATGAAAAATGTGCTCCCATATCAACCATTCCGCTGACAGAAATCATCGCCGGAAGCAATTCACTCGTTTCATTCCTACGATGACTATTAGAAGTGATTCCATCGAAATTGGAAGGATCTTTGCCCTACAGGGCCCTCTCAACTCCAAGCGATGAGATAAACGTGGATGTCCTCCTTTCGAAGTGTGGACTCTTCTCTTTGGCGGGCGGGTATTGGAGCTGGAGGGATGGAGCAGGAGGAGCGGGAATAGATTGAATGGATGTAGTAGCTAAGAGGCAGTCGTGTGATGCAACGTGTGAGGAGTAAGAGGGATTGGATTGGTCATCAATTAAGCCTTCGAATCTATAGATCCAAGTTGTTTGACTAAGCTCTAATATATGGATACTTACATGAGTTCATCAGATCGATTATACAGATACGACTCGATTAACGGTTAGCAGAGCGCCATTGGTTCAGCTTAACTACGAGAATCAAGGCAGGGTCCGCTTGAACACTGCACAGTGTCATAATCATTCAAGGAACAGAGCACATCCAAAGTGCCACAAATCGCCTTTGGATCCGTTTTCCATGCCATCAGACATGATTTTATTTCTCCTCTTTATTCCAAACTTACCTGACATTCTCTCTTCTTTTTGTACTTCATTAATATACTTGTACTGCACTGTTTCTGTGCCACATTATCTCTTAATTTCTCCATCGTTCATTTTTTCTTTTCTTTTTATATTTCCCCCCAAAAACTTCCTCACTCAGAGGCCAAAGCTGCTTCATTTGTCTTCCAATCTGCCCTTTTTTCTTCTTCCTTCTCCTTGGTCGTATCTTGCAATGCTTCCAATTCACGATCACCCTCTGAACGCAAAGGATTTGTTCCACAATTATTAAACGCTGCACCACATATCCAAATCAAATCAATCATTAATTTATGCATGCCTTTCAATACTGCTCTCAATTTCCTCCTTCTTTCGCTGCCACGATTTCTGCCCAAACATCCTTACTGCAACATCCTAGTTTTGTCAAAAATATGATCCCCGTCATGAGAAGTGAATTAAAATTTTAGTCTTCTCACATTTGGGGTTCCACCAATTCATCTTTTCTTACTTAAAAACTGCATGGCGATAAATTTATTTCAATTCAACCTCATCGGGTTAATTGTTTCATGCGCTCACTAATTTGCGAACAATACTAACTAAAGGACTGTGGTTAACGGTGGCAAATAGCAAGATCGGATGGGGGTGACTTCGCTGTTCCTCTGCTCGCGATCCTCCAGAATGCGAGCGGTCAACCCTCTACATCATAAAAACCCAAAGCATAATAATATGCACGCAGGAAAACTTACTTAAAAATGCAAATGCTAAAGAAACAATAGGTGTCGATTATAAGAAGATATAGTTAACTATTTGAGACGCCAAGGGTATCTCTAGGAGGGGGAAATAGATTGAAATTCATTGAATTAGAAATGCCATCTTTATGAAGGAAACATTTCATTGGAAACTGTCATAATGTGCCTGTGGTAAAAATAGGCGTGGGCAGCATTAGTTCTGGCATCTATTCAATTGGAATTATATTCCTGCTTCTGTTGGCAGAGATGAAAGTCCTGAAAGCAGATTATTAGTAAATTTTCGATTGTAAAAAGCATATTGTTTCTCATTGAAAGCATGACTTTTAATCAAATAACTCTCCAACTTGTTCTCCCAGATCGGCACTTTTATCATTCAAGGTGATAATTAACTCCAGTACAATCCTAAATTCTGACTTAATTTGGTCAAAAACCTTTTTTGAAACTTGCACTCAAAGCTTCATCATGTGCGCACTCGGTACTTAAAAAAGTAAAGACCAGATATTTTCAATAAATAATGGAGAAATTTAGGCAATACAGTCCATTAGTGAAGTATAGGAAACCATCAGTTGCAGTAAAATAATCAAAAGAAGTTTATCTTTGGCATCGTAAGACAATTATATAGTATTAAGTTTGGGCACACCTGCTTCGAACTCCTCCCGCCATGGTACACATAACGCGGCAATGCTCCAAAAATTTCATAAGAACCACAAGAAATTACATTTATAATTCAATAAACAATTCAAAACATTTTTTTATTCCTTTGTATCCACTATGTATAGGCGGAGGTGCCCCGTATGAGGAGACCTGGCGGAGACGGGGTCCCAGATCCCGTCTCGGCCCCCCAGACTGTATCTCCAGACCCCCAGAGGTTTGCGGAGATCAAAATAAAAAACTATCCACCGCCGTTGTGCCAGGAAAAATACCAGGAAAGAGTATGCACAAGGTAGTACCAACATTAATCAAGGGAAATTTAATGCTATGAATAGTTGAAGTTGATTTTAATTGGTACATCTGATGTTTCGCAGATTGTAATTAAGGTACTCGATACAAAATATATTCTATTACGGAACCCGATTTGAAAGGCGGATAGCTTTGACGATTATTCCTACAACATAAATATAGACATTGGAGCGACATCATATGCGAAATTACGCAACTTAATCTTCAATTACTGCGACAATTATTCTTCGGTTTTTATCTTCAAATGATGGCTTATATTATTATCCTCTCCATTTTCCCTGACTAGCGTTCAGGAGAAAAGTTATTCCCTGCCACATACATTTTCCAGTTTACTTTGCAAGTCTTTCCCTCTTCCGTCATTCTTCGATATTAACTCTTTTTTATTCAGCACGTGAAATTTCTCTGGAAGGTTTGGGCAAAACATCTCTCGTGGAGATAGAATTTGTTTTTCCCTTTCGGTCCAGATGAACACACCGTTAATAGATTTTAATTGTTTATAATATAAAACCCACCCAGAATACTTTTGTCTACATATTTTGAAGATACCACGCATAGGAATAATCTATGTACGTATATTATATCAAATCTAAGATGAACACAACTTATGTAAGGCACGTGCGATGCTCACTTCGAGACTAACTGCAGAGTAAGGGGAAAAATGATAAGCCCCTCCCACGCAATCAACGAGGAGAGGATGGCTCTCCCGTTATTACCAATCATTCATCCCCTAAACAAAATATGGACCCTTAGTCAGTGAGTGCAAGCGGATGGGTGCCCTTTGTTTGCTGAGACGACTTCCTTCCCCTCGGCGTGGGCGAGACCGCCATTGGGTCGACTCCCGCCTCGGACATGAACTCGTTGAGATCGGAAGTATCCTGAAAGACCGCTCTCTTCTAGTTCAACCCTGGATGGCGGCCGAAGGATCAATCAAGTTCCTGAAAATTTAATTTTGTGTTCCTTGCGCTTCACATGGGTATCGTGTGGTATTCATCGAGAAGGTGGTTTCGTCAGTCAAAGGATGAAAGGAAAGGACAAATAAACAATTGTCTGGAACCATTAATTAATTTATTATGCGGCAAAATATTCATATTGTGAATATGAAATTAGTGCCGGAATGTTTTTGTTCTTCAGTTAAATTATCTCTGCAGTGCGAAAACTAACAATTGATATTGCTCTATTGCTTTCTTTTTTGTAATTTTCAAGGGAGATAAAATTAAAACAACAAATATCTTACAAAAATACATACTGGGTAGTAATAACGGGATGATTAAGTTGTCCAGACAGTTCTGGGATATTCGTTTTGGATTACATCGCCATGTAAAATCATTGGTTTAATTCATAGTGACTGAAATGTCCATGGCTCCAATAATGTCGGTTCTCAGGTTACCGCGATGCTTTGAAGTGTAAATCCGTTTTTTTTTTCGGTCTTTCCTGTTGAATTAGAAGTTTCTCTAAATATTCACTACTGCTTAATGAAGACTGAGAGTGAAATTTTCATCTCGGACAATAAGCATAAAACTAATGAAGCGGACCTTTCTCCCTTGCATTACAATATTTCAGAGAATTAAAGCGATAAGCAACATTGAAGACGTAAATCTAGTTTTGTCGCAAATTGAATTTTTCTGTATATGACGCCCCCTTGCATTTTTGATAGCTCCCATTAACGTTTGATTTTTACTTGGTGAATATATCTAAGATAAATTGGATATGAATAAAATTTCAATAAAAATTTTTAATTTTGGTCCTGAAGGCCCACTGCAGCTTGACTGTCCAATGGGAAGCACTGGGAAAGGAGCCTTGCAACTGCTGCTCCAGTTACTGAGCAGCGTCATTTTCATGCAGAACCGTTGTTTAAAGTGAATTCATGACTCGAAAGGGGTTCATAGGATCCTGGTAATGAGTAAATATTCACAAAATCGAGTCCATTATCATCATGAGTGAGGTTAAGTTCATTTTACATTCAACTTGCGTGGTGACGCGTGCCTTGAATTTGACTCGAGCAGATCTGATGGGAAAGGATAATGCAAATGGCGACGATACGTACAGTACATCTTATTTGGAGAAACCTTTGCCAACACTCCGGCTGCCTTTGCTCCGTAAAAGAATGAGACGCTTTCATTTTATTTACCTCTTACTATTAGAGATGATGCCTAAGTGAATTACTACGTTCCGTGTAACCTGTTCATATTCTTCATCCGTAGGCCTCACTGAGGCAAGTTCCACGAGTGCAGATTAATGTATGTGTACCGAACTAATACTGCCCGTTCAGAATGCCCTTGACTTAAAGTCCCTGAAATATGAAATGCTTTCCATTTAGACTTTATCCACCGCACTCTCACACCATAGCATTATTCATAAAAATTTCAAATTCAGATTATATCAGATAACTAAAAATTATAAGTATCCATTTTTCATTTCTGAACGGATTTAGCGCGCATAATAGTGTTTAAGTGCTAAGAGAACTTTAATAAATTTGTTCTCCGATATCCTAAAAAGAAAATCGCACTCACTCGAAGCAACATTGATTTGCCGGGAGGGATCCAAGCCGTCGAACTTGTACATAGTCAGGACGGGAAGAGTTTCATCCACATACCATACATTATTATATGTATAGTGGCAATCAAACTGAAAGAAATGAAAAGTATGAAAATGAGAGAACGCGGCCCCCTCATGTGGCAGCTCCCAAACCCAAATTACTGCAAGTGAGTACAATTTCTTTTCTTTGAAGATCAAGATAGAGGGAAATTCGCAATGACGCACTTAAAATTGTCAAAAGAATGATGAATCGCGATTGGATTCCAAATCGAGATGTGCAGATAGGTAGGGATCAAGCAGTCAAAGATCACCTTTTTGGGTCAAAATGACACCGTCGTTGTGTTGAAAGTGTGGGTGGTGACCTTCGCGATTGGCAGAGGGTGGATGGACTCCGGCAGTCGCAGGGTGGGAAGTTGGAAGGCAGGAGGGTTTGAAAAGTTCGCGAACGGATAGGTAGGGGAATGGGGAAGAATGGATGCTTGTGGACCATCGGCCGGCTGCATCTCTCCATTGGGCTCAGGCGGCAGTCAGTCATCGGGCGATACAGCGAGGAAGGAGGGGTGGGGGAGTGATGGGGAGGGGAAGGGGGGCAGCTCTCCATAATGGAGGCGTGCTTATCAACCTCGCGCTCTTTGTATGTTTTCGTTATTCGCCTCGAGGGACCGAGCAGCGAGGGAGGCACGGAGCGGGGACGAGGAGGGTGGTCCAGCGAAGACGAAGCCAGGCAACGATTCCCAGGCATCCCAGAGGTCGCCTTCTCAAGAGTGGTGTCGAGTTGAAGAATCATGGCTTCCTCCACTTCCAGGCAATTAGGTTTCATATTTATATTTCGAGTTACCATCTGAACTCGAGAAAAAATTACGAAAGGAAAATGACGACCCGATCCTCAGCACACGAATATATGTGGCACGGGAGTTAATGCACCAATTTGTCACTCGTTTCGCGATTTCAATTCCATCGCCTTTCGATAGGTGGAACGAATTTCGATAGGCTTTGAGAATGAACAAGATAATTATGTGAACGGTCCCTCGTACTGTGAAGGAAGTGAGATCAGATGGAAAGCATTAGGAGTTTTTTATCACCCACCCCCCTCGTATTTTATTTGGGGAGCTTCCATTTCTCGCCAAATTATCTTCTCGGGATCGAAAGTGTTGTTTTCAACAGTTTTTGCTCCATCGATAAACTATTTCAATAAGAGTGACTATTATGACCCAATAAAGGGTACTACTCGACATCCCAATTCAATGAGAACACTCGACAAAAAATAAATTCTTAACACACTAGTTCAATTGAAATAGGCAGTTTGAAATGTAAATTTCCAATTCTTAAATTTTAGACCTTTCCGACTCCAACGTGTAAGTTGATCGCACAGAATCGGCGACACAGAAATAGGACCGATGGTTAACACAAAATATAAATCATTATAAACATAGGTGATGGCACAAACGAATCAGAGGAATGCTCCGTTGTGTCTCTCGAACCAATCCTGTTGCCTGATGGCCTCTCTCTAAACCCAAGTTTCCTTCGCTTGAGTTTCATAATTAATCCTTGGGATTCTTATGCAATCCCTCCTTTGAGTGTTGTCTGGGGCTATCAATGAAATAGTTGGGTGCTACAGCCCGAGAGATTCAAAAGCCTTTTCAAAGTTTTCGTTCGTACTTGTTCCTTCAGGTTGAAAGGTCTTTTTTACCGAATTAACGCTGCTCATCATTTCCGCGTTGGTTCTATCATCCCTGGGGAGAGAAACAAGATATTCATGTCGCAAGTAGGAATATTCTCTCTCCATCCCCGTTGTGTCCTACCGTAGATTTCTTTAAAAACCACTTTCTTGCTCGTGCAAGAGGCCGTTTTATATTGTTTATTCTAAATTCTTACGTTTTACTTTGGACCCCTTTGAACAATTTACTAACTTCTTTGAAAATACAACTGCGCTGACCTCAAACCGAGCCATTTTTCACGCCTCTGTTCTTCATTTTAAATACTTTTATTTACATGTTGCCTTCTTTGTGCATTCAACGCCAAGGGAAAAATGAACATTCCAGACCTCTATTGCTTTTTTTCTGTTTTTTTGAGCATCTGCCTTCGCCATATTTGGTCACTCTGCAAACATACGGAGGTCGTCGAATTCTTCGGTCGTATTTCAGTCCAAAATCCTTATAAGTAGAAGTAGTTTTTCTGGGAGGCGACCGATATCTGCGATCATTTGCACCATAGGGGATGGATGGGAAAGGAGGAAGGGTGGAGAGAAACGCGCCCTCGGCATTGGCCTGCTCTAATAACGAAAGGTGCCAAGGGTTCACATGCAGTTTTAACGTCCCATGCGTACTCGCTCAAAGTGCTCTCCACAAAGCAACTCAAGAAGGGATCGGGATACCACTGAACAATATCTGTCATTTCTTCACTTAGACCCTCATTTAGTTTTTCACTACCCTACACCACCCTCCAGGCAATCTTATTTTTATTTCTTTTGTAGATGTTTCCCCTCCGGCTCATGAATTTCCGTTACGTCTTTTTTCTCCTATTCGGACTGACATTTCATCCGCTACACATGGTGTTCTTTTCGCATTATTCCTCCGATATCCATCTTCCTTTTCAGCTTCCTAAATTCCACTCTGAGGAGGAAATTTCCCCGATGTTCCCTGGCGATGCGATTAAACTGTAAATAATGCAAAATTACCTAATATAGGGTTCACCGAGGTAATGATAAACTAAATATTAGGAAAACGGTGCAAAATTGAAATCTCAAAGGTCAAGGAATCAGGAATACGAAGGGGAAAGGAGCCACGTGGGTGGATAGCGGCCCTCCCGGTCGCTATCCACGCGTGGACGCGACATTAATCGCTTGGGAGGCCGGTTAGGTCGACAATAAGAGGTGCGGGCATTTCCTGGAGTCCGGGATTATTCGCGGAGGCACGTGAAAAGTATTGCAGATACAAGTGCCCGCATTACTTGGTACCATCTCTGAAAGGCCAAATCGTAAATACTTGAAATGGATGCGCAGTGCTCGTAGCTCCGAAAAAACTGGTCCCAAGTGCCATTTTCTTGAATTTATTTTTACATATCTTTGAATATATAACACTTAAGAAATTTAGCTCGATAAATATACATATTAATTTCGGATTCATCGATAAATTTCGAGGTTGATGTCAACTAAATGACATAAAAGCTCATATTTTCCCGTATATTTATTGTAATTGAGCAAATATCTAATGCTTTTTATTGAAAGCGCTTTAAGTCCAAGTATTCACCACTTGAAAAGACGAATTTCTGTGAGAAATTTTCTTACCCTGCAGATATTATAGTAACTTCAAATATATCCCGATATTCGAGGAAGGGAATATTTATTTCCTGGAGCGTTCCTTTCGGGCACCAGGATTTATTCCCGGGGTGATAAATCGGGGGAAAAATCGGAATTTTCCCCAATCTCGTGATAATGGGTTCAGGTCCTGGATGGAAATACTGAAGACAAGAGAGTAGACTAGATGAGTGGATTAGAGATTACTTAAAGCAGAAGGCGCAAGCGAGGGATGGCAGGGTGAGGAGTAAGTGATAGGCGGGGGAGTGGGAGAGAGTTGTGCATACGCATGCTATCGCCGGTTCTCTCAATTTATGTGCTGAGGAAATGCTTAGGGATGGACTTAAGATAGGAATGCAAATGGTTGGTGAGGTGATTAAGGCAGTGAGGTATACAGATGATCACGTGAGTCGGCCAACTAAGCTATTGAAATTATGCTTATATGTAGTGCCCACCAACAGGTTTGGAAGTAGACATTGCGTTATGAGAAGCTACAAAAATTTCTATGTTTTCCCATATGATGTCATCTATGATGTTTTCCATTCATTTAATAGGTGTGGCTGCAAAATCAGTTATAATGCAATTAAAACGAAGGTAATGGGATTCTCATTAATTAGGATGGACAAGTTTAGAATAAATGGGGCACAAATATGTATATCATTAGGAAAGTCATAAGGATAGGTGAGGTAGTAGATAAAACGTTGTCCATTGCGACTAGCGTGCCAAGGAAAATCTGAAGAGCGGAATGGAAAGGCTTGAAGTGGGAATGAGCATGAGTGGACCGAAATGTTGGAAGACAAGGGATTCAACCGATTGGAGGATTATAAAATGAATTCAATTTATTCATTCACCGTAAGCATAGAATTATGCATGGCTTTGTCAATACATGTTTTACACTTCATATCAATAAAAAAACATTTTGCAAAATATCAAAACAATATGAAAAATACAAATATATACAGTTTAAAATTTTTTTGGGATTAACACATTTCAATTATACATTTTAAATGGTATGCCTTAGAAAATCATCTACACTATAGAATAATTTACATGAAAGTAGTTTTTTCACGGCACACTTGAATTTAAAGGAACTTTTGATATTTTTAATATAAGCAGGCAATTTATTGTACATAAGTATTCCCTGATGATCTATCCCTTTAATCGTTTTATTTACTCTGTGCTGACTTACATGGAATGCATTTTGGCTTCTCGTATTATGACTATGAAGGTCACAATTTTTAATAAACATGTCTTGATTTTTGTTAATAAGAGACACTGTTTCAAGAATGTATAAACAAGGAAGTGGTAAGATTTCTAGTTTTTCAAAAATGGGTTTACTGGGAGCTCTATTATTAGAATTAGTTATTATGCGAATAATCTTTCTTTGCATTTGAAATTATTTTGGAAGGAAGATAGAGGAGCCCCAAAAGGGAATACCATAATTGAGAAGTGACTGCACATAGCCAAAATAAATAGTTCTCAATACCGGAATTCAAATGATTTCCTTGAGTACACGGAATGCATAACAGATTTGTGCCAGTTTTTGAGTTAATTTATTTATATGTTCCTCCCATGAAAGATTGGAGTAAATCCAAGTATATGCACAATGCGACAAGCATATGTACAATGGGGTATTATCACAAGCAAACAAAAGTAATGAGATTCTCACAAATCAGGGAGATCAATGCAAAACATGAAACAGCATGAAGATGGAAAAGAGCAAGTGGTAAAGTGAATATAGTTTCAAAGTATTTTTGAAGAAAATGGACGCAAAAGTGGGACACCTGGAGGGAAAGAGCCGTTTGCGAAAGAACTAAGTAGTATACAGGAAATGTATGTGAAAGTTAAGTTAAGAGGTAACGAGGAAAAGACAATTTGTGTAAAGCCTTCAATGTACAGCGTATTCAACGAATGGTTCCAACACCTGGTCGGAGGAAAATGATTGAAGTGGATGGAGAGCTTTCGAGGCGTGGCTAATGAGAAGTGCGGAGGGATGTCGGATGGGTGAAGGAGAGAAGTGAGTCGGGGGACGAGCGACCAAGTGCGGCGCGAGGAGAGAGGTTGATGCCTCCCGGGGGGCATTCGAAGATACGCGCGGCTGAAGAAGTGGAAGAATCATGGGAAGCAGTGGGCAGTGGGATGCTGTGGGCCGCGACACGCAGAAAGGAGCATGTCAGGAGAGCGGAGAATTGAAAGGACGACAATTGGCTCTCTTGACGGCATGAGGTCCGTTGGGATGTACTCATGAAGATCAGGGGGAGAATATTGTGTGGAAGGAACACGGGTTCTGGTTTGAGGCAAACCATTCGTTATGTAATTGTGCTTAGGCACAGTTCGGACCTTTATGTAAGAGTAGTAATAACCCAGGGAGACCGCACCTTTGCACTTAAACTAAAAATTGGCATCTATCTTCATCAGTGGTCATCAATTGCAATGAATTCCGGGACTGGTTTGTCAGCTCTCCTTCCGGATAGCCAAACCGCTCCTTCATTCGCGTTCATGTTCGTCAATGAACATTTACTATTATGTTTTCATATGCATTAACAATAATGCCAACAGCTGTCATTATCGACTCATTGGGAGACAAATATTGACCAATAAAGATCTCTTTGGAAGATATATCAATTGATCTTTTCCCAACAATTACCAATGACATAAAAATAGAAATATTTCCCTTCTTGTGCATGTGTGTGTGAGTGCATATATCTACGTATTTGTTTTCCTAAATGCACATTATTATGTTTCCTTAATTGCACAATAACATCATCAATCTTGGTTACAAGCGCTCAAACAGGGCTTTGAAATTTGTCACTGTATAAAAGTAAAATTGCCGAAACGCAGGATTCTGTTATTGCCCTAATGAGTGGTCGTTTAAATCAATCTAAAATAATGCCGTAATTATTCTGCTCTGCGAGCACTCTCTGTATTACAGCTGTATATCCCACATTTGATCCCGCTAAGTAACGACTCCTTTTTCCCCACGGCTACCTATTGACACCTCAGTTTAAGTGTTTGGATCTGCATTAACCACTTCATGCTGCATCGAACAATTGATCTAAAACTACAGCACTTTCCTCCAATGTTATGTCGTCCAATGGCTGCCATACACAGTTTCTCCTACCTCCGGAAAAGATGACCCCCTTAGCTATCGCCGTAGTTGCCCCCGCATTTTCTTTTTATTTCAATCGCAAAAACGTAGCATTCATTCATTTAGCCGTTCCTTTCCCGACATGTCTCGCTTCCTTGCCCTCAACACTGACCCAACATCCCGGGACGGCATCCTATGAGTTTTGATTCACTCTTGTCCCAATGGCGTCGCTGCTTGCAAGAAATCTATCCAAAGACAACCGTGGAGGACTAATGATGAATGGAGGTGGCTTCCAGTCGTCTTCTCTCTATAATTACTTCACGTCAACATAATTAGATGGGGTCTTCCACTGGGGTCGACCGCATTTGCGACCGCTTCAATTGTTTGCTTGCGCTAGCTTTGGCCAATTCCGCCTGGTTCTTACGATTTGATCCATTTGGTGTGGGTGACCCTAACAACAGCAGTCATCATTACCCGTTGCATTTTAGAGGGCAACCAAGATCTTCACCGACCCTCGCAACCTGTTGAGGTCCATGGGAAGTAATTTGAATGTGTGTGTGTGTGTGTGTGTATATATATATATATATATATATATATATATATATATATATATATATATATATATATACACACACAACATTCAAACACGAAATCCCGCCAAACGGCGAATAAATACTCATTTATATAGAAACAGATATAAGGAAAAGGGATTGGAACACACATAAAGGACGAACACAGGAGAGGTGTGGAAGGCGGAATCAAGCAGACCACGAGAGTAAAAATATTTCCGGGACCGGGATGCTTTATGCAACCAAGTGCCCCGATTCTTTGGCCAAGAGATGGCGTTAGGGAGCTGTTTCACCCACCAAAGGAGAAATAGACAAGACACACAGAGGAAGGGATAGTAGTAAAGGAGTCATACAACATCATAAAGGATAAGAACAGTGCGTTTCGTGGCACGCATAGCCAGAAGAAAAGACGAGCCACATTGGCCTAATACACATTCAAACACGAAATCCCGCCAAACGGCGAATAAATACTCATTTCAATAATTCGAATAAATACTCATCGCAGATCTCAGTGTAAATTACGTTTCCTGGATAGCTCAAGTGGTTAAGAGCCTCCGCCCAGCAAGTGGAAAGATCCGGAGTTTATATCCCGGTCTAGGAAATATTTTTACTCTCGTGGTCTGCTTGATTCCGCCTTCCACACCTCTCCTGTGTTCGTCCTTTATGTGTTCCAATCCCTTTTCCTTATATTTGTTTCTAAATATATATATATATGTTTATATATATATATATATATATATATATATATATATATGTATATATATATGTATATATGTATATGTATATATATATATATGTATATATATATATGTATATGTATATATGTATATATATATGTATATATGTATGTATATATATATGTATATATATATATATATGTATATATATGTATATATATGTGTATATATATATATATATGTATATATCTTGAAGGGAAGTCTCACGGATGTGAATAATTATTTAATGGAGAAGCGAGATAGCGCTGGCGAACAAAAACACAGAGAAACAGACACAAATGAAACTCACACGTGTTCCGAATTTTCATTATGCTATGTCATGAACCTCTCCTGAACACGGCTGTCTACATGCACTTTGCCTACTGATTGGTGCCTGATAAGATTTAAAAAATTAAAATTATCAATCACAGAACAACGAGAATGTTCAAACGTTTTTACAAATCATTTCACCCAACTGTATATCCTCCAATAGTGAGATTTGTTGCTATTGATGAGGCGGCGGGAGAGAGAAATGCATGGTCTACGAGAGATCCAAGAATGTATCAATTCGCATCCTCGAGCGAGCCGAGGAACGCAGTGGAGTGAGTGGACGCGGGGAGAGCGTCGTTGAGGAGGGAAGGGACCTCCCCCACCACTCCTCCCCCCACTCCGACGACGGGAGGGGTGGAGGCGAGCGAGGGTCCACTCTCCCCACCCTCTCGCCCCTCCTCAGTTTCACCCTCGACGCCCGGGAGGGTGAGGCGACATCGCACCCCCATCCTCCCTCCTCGCCGGCACAAATCTCGGCAGTCTCCAACCGCCCCCTGGGCCCTCCTGCAACAGCCCTCCTGGATTCTTCCTTCGATTCTCGCTTTTCTCTGCGTGCGATCTCCCGGGAGCCATCGTCGGTCGCTGACTAGCCCGAAGCGCCCCTCGTGTTTCCAGGAGACGGGTGCTCGGAGACCGGCGATCTCTCTCCGGACGAGAGGCGAGACGGATCACAAGGTGGGCCGCGTCTTAAGCACTCCTGGAGTTTCTCCGACAACTCCCGCGTCCAATCCGCCGCCTTGACTGGTGCCCCGCGGGCGACCCCTTGGCGACCCCACTTCCTCCCACCCGTCAACCGGTGGTGACGCGACAGAGATAGAGGGAGAGAAAAGACGGCCGGCCAATCACTGCGGCCAGTTGGTTCTCCGATCGCCTAGACGCGCGCCGCAACATTTTCACGAGAGTGGAGAGCATTCGTCGAATTAGATAAGGGACGCGAATGCATTCGGTGCGCGGACTTGTTCGCTCGTCCCCTTGAGGAATACTCACTCGGTGTTTCATCCCAACGGCTCCCCGATTGCCTTTGGACGGCGTCCTTCCGACTCGAGTGAAACGAAACCATTGTGGCACGCAAATCCTTCCGGGGAGGGCGCCAGAGAGCAACCTGAACTGGTTCGCTCGAGCGACCCGAGGACCCCGATTGGAGAGGGGCCCATGGGGACACTTACCCTTTGACCCTCTCCGACTGCCCGCACACGCGCGACCATCGACTCGTCTCTTCGGGCGACTGCGCTCTGCCCTCCCGCTCCTCTCCCTGCCGTGCTCTCCGGGGAAGGAGACGGCCGTTGGCGGGGCTCCGTTTTCGACGCCGTAGGTTCCTGGCGAAGCGCAAGTGTGATGGCCTCGGGGTCCAAGATGGCCCTGCACCTTCGCATAGGCCCCCAGGTGGCCCCTGGTGACAGCGCTGCCCTCGACAGGCCCTCCTCCGCTTCGTCCGTGGCCTCGTCGGCTTCCTCCTCGTCCTCGTCGGAGCCGTCGACGCCGCCCCGGGAACCTCTGACAGCGGCGAGCGGAGGGACGGTGATGGAGTTGGTGGTGGGCGGGCTGGGGGCCCTCGGGGGCGCCGTGGGGGCCCTGGGCACCGGGGGCCGAAGCCGGAGGGGCGGGGGCATTCACCATGAGGTGAGCGCCGAGGAGAGGACGGAGATCAACGATGCGGTGGCCAAGGTGCTTCGCGGATACGATTGGACCCTAGTGCCAATGGCGAACAGGTGAGCTCAGGCGGGGAGGCTCACGAATGCTTCCTTGGTGGATTCTTTCTATTTCTTGCTGATTTCAACATTTCGGATGAATTATCGTAATCACTTTTGCTCAGAGATCATTGGAGCCCCTTTTAAAATTCTTTCCGAGGAATGAAAAAAAATTCAATCCTTGGCCACTTACATTTAGGTCATTATGTGAAATATCCCTCCTAGGAACTAAAATTCTCAATTTCAATTGAATGTCACATTCACCTTTGAAATTACGCTTGAAATAACTTAGCTAAGTTTTGTTGTTTTGACTCATTAATAGTGTTCTTTCAGGGAGGTATCAACCCGGTAGAAAAATAGGTTTTATATTCATTTTCCATCCATGCATTGTGAGGCTGTGTTTACCTCGTTCAGAATGTTAGGTTGGTTTTACAACTTAATACCTGACGTAATCTTTGTTGTGGTTAATTAAAAAATGCCAATCAATTTCATACTTGCCTCAAATCCCTTCGTTTACTTCCCTTCATTATCTTACTTGTTTTAGTCTCCGTTAGCAGTCTATGGACCAAAGCGCCTACTTTTGGGCTTTCAAAATGAAGAAAGATAAATTAGGAAAACTTACATAAGTATATGAATTTGAATTCAGTCGAAGGAATCCAGCTTTTAAGTACTCCAGGTTAGGAGAAGTAATTATTGCCAACCAAGTCTCACTAGAATGAAATAAGATGTAGAATCGACTGAATATTCATAATGGAATGTAATATTTTATCGAATAATTTGGTTTGAAGAGTAGAAGAACAGAAATTCTCCATAGGAAGTTAACATGCCCGTTCAAGTCCGGAGTCTCTCGGAAATGTGAGCTTCTAGTCAAAGGCGAAGTGGGCTGGTTTTAAGATTTGGGAATAATGCAGGTCACGGGAGTTCATTGGTGATAGCAGGGGCCTTCACTTGTCAGAAATCCATGATATCGAGCGGCGACATTAAATGCCCTCTCTATTTTCGAGATTATGTACTCCTTACTCCACGTATCGCCTCAATTCCTGATCTACCACTACTGTCACACACTCAAAAGTGATCATGTGCGCATTGTTCGATTCGTTTATTTCAAATCCAAATGACGCAATTAATGCAAGGAATGAAAATGTTTGATCTACGCACGAAATTACTTTGAAGAGGTGGACGGAATTTCGCAGTTTAGTTTATGGCGCATGCTACGGCAATATTATTTTTAGGCAGCTGTCGCGCATCTTGAAACTTTTAATCTATTTTAATCTTAAATATCATTCGGATAATTAATTACTTGTTCAATATAGAAACTGCGATGAATTCTTCCTCAGGTGATTATTTGAAGTTCATTCGCCGACCGCGTTTTCGTTAACTGTATGCCATGAATGGCTTTGCCAAATGGTATTCGGAATACGCTCGCACGATCTCGTATAACATAAATTAAGCGGGTCGCGCGACTATGCTATACGTGGGCAGAGGTAATCTGCTTGAGCAAATTCGAGGTGCCTCTCATTTGATTACACCTACCTTCTATAGTTTACAAATCATCAATCAATTTTTTGGGCAGTGTCATGTTAGTATATCGGGATTCTACGATACGTGATCCTTATTTCCAGCTATCTCATCGAGAAAACCTTCGGTAAGTCCTGGGTAGCAAGCATACGAATGCTTCCTTTCCTGACTACATATTTACAATTGGTATTTTTCATGTCATGGGTCGTGTAAAACACATGCTTTCAAGAGATTTAAGCACTTGATGGAGATCCATTCAATAATTATATTGTTGATACTTTGAAATATTGACAGTATTCATTCCATAAATTTCATTTAAAAATTAGCATATTAAGTTTAAGGCTTGTCGTAATTATTTTTGTCAATGAATCAGCCTTGTCGCAATCTAAATGATTCCGTCATCGCACACTATTAATTGTGAATTTATAGCAACTGAAAATGCATACAGAGGATTTCAATTGGCTTCTATTAATAATTAAAGTACTTGAATATTTTGGGTTGCGTATATAATTTATCAGCTGAGAATTTAGTGACTGTAACAAATTATAACAAGGCGATAACGACAGGAATAATTACTGAATGGATGAAATGCGAACTATCAAATATATGTTGAGCTATTTCATTGATTTATTATTTATCTTCGACGAGTCGTACAGGGGAAAATTAATCATAACTTCGGGGGTATTACAAGCTCTACTTGTGATGAACAATAAATTATACTAAAGCCGTCTTTTACCATCTACGTCCATCTATTTTACCTCCGAAATACAAAAATAAGAATTGTAGACGCGATTAAAAACTTAAGCGTTACCCTCCCTCACGGCCACTCTCGGGTGAATTATAAACGGGGAATATGTGAGCAAGCTGACGAAAAATTAGGATTTATCAGAAGGCTATGATGAGATATGATGAAGAAGATTAAAAGGCATTTTCATATTTCGATGGTTAGACATCATTGTAAAAAGTATATGGATTCCTCGCGAAGTTGGATCGATTGCCAAATTTGACCGCGTGCAGCGTAGAGGAGTTGTCTTTGTACAACCGTTTTTTATGAAAAATTAAGTAGCGTATCAAAGTGATTAGAGAGGTTAGGCTGGGAATCACTCACAGAGCGAAGGTTAAATTACAGATTAAATCTTTTACATTAATTGGTTGGATGTCTCTTTAGCGATGATTTTGAAAATGTGTTATTATCCCCAACTAATTATGGTAGGAGATAGCTTATAATTACAATCAGAGAGTTAAATTGTAGACCGGATAGATTTAATATGTTTTCCCCGCGACTGATAAGGGATTAGAATAAAATTATTCGATCGTGCTGGGTGTAAAAGTTTTTATTTGTTTTTTCATTCCCGGTACAAGAAGCCTAGAGTGTTAGACCCTTCATCTCTTCCGGCTTCAGTTATTGCCCTTCTTGTTACTCACAGCTCCTCTCGCATCCGTCGAGAAATGTACTCTACATAGATATCGTAGTCATGTGGTTTTTGTGATCATCCTTTTTTTTAATTTTTGCACGAACATATATTGTAGCTAAAATTAGAAAAAACTTTATTTTTCATAGTGCATGCCTGGTGTGAAATCTCCCCCTGCCAAATACCCTAGTGGTGGCTTTCACTCGTACCATGTACGAAATAGAAGAAGAATAGAAATATTTTTTTTTTGAAAAAAATATCTACTTGAGATTCCGATGGGTTATCTGTCATATTAATTCTACTTAAAATTAAAACTGTGAGCATATTGTTGTTGATCTAAAATATATTACATATTTTATCATGAAACATGATATTTTGTTGGACATGTATTGATGTACACATGTCGACGGTCAAATATCGTAAGATGCATACAGACCTGATCAGACAATTATCGCTGATGTCAACGGTTCATATTAAGATTCAAAAAAAGTCAGAGAGCGGCTTTAAAAATAAGCAGAGTTTAATGAAGTCAAATGTTAGCGTAAAAAACGAGCACAAAGATTGGCTCCTTTGCTCCCGTTCATCGTCACACAACCAGGAATTCTCCGCCAATTTCCCGTGATTCGGCTTATGACCAAGCGCACATGTATGTCGCGTCACTCCGAGCACCATAACGCCCAATTGTTCATTTCTGGTTGAAAAAATTAGACCTCAGTTTGTGCTTCAATATGGCATTGGCCCAACGAGAAGATGCAACCGGCCTTCGTAATGATATTAAATAAAAGTTGGCCACTCGATTGGAATTTGCAGTAAAACAAATACATCCGATCGATGGGAACCTAAAATCAGAAATTGCAAAGTTGGTCTTGCATCTCAGAGGCACGAGGAGAAATTTAGGAAACATCAACACCGCTGCTGCCAATTTGAGAGACTCTCGTCGAATAACGTCGAGAGCGCCCTCAGAAATATTGAAATGGTCAAATGTAGGTCAAAAATTGAAATGGTTATAAGTTGGTAACAGAAATAAATGCACCAGGGACAAAGGCTGCGTAATCCATCCGTACTCATAACCATTAAAGGTGGGCTGCAAGGTATGCAATGGGAATCCCTTTGAAAAGAACCATCGGAGGATGATTAAAATGTATGTGGATGAAAAAACTACCTCTTCGTAGTTCCACTGAATTTCATTCAGACACAATCCTTATTTTGAAGTTCAGCCTCATCATTAGGTGGCATCAGACCTGATGATGACGTTGAACATCGAAAACCGGAAACCGTCGAAAGTACGGTGGGAATCTCGAAGGTCTAATTTTTCATCATTAAACAAAACGATTCCACGAAATCACGCCCCAAGCAAACAATTGATGAAAGCTTAATGACGACACTTGATTGAATATCCGAATCAATATTTAGTAGGATTATGTTGCCAAATCGGATCGCGCGCAGTATAGAGGGGTTAGATTCGTAAAACCTTGCTATGATAAACTGACTAGCGTATCTACATCTACATCTACTTAATACCCCGCAAGCCGCCGCAGGGGCGTGTGGCGGGGGGTGCTAGGACACCACCCGTAATTTAGAAAAGAAAAAGAAAAAAAAACCGCATGCAATAACCACAAAATCATGTATCCACAAAAAAAACATGGCATACATTCATGCATGAACACTTACAGCCCACACACATGCAAACACTCAAACTACCAACTAACATACACATGCACCTGAAAGTATACCTAACAGCTTTGCAGTGTTTCACTTTGCTCCGACTTGTAAATTCAATGTTTTCAATATTTCTAAAGTGACTTCCGTTTCTTACTATTATGATTTCTGATTGTTCGGGGAAAGAATGAGTATTTGTACCTATCTGTCCTGGAATCTATCTCCCTTAGTTTACCATTGTGGTCTAATCGACCTAAGTAGTGTGGGGCCATTATAATTCCTTCAGTGTCATAGTTAAACTCGTTTGTTCTGAACCTTTCCAAGAGTCTAAGCCTCGCTTGTTCTCTCCGCTCTTCAAGTGGTTCCGAGCCTAATTCCCCTAAGAGATCTGTCACAGTTGTGTTCTTATCATAACAATTTTTAACGAATCTAGCGGATTTTCTCTGGACTTTATCTAATTCTTTTTGCCAAATTTTCTCCCACGGATCCCAAATACTTGCGGCATATTCCAAATGAGGTCTAACTAGAGCAAAATAACACCTCTCTTTAACTTTTTCATTACATTTCCCCACCACCCGTTTTATGAAGCCAAGTTTCTTTTAAGCTGATCCGCATATTGTCCTGATATGTGCTCCCCATGAAAGGCGTGGTGTTAGAACAACCCCCAAATATTTAACTTGATTTGCCGTAGTCAATACTGAACCCTCTATTTTGTAGTTTATATCCTGTTCCTCGCTTCCCTTATTCCAAAATTTCAAAACTGCACACTTATCTATATTAAGTGTTAATCCCCATTTATTGCAACATTCCGAGATATTGTCTAAGTCTCTAGAGAGTAGCTCGCGATCTAGTTGGCTCCTTATTTCCCTGTATATCACCGTGTCGTCAGCAAATAACCTTAGATTCAGGAGTATTAGGAGTCTTAGAGGAGCTAGGCTGGGAATCACTCACGGAGCGATTGTAAAATTACAGATAAAATCTCTTGCGTAATTTGAAAGGACGTCTATTTAGCGATGATGTTGAAAATGTATTATTTGATGCTGAAAATTGACGTGAATAAGATTAGATACATTGAGTGCACAAGAGATCAACAAAGTTTCCTAGTCCTAGGACCAAAATAATTTTGGATTCTCGTTTAAATTTTAAGCTAATCTCTCCCTTTTGAATTCGTTCAAAAACTTTCCCAAATTTCCCGTTGGCAATTGTCCTAAATATCTCAAAATCAGAAGTGATCTCATTCCGTTTCTCGCTACAGATATCGTTCCTTGCATTTTTCATCTTGGCTTAACATAGCCTCCGACGTCTTCACGATTTTCTAACTTCCGCGTTGTATTGCCGAAGCGTTGAGAAACGAGAAAGATCCATACCCCCTGATTACAAGGCGTGCGTGTTTGCGTTTGGATTTTCCGAGCATCACCTGCCCGAGTGATGTGATTATTATTTTGACAATCCATCTTGGCATGGCAACAGAAAAATTAAACGTTCTTTTAGTCATTGCAAAACGTCCTCTTCAGGTAGAGAAAAGGGCTGTTCGAAAATAATATATAAATTTTTAATACAGCAGTAGAGAAGATAATACTATATTATTTTTTTTTAATCCGGAATAAAATTTGGGAAACTATTTCATGGTATTTTCGTAACGGTGGAACCGTGAGGCAAAATATTTAAAGTAAGAAAACTACGGAAAATTTTTAATTTAATTAATTTTTAATCTCTGTTTTCTCGTTTATTGTGCGCTCTCCTTGTCAGATCCAGCTCGAAAGGCACGATATTCAAATTCACAGATATCGAAAAAAACTTCAGGGAAAAATTACAGTTTAAAATCTACATTGTTAACTCGTGTTCAAGAAATGAAAAATAGTCAAGCAAATTAAGGCAACAAGTCAAAAAAGCGGATTTATTGCCGAATTAATTCGCGTGGAGCGTAGAGGAGTTAGACTTGTAAAACGTCGCTATGATAGATTCAGTGGCGTATCAAAAATAGTCGAGGAATTAGGTTGGCAAGCATTCACGGAGTGCACATTAAATTACAGATCAAATCTTTTGAGTAATTTGGAAGGACATCTATTTAGCAATGGTGTTGAAAAATTTATTAATAATCCCATCGCAGTTCGGTAGGAGGGATCATGTAAATAAGATTAGACATATTAAGTGCACCATAATAGATAAGGTTATCATCATCATCAGTATTTCAATCCGAGGGTTGATTCCCTGCAATCCTCCATTCCACTCTATTTGATGTCAATTACCTCAATCCTTGATTCCTTCCCTGTTTTATGTCCTTCTTAATTTGTCCTATGCACATGTCTCTCCGTCTTCCTCGTGGAATCTTCCCTTTTATTTTTCCTACCATTATATTCCTAATCAATCCATTTTGCCTCAAAGTGTGTCCAATCCATCTATTTCTCCTTTGCCGTAGAGTTCTCCATATGGTCCTATCCTCTTCTGCTCTTCTATATAGTACTTCCTCGTTCCTTACTTTGTCTGTCCATTCAATCTTCAGCATTCATCTCCAGCACCATGTTTCAAAGGCTTCCATTCTTCGCTGGTCCACCACTTTTACAATGTTCCAAGTCTCGGAACCATAGAGCGCCATGCTCCACACAAAAGTCTCCACGAATTGCTTCCTTTTTTCCAGCTTTAGGTTCTTCGAACATAGTGATTGCCTCTTCTTCTCTCCTTGAGATATTTTTTGCTTGATGTCGGTCGAAGTTCTTCCATCCCGTTTTATGCTGCTGCCCAGGTAGATGGAGGATTCCACTTGCTCTAGTTTCAACCCTCGAATGGTGATATCTGCATTCAGCGTCTCTCTTCTGCACACGAGGATATTTGTTTTCTTCTTATTGACGTTCATATTATATCCCCCCAGTACCTGACCCATAGCCCTTAGAGTTGCTTGCAGGTCCTCTTGCGTTTCCGCCACAACTGCGACGGCAGATAAAGTTAAAATGTCATTTTTCCCATTGAGCGATTGAGAAATCAGAATTAGGTCCGAATGCGCTAGGGGGGGGGGAAGTATTTCGTGTCATAAGTAGTCTGGTGTGTAATCACCTCCTACCACACGCCCTAGTGATGGCTTGTAGGATGCTATGTATAGAAGTAGGTGAATGATTCGTGAGTCGTTTCCAATGCATGCGGAAGAAGAGAGGTCATCATCCATGGACCGGTCCATTCCATATGACCATTCATGACTGATGGAATGGACCGGTTAATTTCATTGCTCTTATTTTGATTGAGGATACCAGCGTGTCTTACTGGACTCACCGAGGAGATCACCATGGTGACTGGCGGCGCCATGCATCGGTAGCCCTGCAAGTGGTCCTGCCAGGGTGTAGTGGCGTCGTGACCCCCCATCGTGGTGGTATGAATGGACGTCGAATGCCTTCTTTTTGTCAAGCATGGCTGGAAAGAAGGAATTTGAAAATTAATGCTAAATATAAATTGCTTCAATCCTGACATTAATACTCATTAATACTAACAATTTTTGGATCCACAATTCCCTGCTTCCCACTAATTAATTGCCAATAAAGTTATTCAATGAATGATTTTGGAAATGCTCAATTCTAAATATGGTGACCCACGACACTTTCTGCACTTCTAACCTACTAATTTTTTTGCTGGCACGAGTTGATATCTCCCGATGTATGAAAATCTTGCGCTGTAATCAAATGTCACTCTTTTCAAATGCTAGATCCACAGAACAACCAGCGGACTTGAGGTAAGGCGCAAAGAAGGCACGTAAACCTCAATTCAAGACTCAAGTCTCTCAGAGTGAACGACCATTTTTCTCGCAGTTCGGTTTTAACGTTGACCGCAGAAATGCGCGTAGTTTTTCGCTATTTCTTTGCAAAATTAATTTGGCAGGGTATTAATTTTCTTTCGGCAAGATTTTTTTCTTGTTCCTCCCCAAATACATCATTTAAAGTAAACGAGTAAATTACTTGATGGAATGAGGATGTTCTCTAGTTCTCCATTCGATTATGAAGTGAGCCAAGCAAGCAGCTGTCCGAGATGTTATGGCACTTACGAATCGCAAATACGTGTGTTTATATATATATATATATATATACATATATATATATATAAACACAGATTTAGATTTTTAGAATATAGAAACACAAAGAAAGGACACTCACAATTTGTTATTTGATTCATTCTGATTCTGAAGACGGCAGCCGTGCTGTCGAAACGTCAAATAACAAATTGTGAGTGTCCTTTCTTTGTGTTTCTATATTCTAAAAATCTAAATCTGTGTTTTTACATATTTGTGCGTCGCCGAAGAGCGTTCCATTTCGAAGATATTTTATATATATATATATATATATATATATATATATATATATATATATATATATATATATAACACAGACCTTCATAAAAAACAACATTCACTGCCAAATATAATATTCTGAGAGAATGCACATTCTGAAAAATTCTCCAGCCGTTAATTTCAATTTGAACGGAATAACTTTTACCCTAACTCTTTCATAATTCAAAATGTTGCAAATTTCATATATTTTTTTAATGTATAAGGATGTTATTATTATGAGAAGTTCGTACAATTGAATAAGCGAATGATACAAAAATATGGAAAGAGTGGCACATTATTTTACACAATGGTTTTTGTATAAAATGCAATCCTAAAGTTTCTGACGAAATATACCGCCCAAATTTTCAGAATGCTTATGTAGATTCTATTGTATGACTAGTTTCGTATATACGCATGCAGCAATAACGGGAATTAGACCAAAGCAGTCAGTGTCCACCGAGGGATTCGTCCGCAGGAAACACTATTGTGTTGGCGGAGAGCCGGAATCCATGGACCAGGCTGGCGGGCGAATGAAAGTGTTTGCTTTTGAGTAAAACTCCAGGAGCATTCCGGGGACAGTAGCCGGCAGGAGACACAGAGTGGGAGGCCAGACACTGCTTTATGATCACGGCCGTGTATTGTGTGCTCAATATTTAGTAATGTTTACGGTGAGTGGACGGTTTCGACTCCACGCTGGCCATTTCATCCTTTCTTTTAGCCGGGGAGTGGATCTACAACATGAAGCACGAGAGCAAGCACGCGAAACAGCCAATCATTGGGAAAAGGATCGAGCGATTCGAATCGGCAAGCAAGAAGTAGATGGACAGAGTGACGCAAAAATATTGCAATATTTTTGTCGTGCAAGTTGTTAATGACTTAAGTAATCGATCTCAAATAGGGTTAAATGTCCCTGACGGAATTGTGTGACGCTAAAATAAGTTTTTTCGTGACTTCGAGGCAATAAGATGAATGTCGTGTGGATGAGGAGTGACGGCAGATGCGTCAAGTGATCCGAGGGAAGACGCCAGTTCCATGCACTCTGTTTTAAATTTTCAATTTTTTTCAAAGTTCACCAAATAAAAGTGTGATGAAGTGAGATCACATGGGCGTGGCATGTGGTGGCCACGGGTATCTTTTTGCAGAAACGTTTGGTGTCGTTCACAACACTCACCTACTTGGTGATTTACGATAAATAATATGTGTCCGCGGCCTCTTGAGCTGTTTGAAAAACCAAAGCATAAAACAAATCTTTAATAATAAATAACGTCTAGAATACATCCTACGATAAAGTAATTACAGCCATAAGAGTCATAGAGTAACGTATAGATTGTTGGGTACCAAATTGAACCCTTGAGGAAATTGGAAAATAGTTCGACGAAAG
Organism: Hetaerina americana; assembly: GCF_022747635.1. Taxonomy (NCBI): domain Eukaryota; kingdom Metazoa; phylum Arthropoda; class Insecta; order Odonata; family Calopterygidae; genus Hetaerina; species Hetaerina americana. The sequence goes on from NW_027286732.1 coordinate 270,058, forward strand.
TAAAGGTTGATCCATGGCTATGACTGCACGATGGGGAAGAGTAAATGCAGACCAGTGGGAGTGGGAAACAGGAGAGCTGAGAGGCCGGCGGGACGTAGTAGGCGCATGCGGCGGTGAGAGGGAGGAAGGCGGGAGGAGGCAGAAACGCTGAGCTCACTCGTTGGAGTGGAATCCGTCATCGGCCGAATGAGTTAGGTGTTAAAAGGGGGCGTAGGAGAGGGGAAATGCTCTCCCCAACCGCCGCAGGGATGGGGGCGGGGGATCGGAAGGGCTGGGAAGGGACGCAAACTACCGCCGCTCTCCTCTGATCACAAGGGAGAGAGGGTTTTGAGCAAGCACCGCTTCAAAAAAATCTCATCACTCCGGCGCTCATGGGCTGACTAGGCGCAAGTGAAAGGCTTACTACATACGAAGCCTTTGGATATACGGACGACTGCATTGGAGGGAGATGGAAAGTCACCTTCCTGCGCAGAGAAATGGGCAGCAAAATATTTGTAAGAGCCAGCAGTAAGCCAATTGTGAAATTGATCAATATACCGCTATGATGCAGGAGGACGCCAGTCGATGGCAATTTAGAAATTTAAAGCGGACAGCACCCAAATATAGCGTCTTGGCTTTCAAAATGATTCGCTAAGATCGGAAACATTAGATTTGAAAGAACAAAAAGTTAATTTATTTTTAAATTAAAAATAGAATATCACAATTTATCAAGATAAAAACTTAAGAAAAAGAAAAACAATGAAAAACCCCCTGGAAAATATTTTTTCGCTTGATTAACAATATAAATCACTAATAGTCGTCATGATTTACATTCTACGTGAAACGGAGGAATAAAACTTGAATTAATTTACCATGATTCTGCAGGAAATCGGACATGAAATTTCTTCTTCCGTATTACTTCTGAGAGCAACTCGGAACTTAGGAATGCTGCGGTATTCATTCTTTCGTGCGTATCGCTGGAGCATGAGATTCCTCGCTCGCTGAGATTGTGGAGGTTTTACAAGCACTCTCGGGAATTAACTGCGGTGCCTCCGTCATCGTGAATTGAACCCGGGACATTCTGCGTCGCCGACATTGATCCTCAAGGGAAGGATAAAAGGAGAGAAGGAGGGAATGTGGGGGAGAAGGGAGCAGGAGGAGGAAAAGAGGGAGGAAGAGGAAATGAGGAGGGGGAGAGGCGGAGGGAGGTGATGGACGGAGGTGTTTGTTTATCTGGAGTGGCACTGGCGTGGGCACTGCTCCGTGAGACTTACTACAGCCTTTCTCTGCCTCAATTAGCGCTTCGCGAAATTCCACGCAATCGCGGGAAACCCGAAATCGAAGCCCGAAAATATCGCCTCCGGTTGAGCGCTGAGCGTCCACCGGCCGACTTCGAGGAATGAGTCCCCGTCGGCCCAGCTAGTCGTCCCGTTGGAGAATGTCGCACCTCTCGCGTCTACATCCATGCCCTCACGCCTGATCAGGTGTAAACAGGAATCCGTGCATTCGTGGACAAAAGCGAGCGACGCGCGTATTCGCCCGTTCATGTTCCACTCTTCTATCTTCCCGGCCGCGTCGAGAGATTCCAGAGGAAAAAGTTAATCCGAGCCTCGTAGTCTCACCCACCCACTCACTTTTAAGGCTGGGAATTCATTTGGGCGCCCCCCTTGTGATATTTTGCCCGTTTCAAAACCCTATCAAACCCTCTTTAAAATACCACCGCTCGTTTTCATTTTATCATAATATTTGTTGCTTTTCCCTCAGTTGTTATAATTTAACCATGAGGGATTCTACAGCCGCCGTCTCCTTAGAGGCAACCACTACGGTGTAATTTTGGTTTACCGTCAATTCAAACTAATCGTTCGGATTGATGTGTTTCCCTTAGGCCGTGCCGAATGTGCAGAGATTGATTTGGACGAGAGCGGAAAGAAAATCATGGAACCTCGCAGAATAACCCAAAGCTATTGTTTCTCTTGGCCTCCTATTCTGAAACGTTTTCGTACAATGCCATAAGATGACACCCAGCATTACCCAGGGCACTCATTGGGTTTCCAGGATAGCGGTATGTCCAGTAAATAGGGACTTGCCATGTATAAAGGGGCAGTATGTCCAGTAGATGGCTAATATCCACATAGAATAAGGGGTCAATGCCACCGCTCTCCGCTAGAGAGACACGTATTCCCAGGAGAAACAAGATCTCAGGTGGCCCTTTCCAATTAGTTTAAGAAGCAGCAGATGCGTTCCCTGCGAATGGAACAACATTACATGGTTGGTAGCTCTAATGTTAGAAATAAACGATGGAAAAAATATTTTCTTTGACCGAGTTCCGTTCCCGGAATCTCTCGGCAATAGGGATATCTTGCCCTTTACCTGGAATTTGGACGAACAAGAGGACGCTTTGTCCCTTGACTAGGAAGAACACCCACGGATCATTGAAGAATACCAACGATTTAGAATCTCGGCCAAGGTATATTAACGTCTTCCGGAGGAAACCCGTAGCATTCGCGTCCTCTCAATATTTGCCAAAGGGCAATGACGCATATCTCAACATTGCGCTTCCATGTCGTGGGTTTAAAACTGCCGAAACAGTATCGTCCATTTTCCACTCTGAAGAGAGCGATCGACGAATCATTTGCTCTGGGCAATAGAAGGCATTCTTCAATAGTATGAATGATCACCGCCTTTAGTCTTCGGCCTCCGCTAGTTCCCGATGCCTCTTCCCGCCATGTTTCTCTGTCCGTCTCTCTTTCTATTTGTATATTTTCTTTCAACTTTCAAATCGCCTTTAATTTTCTCTCCCCTTTCACTTTAGCTTACTACGAAAACCACTTCCCCGGCATCTTTCTCATTTCTAAATTTAAATTATTTCTTGGCATCCCTTTACGAACACGAAATCCTCCTTTCTATCCAACAATCACTTCTGCTTCCCTGCTGATCTTCAACTGTCCCCGTTGGCAATTCTATCCCTTCTTTGGCTACCGTTGTCCTTTTTCGCCTCGATCCTTCTATCATGCCCATTCGTCCTATTTTCCAGCCCATATTCACTCAAATATTTCCACCTTAATGTTTCAGAATTTCTCTTAAATATTTCGTTCTCCCTACGAGTAACGATCATGTCATCAGTAAAACTGATCCATATTAGTTTTATATCACGCATGTTCACTCTCATGGATTACTTCCAGAATTTCCTCCGCAGTAAATGTATATTATTTATTAATAGCGATATAAATATGCCACATATTTATGAGAGTGTATGAGTGTATATGTAATATGAGAGTGTCGTGTATACATTTTTCGCAGGTGAGAATAAAATTAGCAGTACAGAACACTGCGGATTATTTTTGCTAAAAAAAAATATTTGAATAACATCTCTCTTTAGTTTATGTTGTTTTACCTATTTGATTCAATCCGTGTTTTTCGCCTGGGATCTGAGCTAACATTGCGTGAACAATTTCAGTCGTTACTACAACAAATCGTGGAATCACAATCACGTTAAGCATATACTATGGAAGAATACACGCTCAGTAAATTTATATAGATGCGTTCCCATTCTGACAGACCCACTGAGAAAACAAGTAGTTTTTCCTAATTATGAAAACCAAATTCATTTGAGTCTTATTTACTAAGTAGGTCAATTTTACCTCAAGTTACATTTTTATCCGGGAGTTAAAAAAAAAGTCAGAAAATGTTCCACATAGGATTACTGGCCAAAGGCCAATTTATACGGCATGGGGTACGTCAACTCGCGAACAAGGTCTGTCGCAGGACATTATTCAATTATAAAGAGAGTTTTATTAATTATTCTAGTTGAAATGAAATGTTTGTTCACTGATTTATTCTTGTTCTCTCTTAAAAGCATAATTTACAGTGACAGTTAGAATATTTTCACTTGAAATACCACTTCGTAAAATTGAAATAACAGTTTGGGTAACGAATGGAAATTGGGCATGGCAATAAGCGAATGATAGCTCCCCTCGATCAACAATCCGAGGGAATGTACCGCCAGGGTAAGTCAGCCTGATCCTCTCGGGTTGCCCCCGTGAATCACGGGACGGATCGCCCCCACCCTCCAGACGACACTTCATTTCAGAAGAGTTCGAAACTCGATCTGGCGAGTGAATTGTTGAGTGCTCACTGTAGGGCGCTCACCGATTGCAGCCACTTTGTTTGAGAGGGAACAGATGCCATCCATTCGAGCCATTGAGAACAAAAAAATTGTAAGCACTGTTGCCGGGAAAAATGTCGTACTTAAAAGGCCGGGGGGGGGGACTTTAGTTACGAACTTAAGAATTTCATCGGAAAATCAGTATTTAAATAAATAAGATTCTTCGTCAAATAATGGCTACAGTCAAACAGGAAAAGTAAGAGAGGACTGAATAACAAGTCTTAAGTTTGTGCGGACTCGCTCTCCGCTCTCAACATATAGCAGTGAAGCAACGATGGCGTTAGTGATGATTTCATCGACCGATATATTTATTTTTCGAATGAATATTATTCAAATTGGTGCAGTTGGGCATGCACCAGACTTGAAATGAATAAAATGTTCCAGAGAAATAATTAATTGATATGAGATTCGTTATTTCACTTGCAAACGCAAATGACTCGGTGTAAAAAAAAATACCTGTTGCTTTGATACGAGAAATCTCCTGAATCAATCGCGATATTATGCAGTGAATATTTATTCTCTCGAAAGAAGTGACGCAGGAGAGAATAATCGCAGGCAGATAAAGGAGAGATAGAGAGAGATGAGTTCAAAGGGGATTAGAACCGAACGCGATATCAATAAACTCTCTTCAAGGAAATTCTTTGGCGCATCCTACCCTCCTCACGTTCACCAGCAATAATTTACAACACTAAACCAAAGTCATTAATTCCTTTTGGCGCATGAAAACACAACCAGCAGTATTGATAGAGAAAATAGAGAATCTAAACGTCATTGGTGACGAAAGGTTGCAAAATAATAAAATATTCCAAAAACTGCCTCTAAAGGCAATGAGTAAAACATTCACATTTAAGTGTACATCGAGCCAAGCCATTTATGAAAGTAATATGTAGTTAATGCAAACAGTTGCAGATGAAAAATAACTTTAAAATATTTTAATACGATACATTTTAATGATAAAGTACAATTAAAATGTAGGAAGTAATTAAATTTGCTGCATTTCAAAGCTAACCGACCATATATCTATTTTATGTGAGTCCGCGTGCTCACGGCTTAACTAATATTTTTCTCGAGGGTTGAATTGCGAAACCATTTGCGAAATTATAAGCCTTAACGTTCGGCTCTAGTTCCTCGGGCGGTTAGAGAAGGTGGATTTTCAATGAAAATTCAGACCAGCAGGAAATTTAAAAATTCAAATTCGTGAGACAAAAATTGTTCCAATTAGAAACATTTAAACCACTTTCGGACTGATTGAAAATGATGGAGCATTTGCAAAGGTAGGAAGAGTATTCTGACACACTGATGTAGTAATTGAGAGAAAATTTTACGATAGTATTTTATGGAAATTTTATGGCAATAATATTTTATGGAACTATTTTCACATTATCCATAAATTTTTCACTTTTGAGTGTGACTTTCCTGATATTTGTAGAGAAATAACTCAAATTTCTGAGCATCGATTTAAAGAAGAGACATTCTATTGCTGTATTTTCTTATCAACGATGCCTTTATTTATCATTATATGCTTTCTAACCCTAATATCTTAAACTTAGGGAATGGGTTGTTTAAATTCATAATGCAAATGTGTAATTAAAAGGTTTGTGTGATGAGAGTGATGCGACGACAATATTTGAGATTCTTAAGTAACAAAAACTAAAAAGACCTCATGACGTCTCGTTGTACAGTTCCTTTTAATGCGCTAATGTTATTAATTATATTTTATCGTCGATAGAATTGCTAAAATCCCCCCGGGGATATCCTTTGCGTCCCCATGGGCCGCCTGCACAACCATGGGGTGAAGGAGATGGAAGAAGATAAAAACTGCAGGACTCACTGTTACATTTAACCCATATTGTGGGAATTGTGTGTGGAGCGAGTGTTGGTGGGGAGTGGGTGGGGTGGGGTGGGGAGGGGGGAGGACACGTTTGAGGCGTGCCGGCCGAAGATCAAAGGGAGTGCGTGGGTGGGTGGGGAAGGGAGGGGGGGACGAGGGAGATAGGAAGACGAGGGTCCCGAAGCAGGAGAGCAAGGAACATCCCCCGACAAGGATGGCCCGGTCGCTATTTTTTTTTCAAAAGTGGGGAATACGCTTGCACCCCTCGCCCGTGCGGTGCCCCCCTGACCTCACTAGTGTCGAGGGCCGGCGGACACCTCCCACGAAGCGCGGGGGAGGGGGAGAGAGCGGTGTGCGGAAAAGCGTCGAGCGCCGCCCTCCTTCAGTCGGACGACGGGCGCCGCTAATTGGACGCGCCCCCCCCCTCCGGGCCCGAAACCCCTCCCCCCCCCTGGGTTCCCAGCAAGCCAGCGCCCCTTAACGGGAACGCGTGGATGGTGGTTGTTTGACGGGCGGAAGGGGGATGAGTGGAGGAGGTGATGTGATGGGGGGGGAGGAAGCGTGCGAAGAGAACGGGAGAGGGGGTCATGTACCCATTCCCACGCCTTCGGCCCCGGCTTCGATTGCCGAGGGATGCGTCCACCAATGCAAGCGAGAGAATCGGCATCGCTGGTTAAGAGTATGCATTTGGATGCACGAGCGAGCCGAAATGAGTGTTGCTTTCTTAATTTGAGTATTTACATTCGAGATATTCGCAAGGGAAGTATCGTTTGCCTTGTTCTGAACACGAACCTGGTTTCTCCGATTTCCTGCCTGGTGCTTTCCGCCAGCTTAGCTACCGAGTCGTCTCCCTCGGCGAATTTGCAAAAACGGGAGGGAATGATTTTCTGGCCGGGAGGCGTTCGCATGAGTGGGCACGCATGGACATTCTTAAATAGCCATATTTGTGGTATTTACCGTAATTGCTTGAATTAGTCAAGTGATGAGCGAGAGGCAACTTCGTGTACGAGTCAATTGACCAGATTAAGTGAAAATGAAAGTATTGTCAAATTTGATGGAAATATAACATGATGTCGTGTGATAAACTCGCGCCGAAATGAACTCGCGAAAAATACGCGCCTTCAAGTTTCTCATTCACGAGGATCATTTCCCTACGAATGCGGCCCAGAGGTTTTCCTTTCCGACACTGATGTGGCCTCATCGGCATCTTCTCGAAATTAAAATAATGAAAAGAAAGGAAGGAAACGCAATGATGTGTGCGATAAGACCGAATGAAAGTACATTTTCCAGCAACATGGCGACTGGGAGATAACGAATCGAGGATTGGAATGAATAACTTATGTTGCTCAACCAAAAATACAAAACACGACCTCGGCCGAAGGAGCGAAGCATTGACCCCCCAAGTCGCTCGAGATACTGAAGTGCACGCATTGGCATTCAATTTAGAATAATGCAGAACACCTGGCAAATGAGCATTATCAAATCTACCAGACATCTGAGAGGAATGAGATGGACTCGCAATAGGATTTCGGTGGCGTGCAATCGGAAGATGAGCACAGTGGGGGCGTGCTCTCGAGGTTCTCCATGGGGGGGGGGGGGGAGCAGCCGGCGGCGTTGTGGGGAGCGAAGCCTCTCGAATGCCATAAATCCTTCGCATGTGAGACTGACTCTAGATGTAGGGGGGAGGGGGGAGGGAGGGGGCGGAAGAAGGGGAAGTGGGCACCGATAAGGGCGGGGCGGAAGTTTATGAGCAGGCGGAATATAAAAATGTTCTAGACCCGAAATAGTACACCAAAAAAATCAGTCGTCAACGGAAAGTTGAAAAGAGCTTAATCTCTCCCCCCCCTCCCCCCCCTCCCTCGCCACGCCACTCTAGACATTCACTTCCTTCGCGCCGTTTTACGGAGAGGTGTAGTCGCATGAATCGTTGGCGATTGGCATTCGATTAATTGCCACACCTCACGTGAAAATCTCGCAAAACTTTGCCAATTCAAAAAATACTGTGAACTTTCTGAAAATTTTAGTTTGAATTATTTAATTACATATCACTCACGTGATCACAAATGTATTATTCCGGTGTCAATGGAACGATGATTGATAAAAATAGAATTAATTTAAGCATTTTGTCTGCTTACTATTGGCTACCAGTAAGCCTCTTCGACGCCAAGCTTGTATTTTCCTTTTAGCGTTATAATAAATAGTCTTTTAATCTACCGTGGCATTATTTGATATCAAGAGAGAGAATTATATTGCTCTTCCAATGGCCAAAACAGAAATATCTACCACTGAATGCTGTGAAACATTTTCATCTAAATTGAGTGAATGGGTGTCGGCATTGAATTTAAGAACCCAAACACATTATAGCTATTCAAGGACACGGTGGTCCAAGTTTGGCTTACGAAAAAACGGAAAAGCGACGATCAATCAAAAACTAAGACTGCAACACAAAAGAAGTTCGCTCGGTGTCCACGGCGGTGTTCCGGAAGGCCTTCTCCGACCCACGTGACCCCATCTGCTTCTTCCCCTTATCTGCGAGGGAATTGACGCTGTCCATCGATTCTTCCGAATCGCTAGCTTAAATCTACTCCGGCGGAAGCGCCCTGACAATGACCCAGGGGTCACGGCAGCTCAAGGATGTGGGGTGGGGTGGCGAGGGGCGGAGGCGGGCGGGCGGGCGGGGGAGTTGCGCGACCCCCGGGATCAATCGTGGACGAATGCCGGTCGCGTCGTTACTCTTCCCAAATCGCAGTCACGTTGACATTGGCGACCCGCCCTGCTGCTCAACGTGACGCCAATTTAGCCGTGGACGGCCTAGGCAAGTCATGCGCACCCCATCATCAGTGTCTAGCACCTGAAAGTGGATGATTGAGGACCGCTATGGATAAATTTTACACCTAGGCCCGAAATATAAATTCATTTAAACGAAACGTCGGGAAACTCAATTTTATAACATGGACTTAATAAACGAAAGATGTCCACGATGAAGATTTAATAAGTAGAATGACAGTTTGATATGATTTTTTTCGTCTGACAAATGTTAGAAAGACGGTCAATTGGCAGCGAATGTGATTTCTGATAGAATGCGGCAGTGTTGAATGGAATTTATGATAGCCCTTCTCCTATTTAACGAAGTTTTCGAGTTTCAGGTTCTTTTATTACGCCAATTATCACAAGCGAAATATTCACTTTGGTGTTGCCTAAAACATTTCACTAAAATAACTCGCTCTTGATTTAAATTGCTTTTATTCCAAACTCAGCCGAATAATACTTTTTTTTTCTGAATAAACTCAGTATTTGCCTTGGCCGATGGTGCTATAGCGATGAAATGCCACGTTTAGTCTATGCATGCGTTAGGCATCATTTTTTGCCTCATTGCTAAAATACGTATTCTTTCCTCGCATCCCATTTCTCTCCAAATAAATCTCATCGGCATCTAATACATTTCGTCGGTCATTTCACTCAGCTCAAAGTGTTTGTGTCCTCCCCACCTCCCACCTTTTCTTCTTCCACTCTTCCATTCACCAAGTCCCTCCTTTTCCTGTCCGCATTTTTGCTAATCGCACAATTCGAAATTAGCAAGATTTGCATTTATTCCAATGAGTAATGATTTCTAAATAAATGAAATTGGTACTTTGTTCACAAATGAAAAAAAGAGCTTATTCATTCAGTAATCATAAAAGTTTTCTCAAACTAGAGCCTCAAAACCATCAAATTCTAGTGATGTTTTTTTTCGATCGGCAATCATTTTTTCCGGGCGTTTGGTATACCGTCGGCTGATTCGTATGAAACCATCTCATCGAAGGATTTTTTACGCAATAAATCTGCGGCGTCTCACAAAGACGACTGCTATCGCCCGCTGACTGCGTTTCCGTTTCCGCCTGTCTTCACCTGTCGCGTCACTCCTCCTAAATGGTATCTCAACTGAAAATCCAAAAACCGGATCTGCTCGGGCAAACACATTCATGCCCGGCGGGTTTCCGGGAAGGAAAGTGAATCGGAATTTTCGACTCATGACGAAGAGATCGATGCTGTACGTTAATGAATGTTATTATAACGCAAACGCATTGGCCAGTTCTCCTTTGACACATTCCGTCTCCCTTCACCTCTAAAATATCCTCAAATCAACGACAGCCAAAGTGTTAATTCGACGACTGCTGGTCTCGTATCAACAGAACACCAGCGTTTCGCTTTCTGAATTTTGAGAGGTTCGAATTTCTCCCCTCTTTATTTATTTTGAAAACAATGGTTGGTTAGTTTCTTTCCTCATTCTACGAAGATACTCCTCGTGGAGCTGGCTAAATACGATTTTTCTCTTTATACGACGGAGTTATGGTTGGTAAATTGACATTGACATTTTTTTCCTACATGTCTCCCAACGGTGGCCAATCACTAAATAACAGACACGCCATTATGTCATAAGTTTACTGTTTTTTACATATCCTTTGCAACAACTTGGCATTCATTAGTTTTCTTAAATCGATGTTGTCATTAGAAAGAGCCACTTGAGAGAATTGGTGACTCAGTTTACCCGGACTTGTATGAAGACGGTACTTGATTGGGAGGTAAGAAGAGGTGCATTGAGATGTCATCCACACGTCATTTTGATGAACTGTTCTGTATTTGTAGTATTTAATGGCAGTCTATCCAATGATGATGATCAAACCGAGTCTACTCGTGCTTGTTTTCATAGAAAATGACATAGAAAAACAAGACGTTTGGCAAAGTAGGACTGGCAACAGAAGTAACATGAATCAATGATGAATAAATGTTGTTCTCGCGAAAATTTATATTGAATACGCAATAATATACTATTTGTGATATTAATATTTCTAAAATAAATAATTTAACTAATAGTAATATTTTGAAAATAAGAACATCTAATCACCTTTGTTTCAATGCCATTGACTAATTTGTAAACAGCCGAAATTGCATAGTTTCAAAAATTGGCGCATGAAAAAAATTCGAAATCAGTTTTAGGGCAAATTAAAAAAAATTAAGGACCTCATTGATTAGAAAGTGCATGTACATAAATTCACATTATGTCTGCTTACAGACTATTTTTGCAATAATGTTATCAATCTTCTTTGATAGAGGAACTGAGGTGACATATAACAAATGGACTAGTGCAGTCTGAAGGGCGAACCTTATATTGAAATGGATGGGCAGTTGAGAGAGCCCATGGTAGTCACTCCTTGAAAGGAGCTAATTCCGGCTGCGGGATTCTGGTTACTACGTGAGTGTGCGTAATTATGTTTGGAGGATTTTCATTGGAAAATTTGTGAATGGGATTAATCCCGTGAATGTCTGAGAAAAAATTGATAATTTAATTAATATGTGAAATATTTAAAGACAATACTTTTTTCGCTTTAAGTAGGTGTCTCGCCGCTTAGTTAATTGGATGTTAACACGATGGGGTTGCTCGTTATTTCTAGAATAAAGAAGTCATTAACTATTGAATATTATAAATACAATTACTGATGCATTATATGCCATGACAACTTCTATTTAAAGTATGAAGACTGAGGGGGGGACACGAGATCATTCTGTGACATTCCTTCGTGGAAAAACTGCGGAACTATGTTTGGTAGGCGGAGTGAGTGCATCACGCTTCGACAAATCATATGACACGCATATTTTTACGCAGAAATGTTTATGTAAAACTGCTCTTCGATCTCATTTGATATCGGACCAACAAAATTATGTAATTATTCCTTTACTTATCACTTTTATTTATTATTTTTATTACAGAGCGACGAATGATAAGCGACGTCTTCACGTCAAGCGACCCATGAACGCTTTCATGGTGTGGGCGCAGGCCGCGAGGAGAAGGCTGGCGCTTCAGTATCCGCAACTCCACAACGCGGAGTTGAGCAAGACTCTCGGTAAACTATGGAGGTAAGAAGCCTTCCACTCTTTTACGATATGTTGGGAAATCTTAATTATATAATACCCATGCTAAATCTAAATATCATGTACACGGAAACTGTGGAGTCATCATCACGGCTTAAGGATCCTACTATTGGTTCGTAGCTCCCTCTATAAACTAACCGGGCACTTGCCACAATCTATTCGTTCCTGTTCCAAGTCGATAGAGTCGATGACTTCCATCGCCTCCTCCTAGTAATTCATTCTTTGCCTCCTCTAATATTTCCCATTGATGTTTTCTCCAACCACGGCCGTCCATCGTGTCCCAGGATGTCACCGTCCTCAGTTTCCGCCGTCTCTCGTCTCGTCACGAGTGAGTGTCCATTGGATTCTCTTTTCATCCACCCTTCGAAGTACTTCTTTATTTGCAATTCCGTCTATCTATTATTTTATTCCCATCATTATTTGTCAGTAATACGTTTCCATTCCGTATAATGTCCTTTTCTCCACTACTCCTATTGTTACACGTATTAAACGCGTAGGAAAATAATTTCCGTGTGAGTTTCCATGGCTTGCTTTCTTTTGTCCAAGGTAGTGCTAGCAGCCATGGCCTCCTGTTTTTCGCTATCCTAGATATCCTCCCTTATCCAAAATATGGTTTCTATCTGCTGGTGAACTTGACACTGGAACATACTTGCTTCACTTTGTATTCCCCGGGGCTAATTTCAAGATCACTTCATCTACTTCGTCTATAGACTTGTTCTCGCTTTTGAGTTATTCACTAATGCGTACTCTTGACTCAGTCAATTGGTTTATTCACATCTATCTTGTTTATATTTGGAGTGCCCTTTCTTCGTAAGGCTTGGAAATATCCTCTTGCCTTTTTCTCTTTTCTCAAAATGCAACATACTTACCTGCACTCCACGGGTGCCACATATATTCTTTTCATAGATATCCCCTCGTAAGGCATTGCTATTTCTCAAAGAAAACTGAGTATTATATCCCGATCCAGAAAATTTCATCGGAGGCTTTCCTCTCATGTACAAGACAATTTATAATTTCCATGGCTACATCAAATCACATTTTCCGATGTTCTATTAGTTTTTTTCTGTATTGCTTTCATTCTATTATTTTTTCGTAATAATTTCGCTGTTGCACCTATCCATCCTCTCCACTGCGCCACTGCTTACTCTGCCCCCACTGGGCATTACTGCGTGTCCTTTTTCCCTTGACGCGATTTCTCGCGGCCCTCTCCAGTTGCTTCAACTTGTCCTTGGAAAAATTCAACGCTGCCCATCGTCACGCAGGTCTTTCTTCTCTTTCTTTCTCTCCTTCCGCCTCACTTCTTCCTCAGTGCTTATTTTTTTGTCCTTTTTTATCTCCCCGATTCACAGATCCATCACTCCTTCTCTGGACTCCAGTTTTCTCTTCACGTGTTTCCTCCAGCTGAAGGTTTATCCCTTATAGCCCAACTAACCACTTCACGTGCTGGCATCTTTCTTCAATGGAGTCCGTGTTGCCGCGAATTCCCATGACTTACCCTAATTGCAGTTGGAATTCTGCACTTGGCTCGGTCTTCTTCAATTTTTGTAACGGCCATTGCTTCTTCATGGTTTTCTTTGGCTTCTTGAAGTTAAGATGACAAAACATTTGCACAAATATAGCACCACTGTTCATTTTGTCACCCGTGCAGCTTTTGCGGCGTTTTATTTGATTCCTAAGCCTCTGCTTTGCAGCAATAGAGCTACGCGGAACGAAATATTTTTGGTCTTAAAATTTTTTGATATTTCAGTTCATGTGTTATCTAGACTTTACCTATGATGGGCTTTTTAAATTCACTATTGGAATTTAGTCGTCTGATTGAATGACGTAGGTGAATATTAATCTGGGTATTCGCAGAAAATGGTACATATTTGTTGGCTGAAAGAAGACTGGAATTTGTGGACAATATTGAATATTTGTACAAATGCTCCTCGATTAATACCTATGAATGCAGAAGCTTCAGTGAAATTAAATTCAAAGCATTAGAAAAGCTGGCAGTTAATTTCAAATGCTTAATTGAATGGTGGGTGACATTTATGACTGTACCAGTAGTGTCTACCGAATAGCTAATGTCGAATGTGCTTTGCATACAGTCAATCCTAATGAAAGGAACTTTGGAAACCCATAGTTTGCTCAATTTTTCCTAGTTCATATGTTATTCGTTCGTCAGTATCCTCTACTTTTCATAAGAGTGCAAAGATTTGCATGAGATGGTGAGCTCAAGTGGTCACCAGAACCATTCTAGTATGTACATCCACCCAAATGAACTCATTTGACATTTTTGGAAAATAAACTCAAATTAAATAACGTAAATGTTGTAACCAACATTTTAGATAAAATTAAAAAGGTGATCAAAGCGAAGAACGTAAAAAAGTAAAACAGAATCACATCGCAATTACTATTTCCCTCATTGATAACTTGACCCTTATTTTAAAACATTCATCACGCGTTTTCTTGGCAAGCAAAATAATGAGTGATTTCGCTGGAACGTCCCCTCCATGAGGCTGCATGTGCAGGGAAATGAAGGGAGGGACTTTGGATGGGGAGAGAGTAAAGGAAACAGCGTATCCCGCGAGGGTGCTTGCCCTGCCTAGATCGGAAAGTGTCCGGGATGATTCGGCAATACCGAGGCTTGTGTGGGTGGACACGAAGCTGCGGGATGGAGGCCCCCCACGGCGCGAAGATCAAACGATAGCCCGCCGAAGAGGCGAGAGCTAAATGATGCGTTACAACGGATATTGGGGAGGAAGCCAGCTGGGGAGTGGAGGGAGGGGTGGAGAGAGGGAGGGAGGGGAGGACGGGAATCGGAAGGTGAGGAATGGTTTGTTTCCTTACTATTATGAAAGCGTGGCTTTCCCGACCCCGCTATGGGCTGTTTGTGGCCTCCGTGTAAAGTGAAAATTACAGCAAGGAGCTCAGGAGAGCCGTGTTATGTCCGGGAATATCTAAACTGGTGATTCCAAAGGACTCCAACGGGAGCGACCACGAGGTTATAAATGAAACGCGGGAGTGACCATCAAGGGTTTGCCTCTCTCTCGAGGAGCATTCTTTGCTTACTTCTCTCCATTTGTTTCCGGCGTGCACAAATTTCGTTTAACTGCAAAACTCATTGCTTTCCTCAGGCTTTTATTCCCTTCTTCCTTCAATATTTTCTTCATCGATGGTGTATTTATTAACAATAATAGCAATATTTTGATATTGGTGGAAAACCAAGATGTAAGCAATGACGCGATAAGTTTCATGCGACATTAAATACATTGTATGATATTGTCTTCGTGCACAAAGGCAGAACGCTCGGCTACCGAGGGGAGATCTGGGATACGATTCCAGGGGACCAGCATTTTAATTCACGCTTCGTAATGAAAAAATTGAACATTATGCTAAGCTTTCGTAAATCGATTATGATAAAAAGAGTTAAGCTTTTGAAGAAGGAATATAGCTAGTCTACCGTATCAATACAATTTTATTAGCATTCGTTTAAAAGATGGCTAAGGAAATTCGACGCTTAATACGCTTAATTTCAAAGCAACATTAACAATAAGTATCTTTAAGATAGAGAGGTAAGCGTAGAAAGAGACTACAGTTGGTGTTAAGTGCAGCGAGTTTGCAAAGAGTGGAATGAGTGACATCGTTGCGCTATTTTATCGATAGTAAAAAGGAAAATTGATGCATCCGTCCATGATTTTTCCGCAGATTTTGAGGGCTCTGCAAAAATTTATGGGAGGGAAATTTAAATCCTAAATAACTCAATAGTATAGGAGCTAGCTGAAGTGATATCTTATTGGCTCATTTGAGGTGAAATGAGGGTACACACCAGGGTAACGATCGGAGAAACGGTATTGGCGGTGATAAATAGGGGACCGAGATACGACCAATGATTGACCCGGAAATACACACTTCAATGAAATATTACAATGGAATCCAAGTAACATTGAGAAAAAGACACTGAAACACTACATGCTCACCTTTAAATGTGAAACAGCCGACGAATCAAAAATTATCGCTCATAAACTCATCCAAACTGTAGTAGCACGAGGCTAAATTGATTCTGAATGGTGGGAAAAGTATGAAAAGGTTTGGGATATAACTTTATTCCTCTCAACTTCAAGATAATAAAGCTTAATTAGATCGGTCGGTCAAGGGACCTAAGCTATTGTTGAAACGGACGAGAGGAAAAATGCCAGGCAAACGGATTTGAAGCTAAACCAAAAGAGATTTGAAGCAAAGAGTTCGAGTCATGAAGTCAATACGGAAAGTAAATACGTAGATATAGCAAATGGAAATAAACTCACCGCCTTTTCCGTGGGCGTTTCCAATTGATCGGTAATGTGGAGGAAAATAGTCATTCGAAATAAAAGTGCTCAGGAAAGGAAGGAGGGCTGACAGCGAATTTGTAAAGAGCCGTAAACTGGTCAAATATTTTTAATCTGGAGCGAGATTCGGAAATTTGGAGTATGAGGAAAGGAGATTAAAATGTATATATATATATATATATATATATATATATATATATATATATATATATATATATTCATCTCTGACTTCCGCGCTTCCTTCAACTATATCGTATATATATATATATATATATATATATATATATATATATATATATATATATATATATATATATATATATATATTCATATATACATATATATATATATATATAATTTAAAAAATAAAACTTATTCCATGTTCACATCTGATAAAAAAACACGAAATAAGGAATCAAAAAACAAAATATTGTTTTAGTTTAAAAAATAATACCCTAAAAATTACATATCAAATGGTCTTTCGAGAATATTTGCCTCTTGGCACCCTAAGGTTACCACTATCAATTGGGAGATCGGGATTGGTGCGGTGGCTGTCGTACTGGCTTCCCACCCAGAATGCTCGGGTTCAAATCCCGGCGGTGTTGAATATTTTACAGAGGTATCTCCATCCCTAGATGAGGTGCGTTGTGGAGGGCAAATGGCGCAAATGACCTCAGCAGTCGGTCGCCTCCCATAAACACTACTACTACCACAGTCAATTAAGGACATAAATCCACGTCACCTTCGAATCGTCCTTGGTAGACCTGTCCTGGGCTTGTCCTGATCCATGGGTGAAATAAGATTGCGTGGCTAAAGTCATTTAAGACAAGGAGCAGTTAAAACTTTGAGTGTGTGCAATGCAGGGTATGATTGCTATGCATAATAATTGCCATAACATTTTTAATTGCAAGAAAGTTACAAAAGATCAGATTTCTTTTATAATGCAAATTAATATAATTGCCTCAAATTATAGCCCCATCACTACGAAAAATTATTTCGAGTGGCCATGTGTATTGCATGGACCTACCAACTCAGGAAAGATCTATGCACATTGTATTTCAAGATTCACACAAAAGTCTCGCACATCCTAAAAGAACGAATAAAAAATTGATGAATCTCTCCCCAATCGGCAAAATGCATACGCCCTTCCCTCCTGCCCCCCCCCCTCTCTTCCCCGACCCTGATCCCCTTTTCCTCTCTCACGAGCAGTCCTCCACTAAGTGCTAAACGAGTGACACATTCGCTCTTTTGTTTCTCATTTGTTTAAATTCGTTAACACTGCCGTTTTCCCTTTGCCTGACTGCCTTCGACATTCGCTCCCACACACGCACGCACACGCCTTTCAAGTTTCACGCTTTCCTTGAAAAAGAAATTGTTCCGAGCAAATGCACCGCTCTGCTCTCGCCTCTCGGAAGCCTTTCCCCCACCCAACCCACCCAACTCCCCCCCTTTCCAACCCACCCAACCAAACCCACACCCCCACCCCCTCGTCCCACCCACCCACATCCTATTTAGCGAAAGGTTGACGCAACCACTCCAAAGTGGCGCCCATCGACAGGGTCGTGATAATTGGAACTAATGAACGCACTGTGTATGTGCGTGTGTGCATATACATACATATACATTATGTATATACTAGAGATAGGTAAATATACGTGTACGTGTTTTTTTGTGTGAGACTGCGTGTGCGTCCCGCTCTTCCTAGCTCGACGTCTTTCCCATCTACTCCTTCCCTCTCTTCATTTCTTTCTTTCTCTATCGCATAGTTTCTCGCTTCCCTCCCTTTCACCCGAAAATCAAACCTGCACTCCCTCGAGGCCAGTGCGAGGATTCGCAGCGGCGTTCTCGTCCCGCTGATGGCCGAGGGTAGCCCAGGATCAAAGCCGGTGTCCAGGCCGGGGAGGGCGAAAGAGGGAACAAGTCCGGGCAAAACACTCGAACGCGAGCAATGATCAGATTGAGCCAGGCTTGCTATTCGATGGCCACCATTTGAATTCGGACGTTCCTGTTAGCTTTCCTTTTTTACTAAAATAAGAAAGCCATTGTGTTTGCCAACACGTCGATTCATGTTGAAACAGCATTGTAGTTGTTAAGAACTTGAGTTCCGATGTTATAACAAAATATTGGGTGACATTATACAAAATAATTTATGGCGCATAAAAGTCCATGTTTAAATTGGCGAAAAATGATTGAAAATTAAAATCAAGCTCTCATCATGAAAAATTTACACAGCAGGTCAAGCGATAGGTTCAAGTCACAGCCATTCTTAGCTCGAAAGTCTGCAAATTTCCGACAAAGGCCTCCGGAGGTGTGAGGACACCGGCTCAACCAAAATCAAAAACTTTTCTCAGTTCTCACACTCTTTTTTTAAGTTTGAATTTCATGGAATTCATTTTATTATTTTTCTTGAGTCTGTGAACTTCCTGAATTAATCCCTGGATTAATCCCTCGTAACTTTAATTTGTTTATTGATTTCCACACTAAATTTTAGCAAAAGAGTCATATTCCAGCCATACTTTCACTGCTTATTAGAAATAGTGGTTATTTCACTCAAGTGCAAATATTTGCCATCGTTTCCTTGGGAGCCAACGGCGCGCTGGAGATGTTGCATATTTACATCAATTGGTGGCTGACTGTGAATGTATTATAATATGCATTTCCAGGCATGTGAGCCCCGCAACAACTCTCTTCCAATAACAGTCATCACTAATGAATTGTCTCCACCAAAACTTGAGTAATGCATCGCAATTGACTTCGTGCTACCTCCAGCCACGTCTAAGTCTCGCAGAAACTCTCGACGGAAATCGCAGCGATAGATAAACCCCCCCGAAAATGATATTCACCGGACAAAAAAGTGAATTTATAAATCGTGGATTGGGACTTTGGGAAGGCGATTTCCAACCTCGCAAATTCCTCGCCTTTCAAGACGTCTCCACCGCATGTGGCGAATCTTTCAGAAGGCAGTCCAGGGAGCAACTCCCGCACCGTCGCCCAAAGACGGTAAAGAGTGCCATCATCGAGAAGAGCGTATGATTTGAGGTTACTTCCCTCTTTGCCCTCGCCTCTCAGGAGATGTTTGCAGCCACCACGAGGGACTCGGATTGCCGTGCATTGTTTGAGGGAGGGCGTGCCCCCCCCCTCCCCCCCCCCCCCCTGGCTGGCACTCTCCACTGCCAAGCAATCAATTTGGACGAGAATTTTTGCGTGCTCGGCTAACCTTCAAATCATTTGCCAACTTCTCCACCCATCTTTGACTCAGCAATCATAGATAATGTGCGTTTCCCCCGTACTTTTACAAGCACCTGCTTATGGTTTTAAAGCTTTTTTCTACGTACATTCAAACATGACACACGTGGTTTGTTCAAAAAGTAACGGGGACTATGCAAACTAATCAATTTAAAGTGCATAGTGTACCATGAGTTCTTGCCACAAGGTCAAACGATCAGGAAAGAGTACCACTCACAAATTCATCGCCGTTTGCGTGAAGCTATAAGAAATGCACGCCCGTATTTGTGACGGAACAATTCATGGATCGTGCACGACCATGGTAAAGCACCGGCTCTCACTGCTTGTTGGCGTGAATATTTGGCCAAAAACAGTAATGGTGACGTCCCAACCTCCGCATTCGCCAGACATGTCCCCCCTTCACTGTTTCCCGTTCCCAGAAATAAAGAGGGCCTTCGTTTCACAATCATAGATGAGATTAAACCACGAATCGCTGGGCGAGCTAAAAGCTATACCTAAGATCGAGTTACATAATTGTTTTTGAGGATTGGAAATAAGCGCAGGCATAAGCGTATAATATGCAATGGGGACTATAAATTGATAGGATAACATTGATATACTAGTAGCTGAATAAAAAAAATCTTTCCTAATAGCTCTAATTCCCTTTATCCATTGACCGCACCACGTACCTATGAAAGGCGTACTTATAATGGGCTAAAACTATGATTTCTGTGATGGATTGGTTCGTTTCCCCAGGCGAAAGTTTCCCAAGAGTGCAACGGATGGTTCGTCACCCGAGCGAATGTGGCGCGTGGGAAGGTCGACTCGCAAAGGGAGGGAGGGAGCTCGTCGAGCCGGAGTGCGCGACCTCAACGCTGCAATTACCACTGGCGTTGATTATTTGCAGGTAGGCGACAACTTTTTGCATGCTTTGCGGAGGGTTTGGGGCCGCCAAAGGAGAAAGACTTGGGGATATCCGTGGATAGATACGAGGAATTCATCGGATACGGGGAAGGAAAAGGAACACACGTGATGATGAGAAACTAAAGGTTTAGTGGGGAATAATCCAAGCAGAGCACTCTCCTCATGGACAGTGCTTTTTCGGTGCCACCCTTTTCAGTCAAATCAAGTTATGGTTTGGTAATTTAATGATTCCAAAGTAAAAACATCATTCGTCTCGAATACTTCGAAGAAGATAACATTGAAATAGACGAATAAATAAAATTATTACCGAATAACTCAAATTCCCATTATTTATTTAACACACACCTCGTATGACCGGCGAAAGGAATGTAGCTTTCTTTTAACGGAAATTTAAATTCCCCTACGCTACCTTTTAGAGCAATATTCTTTTAATGTAAAACTAAAGGGTTAAAAGAACGTTTTTAACTCTTTTTATTAATTCCTAATTTTTCCTATTCATTCATGAGCCTATGGAATTCCCCCAAACTCGTATATTTCGATCCTGTTTCGGAGCACGTTTCCCCATGCTTACATTCAGAGTGCCATCACATTTCGCATTACTAAATGAAATTAATAATGAATGAGGCGTTCACGTGATAACAAATAGCATTTCAATGGTCTATTCACGGGATAACGTGACCATTCGCGACAACTCGTAGCATTCACCATGCCGCCGAGTGCCACGAAGTTCAGCATCGCCCATCCATCATCTTTGCTCAAATCTGGATTAATAATAAGTGATACCCATCAGAGATGAAGTCATTAGAAATGAGAAGAATGTCAAACGGTCTACTCTTTTTAGCCCGAATTAGCATGGCTTTCAATTGGCGTAACTTGTTTATCATGACAGTTTTACGTGCAAGTCCCTGTAAGCATGCCCGAGTTTCATTTTCCATAAACAATGCCGGCGAAGAAGTGAACACCAGGTTTAAACCCAGGTCCATTCGTCCTCACAGACAACTCTACTGAGTCGCCGCTTGAATAAGCATCCAAGCGGTATTTTTGATGGCGTCCTCACTGTTAATCAATCAAACTACTTCTACTGTTAATTAGTGCCTGCCATAAATATTTCTTGAGTACCGGTCGAATATGAGTGTAAAATATCACCGAGGAACTCTTTCGAGAAAATTATGAAATAAGTTAATTTCGAAACATCCGTTTTTCTTTTTTGGTTCGGGATCATTCAATCGGGATCAAAAATATTTTGTGCGAGACTCGTGCATGGCTCTATTTAAACGGCTCTTGAAGAATCACTCCACGTAAACGATTAAAAGGAGCTCTTACAGATAAATGTGGAATGTAAGACCAAAAGGCAATTATATCATCTTCAATTCAAAGTGATCGTTAAATCATCTTTAGTAATATTATTCTACCATTTAATGCAGGGTTTGAGCGGGCACATTTTAAAAAATACATCCACATTTGTACTTTCATTGATTACCGAATTTTGTTGAATTGAGATAAGGGTCATTTCCCTTAAAAATTCAAATATTCGCACGTAAATACGTCAATGGAGTACGAAATAGAAATAGAATAGCGGTGAAATCTTCGCTTTCTTTCGCAATATCTGCTTTCTTGTACTCCTTCTTTGATAATATAACATCGCTGACCCTAGTAACGTGAGAGCACTTATTCCCAGCGTCGATAGGGGAAAGAACATCATTTGGTGAACGAAATACCGTCCTTGTTATCATATTAATGGTTCATAGTTCGTATTAACATATCAATTGTACATCCATTAGCATTACAAAATGAACGGATAATTCAGAATATACTTCCAAAATCCCGAACCAGCATTAACTAATCACAGCCAGAGATAATGAAATATAGTCCGCGGGCCACACTGCGAGGGTAGGCCGAAAACTAATGCACACATGCTTGTAGACCGCAAAAAAATGACATTTAGAAGCACTCCTGGAGACATGTGGAAGTAACATTCCCCCTCAATGTGCATGCGCAGTTTTGAGGTCATTTCATTAATGCAGTGTATTTCGAGAAGCGGAAGTATGAAGACGTGTTCTAGTGCTATGTCAACGCGAGTTAAATAGCGTGCTGTTATCGAATTTTTAACTGCTGGAAAAGTGACTCCTGCTGAGATTCATCGTCGCTTAAAGGCTGTTCATGGTGACATGCTATTGATAGGTCAACCTTAAATCGATGGGTGGTAAAATTTCGTGGTTGCGAGCCTGGAAAAACCAAAATTGTTGATGAAACACGCAGCGGACGTCCGATCAATGCCACAGACGATAAACATCGCAAACTCGTCGAAAATTTGATTCAAAATGACAGATGAATCACTCAAAAGCGTATCGCAAACCATATTGGAATATCCAAGGAAGAAGTTTGTCGTGTTAAAGGCAGCTTGGTGACAATAATCTTGCAACGTGACTACGCTCGTCCACACCCCTCGAGAGACAACTGGAGAGACTCTGCGAAACCTGAAATTCGAACCGATTCCACACCCTCCTCATTCCCCCAATTTTTCCACCAACTCAAGAGACACCTCAAGGGTAATCATTACACCTCGGACGATGAGGTGAAGGCAGCTATCAAGTCCTGGATTAGAGAAAAGTCGGAAGTTTTTTTCAGTGACGGAATGAAAAAGCACGTTGGGAGAAATGTGTTGGCCTTAACGGTGACTAAGTTTAAAAATAAATATATTATTTTGAAACTTGAGAATTGTACTTTAATGCACTTTCTGCTATTCGATCTTGCTATTTGTTTTTGTTCGCGCTCCACAAGCATGTGTGCATTACTTTTCAGCCTACCCTCGTATATTTACAAGTACGGTACGGCTGCCAATAATTTACTGCGGCCAGCAATGGCATCATGAAAGATTCGTTCGTATAGAGTAGACCAGATGACAGTGAACACGCCCAAAAAGCAACACTGCAAGCCCAGTTTAAATATCTCCCCCCCCCCACCCCACGCTGAAATAACTGATTTTGATCTCATGTGCCCAACGCACGCAAGTGAATCAGTGACGAGGGCAATCTGATCTTTGACCTGCATGTACCTCGACTACATGAAGGGAAAGTCCCCACCAAGAGTGGTTAAAATATCAACGAATAGCTACAAAAACTTCTGCCACAAAGACTCGACCACTGCCAAAATGTCAAACAAGTTGTAGGGAGAGATGAAGGAGGTAGACGCCCGCTAAAGTTTATTGCTCTGATACGTCTGGTGACAATGAATAAATGCGATGAGTTCTTCAGGTTAAAACCGAGAGAGAGAAAGGCTTTAATTCCTTGGGTTGGACATATTTGAATCTAATGTTGGTATAATTTTGTTGAGCAATACGAAATAGTTATATTCCTATGTGATTGAAAGAGAGGAAGGAGGAGAAGGAATGCGTATATGTCCGGGTGTTCGGCAGGAATCATTGCCTTCTTGGTGCCTAATTCTGCTGAAGATACTAGGGCGGAGGGCATGACGTCGTGGAGGTTCGGGCAGAGGGAGGAAGGATGGACTGGGTGGGTGGACGGGCGGGGAAGGGTGGGGGATGCGAGGTTTGAACAAGAAATCGGGGAGCGAAAGGTGGGCCGGAGCGACACTTCCAAATTGTCCACTTCCGGGTAAACGGGTGTTCCGTGAGCGGGGGGGGGGGGGAGGAGGAGGGCTCTGGTTGGTCGAGACGGAAAGTTACCCGACACACACTTTAAAATGCTTCGGTCCCTCATTCTCGGCGATATAAATGCCTTCCGAAAATTTACGACGTAAACTGGAATTTTTATTCACGCCCACTCCTCTTTGTCGCAGCATTTAAGAATCCGAAGACTGGTTCGTATGCAAGCGACGCTTCGCTCATTTCTCATACAGCATCCTTCCTTAATGTCCCCTGGACCTTCTGATCTCTCGTGTTACTGTTAAATGCAGCGTTTTTGGTATTTATGCGCAGTTTTTCCAGCGGTCTCTCATAATCTAATCCACGACTTTGGCTATAATAGGCATTAAACCAATGAGTTTATTCTTTGAACCATTTTAAAGCTACTTCTTCCGTCAAAGAGTTTTCAGTGGATTGTCGTTAACTCCATCCTTTCAATCTCCACCGCCCTTCTTTCAAATCGCATTTTCTTTGCATCCCCAATGCATCATCCCCAATGCATCATCGCTGCAGCATACATTTAATTCTATTTTTGTACGCGTGTCAGCTTACTCATCTTCCTACTTAAACTTACTCGTACCTTCCGTTACGCGGTTTGGTATTCCACGTCACTCATTCCCCGTGGGTTTCCACCTTCAATGCCCGAATTGTGCCATTTAACTACCCCTATTCGATGACCTTCATCATAGTGCGCCATCTCAAATATGTGTATTTCTTCTGAGTTTTTCCCTTGCCCTTCAGAGTGAAGGTTTACTTTGTCAACTGTTTGGGCGAGTCTTCTTCTCCATTACATAATAATTCGTCTCGGGAGGTACCAGCATTCCGCAAGGAAATCAATTTTCCAGTTCTAAAATTGTATTACTTCAACCGTCAACGATTAGTTCGTCTAATTACTTGCGCATTCATCATCATTGGTATCCTACTCGCACCTTTTGCAGGTAGGTTTTGCTTTTCGATGGACGCAACCCATAGGGCAGGACTGAATTCAGCTCATTCTTTTCTTTTGCCATCACTGGATAACGTGATAACATAACATTTCAGCAACTCATGCAAATAAAAGTCAATACAGATCTAGTGAAGTTCCGAAATAAACTAGGGGCTCACAAACGTTGTTCCGCTCTCGGCGAGTGTTATACGTACGATGTCCCCTTTGCCGAAGGATTCTGCCCTTTCACCCGCAATTAGATTTTCCCTCGGCAGCGGTTGTGGGTCAAGATCGAGAACAATACACAGGGCAAATGTCCACCCCTACGGCTCACATCAATGACACCGTGCCACTCCCCTTTCGATTCAAGTCCCGAATATTTATCTCTTATACCCCACATATCAGCGGCTTGATCCAAAACCTCAAATACTTGCCTAATAAACTGCGGACAATATTTTCGGAATGTTAACGAATACATGTGGCTCGTCAAAACTAGAATACACATTAGAAAGGACATTAATTTTTCAACTTGTACATTTTTGTATACGATGACAAAGATAATTTTAGTGATACCATGTATTGTGAAGAAAAATCAATTATTAACCGTAATTCTCATTCGATCCCATAAGAGATGGAAGCTTTCTTTTAGAAGGATCCTTCCCTCACGAGAGAGATGCTTACGAAGATGGGTGAGAGAAGAAAATGGAAGAACGTAATCACGGAAATTGGGATAAGTAGGTTGGTGGAAAGATAAGTGCGATGATATGGAGAAATTCCAGAAACAAAGGAGAGTAGGTGAGATGCGTTTATATATAGGTGAGGTGAGGTGAGAGAATGTATCATGGTGTAGCAAGAGAAAAAGGCATCCATAATCCATAATCCATAATTGGAATCCGAAGAAGGCAGAGAAACAGATGGATGAACTAATGAATGGTGAATGCTGTGATGTGAGGGATGAAGTTGGGTAAGGGTGAAGGAAGAGAGTGGCCTCTTCGGTTGCATTGAAGGTAGGCAGAAGTTACAAAAAAATGAAGAAAGGAATAATGTAGGTCGGCGAAAGAGGAAGTTCTCGCGGTACTTAGAGGTAAACAGTCGCTAGAGAATGTCCTAAATCCACCTTAAATTTGGTGGAATAACTTTGGATGAATTGAATCAGGCAATCAATCAAATAGAAAGGAAAAACTAAAAATTTTGACACCTCTAAACTTGCATAAAAATTGCACCATTTTCCCCTGTATTCTTATAATTTTGATTAATCAGCACATTGTCCGATAATCACATTCAAGGAAGTCCAGGGGCATATTTCTGACTTATATTTGTTATTGACATTCTAACGGTTAAGGCAGGTTTTGGATAGCCACAGGCTATACATCGATACGTTTCCTTGTCTCTCCGAGCAAAACACAAACTGACTCCCCACACCACAATTGGCCTCTTAAATTACACATGCGTCATTACTCTATTCCCTCCCCCATTTCGTCCAACAAACCTAGATAGACCATACGCTTATCTTAATCCCCCCCCCTCCATTGCAGTCTTCAACATCCCATCTCCAATCAAAATCCATCTTTCCCGCCACCCTCTCCCCCTCCCTCGCCATCTTTCCTTCCAACAATCCTCTCCCACCATGCCCAGCAATTCCCTGTTTATTTAAAAATAGCAATTTTCCACAAAAATAAAATTTAATGCGACCGGTTTCAATGTTACTACATCATCATCAGGTGTGATGATGATGTAGTAACATCACCTGATGATGATGTAGTAACATTGAAACCGGTCGCATTAAATTATATTTTTGTGGAAAATTGCTATTTTTAATTAATCATGATATTCCACCATATCACGCCTGAAACATCTCTTTTTAATTCCCTGTTTGTTTCCCCTTCAGCCCACTTCACCGTTTCCATCTTTCTCCGCCCCCACTTTTTAAAAACTTCCACTCCATGCCTACCATCCTGCTTCGACGACCATGTTTCAAAAATGATGTACCAAACTACGCACCATATCAAATTTTCAACAAGTCTTTTCTTAAAATCCTCATCCAAGGTCCCGGCCATCAATTCCCACCCACTCGTGAAAGATTCTTTGCCCGACGCAATTCTTATGTTCCCAACAATTTGGCAATTTATATGTCTCAATTCATTTCTATTAAATTCATTGGTTAAATAATACCGTAAGTGATACATCAAGAATGAAACTTTCATGACGGCACCATTTAATGCATTCTTAATGCATGACCCCAGGCGTCCTTGCGGTCGGCGACAATTCCAACGGAGACAGGTGATGGACACGGGCGGGCGGTGGCATTCAATGGGGGGGAGGTCAATGAAGAGGAAGAGTTGGGCTGCGGCGCAGGATGGTCGATGGGGTAGGGATGCGGGCTTCAGCCGCCGGCGTCGGATGGGAAAACGAAGAGGGATGCGATGGCGGGGTGGAATTGTGGGTGGAGGGATGGCGGGAGGGGAGTCCGCAAACAGCGCCTCGAATCGCGCCCCCTCCCCGCCTCCTTCCTCGCCCCGGAAGCCACCCTCTGAACTACCCCATATCTCCTCCTCACCTTATCCACCTTCGCGCCTCTCCTCCGAACCCTCCCGCCTATCTCCGCCGAGACTTCCTGTGTGCACTCCGGCCCCAACCCTTCCCACCCATGACGGCGTCCCCGAAATTCCCAAGGTGGAATTGTGATTGCGAATGAGCACACCGGATGCGATTTCGACGCGAATTCATGAACATGGAAACTAGGCTAACAAAACTTAATATTAATACTAAACTTAAAATTCCAAACGAAAATGAAATATCCAAGTGGACGTGAGGCCGAAAGTGCATCATTGGGTTACGCCAAACGTAAGAAATACACGTGCCAACAATTAACCATAACCCGCATAAGAGGCTAAACCGTCGCAGAGTTAATAACCGCCACATTGATCGGAACAAGATGGATAAAAACATTCAATTGAGCGTGGGAGTGTGGGATACTAGAACAAGAACGCAAGAAATAAACGCCATTTTATGCACACGAAGCTAAACCGTCACATAGTCACTTGTGATCAGAACAAGATGGAGAAAGCATCAGACATAGTAATTTCATTCAAGATATTCCACCATTAAACGGAGATTTGCGGACAATCCTTCACTACTTTCACGACTATTTTCTTGTACCTTCAAGAGAACTCCCTTTATTTTGACCTGCACTCATTTCAAAGCCTATCCTTCCCCTCCCGCTCACATTCACCCCTTTATCATGCATTTAACATCCCACTACCTTTCTGCATGTCCTCATGACGGTTTTCCGCCTTTTTCGGACTTCCCCTCACAACTCTTCGCACAATTTATTTCTCCCGTTCATCTTCAGCCAACACCATGACCACGCTTCATATCCCTAAAGACCCTCCTTTCATATTTATAAAGTCTTTTCTAGAGTAGCTACTATCAATGCTATTCTCCATTCAAATTATTTCAACACAAATGCAATATTTCTCCTTGTGTCCCCACTACTTTGCCTTTTCCCTTCTTAGATACTGTCCGAATACATGGACCGCTCCGCAATCTCTATTTTATTCCCTCCTAATTAATGCTTGAATTAGCTTTAACAATTCTCGAAAATCTCATTATTTTCGTTTTATTATGGTTACGATAATCCAATTAGGGTTTTGCATTATTCCTGAAAAATACTCAAAGATAGCTGTAATCTCTTTGTTGTCTGACTAACTATTGCTCGATCATCTGCGAACCTAAAAGACCTTAATTGTCCTTCATAGCTCCGCTTAAAACCCTGAAAGCCTGTCGCCCTTACTTACCCCTTCCTTAATTTTTCCTTATCACATATTTTAAGACCACGGGCGATAACATACTGACCGTCTCTCACTCCCCTTCCATCTTCGTCGAATCCTCTGCCATTCCTAACCCTCCCGCCTGATTCACACCGCAAGCTACGCCTAAGTCGCCCATCCTCCCCACTCATACTTCACTTCCATATCCCGAATTATCTCCACTGACCACTAGACGAACGCCTCCTCCACGAAGCAAACACAACCTGATAATTAATATTCGATGCTACTCTCTCTGCTGATCTACTCGGCCCCGCTATGTAATCACTTGTTCCTCTCCTCTCTCAAAAACCCTAACTGATCTTTCCTAGGTTTGAAATCACCCCTGCTGCCTGTGAAAGGATACTAATTGTCACATTGACCTCGCACGCCATCAGTTTATTCTTTTTCGGTTCGGTGATAAACGTTTATCTGATAGAATCATCTGGTAAAATTCCTTTCTCATTACTACCGCGTATGAGTTCAGAGAATTTTTCATTTGACACTTCACGGGGATATTATCAATTGCTATTGGCTTGAACTCCCTGAGCGCTTTTCCTATCTTGATTCTGGTATTCCTGGACCCATCCATGCTATCATTCGTCTGCGTCGAATTCCTTGTCAAATTACCTTCATCTACATAAACACCCCGCGATCCAGCAAACAGGTGTGTTGCAGGGGGTGCAAGTAACAGGTAGGATGGTAAGGGATAAGGGAGAGGAAGGGTGTTTAGGAAGATGGGAAATTATAGTCACTAAAAACCCTGGGAAAGTGTGCCGATCCAGATGCATGCTGACGACTAGCGTGGGTCTAAGCAAGTTTTCCTTTCTCCCGCTGAAAAAGGTCTTTAGTGAACGGAAAAGGATGGAATAAATGATGAACCATGACCTTTTGTATGAAAGTAAGAAAACTTGTAACCTGGCCGGATCTTTGCCATAAAACTCTTTTGCATATTATTTGTTCCCGAATCTCTTTTATCCCTATTCCTAAATTCTCTGTCTTATTTCCAACGGTTGGTATTTTTTCCCTCGCTACGTCATGAAAATTCCTTCACATTCATACTCTTCCACTTTTCTTTGCCTTCGAAATTTCTCCATTTCATCGCACTGATCTTTCCACCGACTTTCTTGACCCTATCAGTTTCTCGCCAAAGTTTTTTTATGTATTAGTCTGTGCATTTTAATTTCGGACTTTGTGGTAAACGTCCCGAAAAGTAGTCAAATAATAGATTGCCCTATTGCTAATGGCCTAATTGCGCCTGAAGGCACGAGTACCAAGGTTAAGTTCCGTTTCTGTTGATTCTCGAAAGGAATCTTTTTAATGAGTTTTAAAATATTACACGAATTCATGCTACATAATAATATTTATCATTTATTCAGTAGAATGCCTCATCCAATAGCTGTCCAGGTGAAAAATAATTTAATTTATGTTATAGTGCCGTTGAACGCATACAGGAACTGCGTTGATGAATCATGATCCAGGGCTTACTTTTTTATATCCTACAGGTATGTTTATGTATTTGAAAGATGCCGATAACTTGTTATTCGTGATTCCATTACAATGGGAAAAGGAAGAATGAAATAAATTTTCGATTCCACAGACTTTTTGATTTTTCCTTTTTTGTTATATTCCTATATATGTTTTAAAAATGATCGTGGAGATAAATAAATTGAGCCCTGCAAAAGAAAGGGCTCGATTTCAGTCAATCTCCTTGTTAAAACGTCGTCGGAGGCGAGGGAAGTCATGGGAGATGCCGGGAGAATCAGATAGCTACAGGTAGATATGATACGTATACGTGATATGGCTAGAGATAGATTCATGAACATCGTATTCAACTCACAATGCTTCACGTGGGCGGATTGGGATTATTAGCGAGTTGTCATGGAATGCAAAAGAAAGTCGAAAAGAATTGGGACGATTAGAAGAGAGCCAAAGTGGAATGTTTGAGCCTTAATGGTGGAAAAGAGGAAGGAATCCACCAGAATAAATACCTAAATAAGCAAGCGACGAATACACGACACGAACATTTTGAATTATTTAAGGAATTAAACGAACACTTTTTCTTCATTAAGTACTTTAATTTTCTTTATTTTAAGTCTTCCTCTAACAAACTCAAAGAGTAAATGCAACTTTCAAATCTGTTTTAAGAAATTTATTGTCATTTTTAAGCTTATTTCGTAGGACGATACGCATATGCTTCTTTAAATTACATTCCTTTGCTTTGCATAAAATTGTCAAAGGGATTTTAAAATTGCTTTCACTCCAATGGTGAAAGAATACCAATTTTTTAAGAAAGCTGTGATGTTATTCTCACATCAGCGGAACCAATGAAAGTGGATGAGACTTAACAACTAGTCATATTTTTAATATATACCACTAGACGTATTTTATGAAAATATACATTATATATAATATATATTATATCATATATATTATATATAATGTATCTAATATTTTTTCTTTATATATATATATATATATATATATATATATATATATATATATTATTAGGTAATCTACCGGTTAAGTTAGGTTTTTGGATGGACACAGCTACTAATTAAATATTTGGTGACTCCTAGCAAAACACAACATCCTACTCTACATCAGGTCCCTCTTCAGATCTGAGTACTTTCTTCCTCCCTTCATCCCGTCCAACATCCCTATCCTGTTCCTTCCCTTTCCTCGTTTGCCTAACATTCTCCCCTCAATCACAGTCTACAACATCCCACTGCCAGTCAACACCCCCTTCATCCACTTTTCCTGCCTTTATAGGATTGCTCCCAACAAACCCCTCTCTTCGCCCACCTTACCAAGTACTTCCTCGTTTGTTTTCTTCTCTGTCCATTTCACCTTCTCCATTATTCTCCACATCCACATTTCAAAAGCCTCCAGTCCTCGTCTATCCTCCTGCTTCAATGACCACGTTTCCGCGCCGTACATAGCTACGCTCCATATCAAAGTTTTGCGAGTCTTTTCTTAACATCCTTACTCAACGTCCCTGTCATCAACTCCCTCCTCCTTGTGAAAGCCTCTTTGCCTAGCGCAATTCTTCTCCTTACGTCCATACTACATTGGCCGTGTTGGTCCAAAACAATACCGAGATACGTAAACTGTTCCACCTGCTCTAGTTTTTGCCCTCCTATTTAGATGTTTACCTTAGCCCTTTCCTTTCCAGAAAATCGCATATATTTGGTTATATTAATATTGATTGTCAACCCATACCTTTCGCACTGAATTTCCAATTCACTCAGCAATGCTTGCAATCCCTTGGCTGACTGACAAACTAAAGCTTGGTCATCAGCGAACCTAACTGATTTTACGAATTCCCCGCCCGCTCTCATTCCTACCTCCAGTTCTTCCCATGCCTCTTTAATCATTTCCTCTGCATACAGGTTGAACAGCAACGGTGATAATGGGCAACCCTGTCTTACACCTCTTCCTAACACTGCCCATACGGACTCCCCGTTCCCCACCCGAACCTGAGCAGTCTGAGACATGTACAGGTTGCGGATTAGCCTCTTACCCATCCAATCTATTCCTATTTTCTTCAATACACTCAATACATGCATTAGTTAGTAGTTAGCAATTAGTTTTTCCCAATTCACTCTATCAAATGCTTTTTCGAAATCTACGAAACAAGCAAATAACTCCTGGTTGTATTCTATATTCCTCTCGATTAATAATCTAATTACTGCAATGGCATCACGCGTGCCTCTCCCTTCCTAAACCCAAACTGATCATCCCCTAAGTAATCATTTGCCCTACTCTCTATCTTTTGCTTATGATCCTGAGAACAACTTTAGCTGCGTGGGATATCAAATGTATTGCCCTGAAGTCCTCACATGATGTAGCCTTTACCTTTTTCGGAATAGGAACTAAACCTGATCTCACAAAATCTTCCGGCCAGATTTCTTCCTCATAGATACTACGAATCAACCCATATAGCCTCTTCCTCACACATTTTTCAAAACGTTTCAGTAGTTCTGCAGGAATGTTATTCACCCCCACGGCCTTATTTAGTTTCATCTCCCTTAATGCCCTTTCTATCTCATTGTCTAGTATGCCTGGACCTAAGATATCTCCCTCTACGTCATGTTCCTTTTCTATGTCTAACTTGTTGGTCTAAGTTCTTTACTATACAGTTCTTGAAATATGATGAAATAATTGACTTTGTAATTCCACACACTTTATTTAAAAACGCGACCCAGGTGTCGACGTTGAACGTCATCATCAGGTGGTCCTCATAGAAGCACGCTGGCTATATATACCTTCTGATCATAGGAGGGGGGTTTGGTCAGATAGGGAGGTTGGAGGGGTATAAAGGTTACAATGTAGCTGGGAAGAAAAGAGAATTACATTTTTCATTTAGAAGAGTGGTAGGTCTAGGAGTGGGGAGTGTTATTTCATCATATTTCAATATGCTATGCAAATTCCACAAAGTTACGCCTGAGACAACAAATTTTATACAGTTCTTCTATATATTCCTTCCATCTCTCTTGGATCTTTCCTGTGTCAATTACTATCTTGCCCGCCTTTATCTAACTGTTAGCATACATCTTCCTTTCTTACTTCCTGATAAAGAGTTAACTTTGCTGTACAGCGCACGAATTTCACCCTTCCTCTGCAAACCTTCCCTATCCTTGCACTGCGTCTTCCACCATGCTTCTTTTGCTTTACTTGTGGCCCGCCTCAAATTATTGTTCAACTCTTTGTACTTCATTTTGCCTATCTCTGTATTTTCATTCTTCCATTTTCTCCT
This sequence comes from Hetaerina americana, assembly GCF_022747635.1. Classification (NCBI taxonomy): domain Eukaryota; kingdom Metazoa; phylum Arthropoda; class Insecta; order Odonata; family Calopterygidae; genus Hetaerina; species Hetaerina americana. The sequence goes on from NW_027286732.1 coordinate 303,535, forward strand.
CTCATACATCTTTGTAATCATCTCATCCGTGATTCATGGTTTCCTAGTCCTTTTCGCGTTAAGGGTTCCAACATTGTCTTTTTCGGCTTTCAATAACCCTTTCTTGTTACATTCCCATTTTTCTTCGATAGTAGTCAGCTCTTCACCGTCCTCCATGTTTTTCCCCACTCCTTCCTTTTCAATTAATTTAATTCTTCTACATTTCATTTCCTAACCCGCCGCCACTGCCTTATCTTTTTGAAACGGTGGCTACATTTCATGGCAACAAAATTGCTGTCTGAGTCCGCATCCGCTCCCGGGAAGATGTGCGAAATTATCACACTGTTCCTAAACCTGTGTCTAAACCAGGATATAATCTAGCTGATACCTTTCTGAGTCACCTGGAATTTTCCATGTGTATCTGCGTCTTTTGTGGTGTCTAAACCAAGAGTTGTTGATGACTAACCCGTCTCCTGCAGAACTCAACTGCTTTCTCTTACGGTCATTCCTCGTGCCTAAACCATAGTCCCCCACCTCATCACCATCTCTTCCTTCGCCTACCGTTGCATGCCAATCCCCCATCTCTATCAAATGTTTCCCTGCAGGAACAAACGCGACTATGTCCTCGTAACTGATCGTATATCCTATCGACCTCTTCTTCCTTATGGTTGCTCGGTGGCATGTATACCTGAATGATAACCAAGTTCATCGGTTCTGCTTTTATCCCTACTAGTGATAATCTATCCGTTACCTGCTCTATATTGACTACGCTTCTTCCTACCTCTTCATTCTCGTTGGCTCTCGTCCCCACCACTGTATATTATTCTATACTGATCACTCCAGTAATCCCCGCTATCCTTTCATCTCACCTCGCAGATACCTAAAATATCTATATTTCCGCTTTCCATCTCTTGCTTAATATTCTCCAATTTCCCTGTCCTCATCATTGTCCTAACATTCCACGTTCCTATTTTAACTAATTTGGTCTTCTCCTTTGTCTTCTGTCTTGCTGCTGCTGGTTTTCCCTTGCAAGGGTTTCATGGGATGACGACCGCGGAAGCCTTGCCTCCCCCGCTGCCGGGCACGACACACGGCCGATTAGGCTCACGGGACACTGGCCCCGTGGTTGCCAGGACTCAAAATCTCTGTATAGTCCATCTTGTTAATCTTGGGAATGATAATTGAGGTGGTTTCCCGTTGTCTTCCTCAATAGTGTTTTTAACGTGACACCGTCACTTACTGCCCCCCCACTGGGGTCAGACCCCATTGCAGCCGCCTCACTGAGGAACAGGCGCTGCGTGGACTACCTTTCGTCTGGCTCCTAACCTTCGACCTATCTTGCATGGGTGACCCTAAAAGGAGCAATTATTATTACTCCCGCCGGCAGAGCTCTAGGGAATCGGAACGCACAAGCCCTTCCACCACGTCAAGGTTGTAGTCCGGGGAGGAATGGATATATATATATATACATATATTTATATATATAGTATATATATATATATATACATATATACCTATATATATATTCATATATACATATATATATATATATATTTATATATATTTATATATATATGTGTGGTTCGCGGTAGTTCAGTGGGTAGACTGCTGACCGGAGGGTCCCGGATTCGATTCCCGGGCAAGGCACCTGCAGCTCTACCCAAGCTATGTGATTTTTCGGGTACCAGATCTTCCTGGGAAACCATAACCCGCACAGGGAAGGGAACTGGCTCCCCAACCCTGATGTGTGAATTTCACACCACGTCGGGCTTAGTACTGGGTGAACTCTGCCATCACCAAACCGACCTTCGGGTTGATTACTGTGTTTATGGTTTATGGTTATATATATATATATATATATATATATATATATATATATATATATATATATATATATACATATATATTTATTTATATTTATATAGTTGCCATATTTTCTTTCTGAGTGATTCATTTGATTAACCCGTGAGAAGGAAATACCCATTTCTGCCAATTCATTCAATTTCAGATGACAGTACATATGTATCTAACCGTTTAACACTGTGTTTTCGCCATTTTTTTGTTTTTTTTTAGGTTATCGTACTAAGCATAGACCTCGGTTTCATGCGTTGCGATTAACATAGTTCTTAGCATACCCATCCGTTTCCTACGCATTCAGCGGAGGGGAAGCTCCCACAATGCTGAGGGGAAATTTTTGATGAGGTTATACATTTTATTCCTCAAAGAGGGATGGCCAAGAGGAACTCTCATAGATGAAACATCATAATAATTCAATTATAGTATGCACTATTTTAATAGGTTATATTAGGGATAATTCATTATAACCATTGTTATTGTTGAGTATGGGCATAATGTATCATTTTCCCTCTTTTTCCTCATTATTTTTAATCCTCCGCATGTAAACTTTCTCGGTTTAACGATATAAGTTGTTTAATGATAAGGTTCTTAAGTACTAGGCAGTTTTCCCTTTTGTGCTTGTCCTCCTAATCTGGCCATCATATTTATGAAACAGGATACATGCCATAAAATACGAATACGTGCCTTCATCCGACAGTTTCCTTTCAACGCATCGATCTTCTTGCCGCCGATTTACTGCCATGCCTTTGTAGACGGTGAAACCTTCAAATGTCAATAAAAAAAGATGACGAACTCAAAACACTCGTCGTTCCGCTTTCTCAGCCGCTGGAATATAAATCTGCAAGTCAACGTGCCTTATTCTCGGAGCAAACACGGTCTTTCGCTTTTCTGGGGAACGGAAAATGGCCAAGGTAGAGAGTGAAGAAAAATGGGCGGACGACACGCAATCGCCTCAAACAGGCGGACGGACACCCCACGACGCAGGGCAACGGAAAACGCCTCTTCCCGCGCGAATTCACAGCCGACCAATCGCGAGGCCCCCTGAGGCACGCGGTGAGTGCTCGGTCAAATGGCCAATCAAGAGAGTGGGATCCAACCAATCCTCCCCCACCTCCATATAAATTCATCATCACGCTAAACGCTTGGCTCCACGCTCGCTTGCTCTCGAGCCTTTGTGCACAGGGAGTCCGTGGGAATTTCCCGGGGCTGGCAGATAAGTAAGCGTGCAGCCGGAGGGTGGTCGGCGGGGTGGGGCCGGCTGGGGGGGGAGGAGGGAAGGAGTCGGACAGCTGCATTCGCCGTAAGCAGGCTTCGAGGGGGACAGGTCGGTCTTTGACATTCCTTGAGTTGCGGAGCTGATATTGCGATACCATTTCCAAACAGGCCCAACACACTAGACCGAGTTAAACACAAACAAAGTAACTTTATTTGCGCTTTACCCGACTCCAGGTGACAATATTCTTGTATTCCAGCGCCATTATTCCTAACCATCTTCAAAAATATCAACTATAGCAGATGATTTTCTAATATTGTAAGAAGCACGCACATTTTGTAAGATACTAAAAAAAAACTGCAGTTTCAAAACGACGCTTTGCATTTAAAAAGGAATCATTTTATTTTTTCCATCTTTGTGTTATGTCTCACGCCATTTATTCAGCCAAGGGGTGTCTATTTCGAACCATGCGACGAGTGCTACAGATTGCCTGAACTTTAAAATAATTTGTATGCTCATCTTGTTTCCTCGGTTTTTTGTACACTTTAAAAACCTTTGGGCGGTTTTCCGCGAAGTCAATCAGTGGTGTTTCGGTAGCAGGAGAAAACGAAACAAAGTTATGACGATATTTAAAAAATAAATTCATATTTCGTATGTACCTCTATGGTGCGACGGACTCACATAATATTATCGAAGATATCAAAGTTCCTAGTTTCCGAATTAGCTGATTCAACCCTGTCAGGTATAAACCAATTATACCAAATGGTTCTTCTGAATAATTAATACATATGTAAAAAAATAAAGTAATGGCCTTCTTGAACTTCACGTTCGAATATGTAAACTTAATGTAATTGTGTGCACATAAGTAGTCACAGGAATGTAATTGATCAAGTTGTAACCTCCCTGCATTTATTTAATTGGACAAACGGATGAATTAATGAAAAGTAAACGTCTCATTACAATAATCCTAATAATTTGAATATACTTTCGAACAATTTACAAAAAATATATATACATATGGGAGCAGGGGTAGACCAGAAGTAGCGTGTTTGACTGTGAAGCCGAGGGTCACTGGTTCGATCCCCGTGACAGGTGAAAACTTTTCAGTGTTGAAAAATTTTCTTTTCGGAACGAGGCAACCACGCATTAAGAGAAAAAACACAATAATGGTATTTCGGAACGAGGCAACGGGAAAAATAGATCCCTGAACCCATGGCGAAAGGCACCAGTTTCACCATTAGGCACTGGTGGCGCAGGCCGAGTGGATCGTCCCACTATCAGTAGCCACGGCTGCGGGCGAGAGTGAAGTTCACGGTATGCGTGAACGGTGCGCGGTGCACGGTGCGATGCGGAAGGCAAAGGGAAACCGCATTATTCTCGCTATAATATCCACCCTTACATTCAAATAGAGAGGAAAGTAGTAGCTGCATTAAACCAATCCTAGGATTGAACTACTGCTGATGATGACCAAAAATACAATGAAAATCTTAGAATACAAAATGTACCATATTTCTCCCATATTAACTATCATCTCTAGGCAGTCATACGTCAGTCACACCTGATAGCTATGCATTAGTCTCAAGAGTAGAAAAGATACTTAGCAAATTAAAATAAATTTTTTTACTTTTACGCGATTTTTCACTTTTCCTTGGCTACCCTGTGTGTCCATCCTCCAGTCTTTTCGGTCGCTGCAATCTTCCTCTTCCAGGCCTTGATCTCTCATCATTAAGACCAAACCGTGTTTTTCCAGACCGTCCAAACTTCCTTCTACGTGGTGGTGACTGTTCTAAGAGTTCTCGGCCAAATTTCTTCGTCCATTTATCGGACGTGGTCGTGCCATTGGAGAGGTCGTCTCTGGATCTTTCATATTCATTACATGAATACTATCTTCATCTTTTTCTTTCTTACTTGGATACCCTGTTTCTTCTCCTTATTCCCTCCATCTCAACGGCTTTTATTGGATTTTTCAGGAATTCACGCCATGCCCAGCTCCCTGACTCACAAGTCAGTGTGCTCTATACTTTTGTTTGCAGGATCCTCTCCTTTATCTCTTTAGTTTACATCCTCACACTCCAATCGCCTCTGCTCCATAGAACACCACTCAACGATTTAAATGCTCCTCGAGCATGATGTAATCTGTATTATATATATATATTTATATATCATTCACAAACGCCGGCCTCGGTGGCGGCGGGGTAACGTCCTCGTCTACCAACCCAGAGGTCATGGGTTCGATTCCCTCCTAGATGGATTTCCCTCCATCTAGGGCTTGGTTGTATGTGATTGTCTTCAATGTAATGTCTGTAATGTATGGTTAGGTGGAAGAAGGGACTATTAGTCTCAACCTGGCCCAATTAAGTCGAAACCATTGCGGAATGCGAATCTCTTCCATTGATTTCCAAAGCTGGAAGATGGGTACAGAATCAAATGACTTTTCGGGATCGACAAATATCAAATGAACTTCCTGACCGTTCGCGTGCATTTTCTCCCTTCCCTTCCTGAGCCTAAAAAATATTATTTATAGAACGCCCCATAGTAAATTCTGACTGATCTTCCCTCATCTACCCTTAGGTCTCATATTCCAGCCTATTATTTCTGAAAATTCGACCGATGGATACCATTACCCCTATTCCCCTGTAATTATTCGGATCTTTCTTATCGCCTTTTTTCCATAAAGTGGGCGTATAAAATAAACACCATTCTTCTGGTATTTCATTTCCTTCGAGACTCTGGTTCAACATTTTTACAGAGCTCTCTAATCACCTGTGGAGGCCTATAAACTCAACCACCACACCCCCTGCCCACTTGCCTTTCCATTCCTCTCTCCTTGGTGCCTATTTCACTTTCCATCTAAAATGAGCTCCATTCGATACACAGAGATCTGCCACTTTCAACAATTTTCATTTCACTTGCCCTGGTATTTCTCAAATAACAGTTATTCAAAGTGCTTTTTCCGTTGCACCATTGACGCAGGATGTAGCGCTGGTCCAGGGTTCATCGTAATAAATTATAATATTTTAAACAATATTGGTGAAATTTTGATGAAATTACTTTTCCTGCTGTTATTTCAAGCATGACACACCAAGAAAGTAACTTGAGTTACTTAACTTTCATAAATTTGAGGACAGAAGTTTTCGAAATTGGCGTTCTTAGACGATGTTAATCTTTATGATTCATCGTGTTGATGATGACAAGCCCAGTGAACCAATGTCATTGATGTCATTATTGGTAAAAAACGTTTATGAGGATATAAATTTTAGGTAAAAAAATTTTGAAGCTTCTAGGTGTAAAGCAAATATGGGTACAAATGACGCACAAACGCCGACTACCCGCGGGTATTTATAAACGTAAAAATTCGTAAGAAATGTCCAAATTATTGTAACTATGGTCACCACTATCTAATATGTACGATGATTTTAATCATAATACAATCTTTTAGTTTTAACGTTATCTTCATCATTCTGTCCCCGGCTCCAAATTATCGATCCTAATAATGCAATAAAGCATCGGCACAGACTACAGAATCGCCAGCGGGTCCCGGAAAATCCCGACAAGGCGAAGAAACTTCAACGGCCGGGCTCGGCGACTTCCTCCGGACTGCGACTGCGCATTTAGAATTCTGATAAGCGAGCATCGTCCAAACAGAACTCTCTCTCTCTCCCGGACCCCGAAGTTATCTTTGTGTCTTCTTGGTTGACTCCAGGTGCCACCTTCCTCGCACCTCTTCCCCCTTCCCCAACACCGCTCGCTAATCACACTCATTTTTGATCCGCGCTCTTCATCGATCTCTCACTGGTCACACTCAGTGCGTAATATGGTTAACAATCCTGAAGAAACACATTCATAAATTTTTATCATCTGTCACAAAGAAGAAGTTATCGCATGTTATGAATGTAATTGCTAACCAAAAGGAAATCAAAAAAAGGACAAACGAATGCAATCGAAGACGTCGCCTTTTGCGAATCATCGGCTAAATAAAATTCAAAGTTGTGTATTTCGACACACTCGTCATATGTATTTCATTTATAACTCAAGGAAACTGGAGGCGCTAAATTTAAAAAATATAGTGGAGTAGATTTACCGAAGGGTTTTCATTTCGAAAATGAAACGAATGCTCAAAGATCACGAAACTCACAGCCATTGGTGAGCATTCTCTTTATTAGTAATATGCAAATGCAACGTATTCGAAATGTAGTTACTGCGTTTTAGATATTTTAAATTTTTCAAAACCATCAGAAATTTAAAAAATTACGTATTCTTCTAATTGGAACGAGAAACGGCGCAGAAGCCAAATTAAGACATCATTTATTAAGAAAAATACACAAAAAAGAGACGAAAGTTACGATAAAATAGAATTCCATAAAATATATAAAAATAGAAATGTAATTACATTTCAATCTGTTTTGATTCGACACATTTGTGTATAACTGCAACCGAGTTACGGAGCGAAGAATTTACTTGATGTCATAGCAGGGAAACTATTCATCTAGATCCGTCTAGAATTCGTAAATTTAAACAAGTTATTAATTGACTTTAAAAGAAATTTTCAAAAGCAAATTATAACCGTTAGTACTTGACCGAGTCTCATTCATATACATGTCGCAAGGAAGGACCTTAAATACTGTTTGCGTATTACTGAGTTCATCATTGAGATTAATGGTTTTATATTTTCAATGTACAGTTTATGTGCCGTATTAACATAATTCAAAAACGATTTTTTAAACTAAATATGAGTGAAATCTTGCCATTTTTAATAAATATCACAATCTTTAGTTGCTTGGTTCGTTTATTGAACCAGTTCGGAACCATATTGATGTACCTATTATTTCACTCAAATTTATATTCACCATGAAATAAAAGTTCGTTCATGCCCCTCTTTTCCGAGTTCCTTTCCAGTATTTCCTTTAATCTGGCTAAACGAACATATGGCAACCCCTTATCAAGATTTATTCTGTTTCTCATTGTACCCCTTAAGGAATGATATAACTTGGCTATTCTAAGATCTTTAAGGTTGATTTCTTCAGCATTTTTAATCCTCCCACTTTAAATTTCTAATAGGCTCGCAGACCACACAGCAGTCGGTATACGGATCTCCGTAGAGTCGAAGCACTCACTCTACTTGCCCACCGTCGGGCACGAAGTGGAGTGAACTCATATGGTATCCCAATGATCCCAATGGAAAATGACTGGAACTCCCCTGCTTCATTTATTTTTCTGTGCGCCAGCAAAGGCTCCGAATTCGAAGCCACTGATGTTATTTCTTGAGTAATTCACATCTAATTTCCTTGATCCCGTCCTATGAATGTGAGGGGTGTTACTGAGCGTCAGATCCATCGCCAACCTTTTATTTGAATTTCCCAACTGAAATGAAACATATGGAAACAGTAAAGACTGAACGATAGCAAATCACATTTCGATTTGTTCTGACCGCACATTTTGTACATGCAAGTTCGCGATTAACATTAATTCAGCGCTTAATGTACGGGAAGCAGTAAAGTCGTGCAGTTCAATGGAACTACCTTTGCGTAACATCGCGAAAATCAGTAAAATATTATGGAATATAATTTCAAGGGATTTTACGAAAACTTGTCAATCAAAACATTATTTTCTCAAACATGGAATCGATATTATTTATTCCTCTTTGGCTTTAAACAGCTCGCACTTTGTGAAACAAAACAAATAGCATTAAATGGCAGTGAGGCAATCAAAGGAGAAAGTCTTCCTGGCTGGTATTTTTCAACCCTTCCTGCCGCTGTCCCCGCAGGATGCCCTGAGGAGGATTGTGGAGAATCCAATAGACCCGCTTCGTGCTCCGGTGCTTCATTTTGGGATGCTGTCAAAGAAACAATCGATAGCATAGTCCGCGTTCCGGACGCTATTAAATTACACTAACTCCTCTAATGGTGACTTTTAAAGAGCGACGTAGAGGCAATCCAGCCACCGGGAATATTGACTAGTATAGAGCGCCATCGCTGGATAACCAGCCGGCGTTAGTCATCGCCCGGACTTTTTTTCCTTCGTCGGGAGTTGTCAACCATTGTATTTCGTTGACGCATTATCGGGCGTCACCCACGACGATGGCTCTCGTAATAGCCTCCCTCCCTCCCTTGAGCGCTCGCTCCCTTCCCACGCAAACGCTCCGGGACCACCCTTCTCGAGGAGCGATCGCCATTACAACCTCTCTCTCCTCTCCCCCCCTCCCTCTTGCGCGCCCTGCGATGAAAGTGCGACGAACGAAGGCGAGGGGGCGACGACAGAGCTAGGGCAGGGACGGCGTGAAATGGGCTGCTTGCCGCCCGGCGAGTGGCCGTCCTCTCTCGCCCGCGCGTCTGGTGGCGGGCAGGCGAGATGATGCGAAACGCACGAACCACTTGCACGAGGGCGGAGGAGGTTTCTAAGACGGGGGGGGGCATGGCACGGGGAGGGGTAAGTGGTGCGGTCCAGCAGGAGGATCACTTGTGGAGAGCAATGCAAGGGGGAGGCCACCCCAAATCACTCAATCGGCCCTCCGAGTGGGTCCGAGGGCCTCTCATAGCCAAGAGCTGAGAATTTAGACCCGGAATATGGCTGCGACGAGAATGTCATCCCCACGCGTAAACAGATACCATAACAAGGAACGAACCCATCACTCTCGTGCGCCCATTCCTTGCATGTCATTAAATTTTAATCGTTGTGTCCCATGTACAATGCACATCTTAAGTTTTGACATTAGAATTAAGTAAGAATAAATACTGATCTGTAATTTCTACGCCGGAAAATAAACATATTGTAGGTGCTTTGACTATCAATCAATTGACCGGACGACAAACGTTAAGTAACCATTCGTGTTCAAAAGAAGGGTGAAGAAAGAGGATGCATATTCTTTAAGTGTACTTTTAATTTCATTTATACAAAGCAGTTGAAACAGATAGGCATTTGTGACTGTGTCCAAGTTGTCAAATTCTTTTGATGGTTACATGTAGAATAAAATTTGACAACTTGGGCACAGTGTCAGTAATCATGTAAGACATTGGAATCAACTACGCGATGAATGCAAGGATAATGTGTGGCTTGTGGATGTGTAAGAAATTACGATTGTTGACCACAGGGAGAGGACAACAATGATGAAAGTAGAGAAGAAACTCTAATAAAGAAGAAGAAGAAATAAGGATGATGATCATCGCCTTTGATCTTTGGTGTGCACCTGCAGTACAACAATCAACGAAATCAAGAAAATCGGAGGTGGTGGCGGTGAGGAAAGCATGCTGCAGCTTCCTTACGACAAAGATGCACTTACACAGCGGGCGTACTGATATTTAAAACTACGGAAAATGTGACAAAATATCACAACCTCAAGCAAATGCAAAATAAAGACGATGATCTTTATCCGAAGCAAAGGAGATATCTTTGAAATAAAACAATGATAAGACACGAACGAGTTGTAAATTTTTGCTGAATAGGTCAGTATGCTCGGAAAATAAGGTAAGAATCCTCGTTAGAGATTTTATCACAAGTCAATGATCATGGCAAAATATTTCATGTTATATTTTGCTTGTGTGAAAACAAATAAAATGCTTCAATGAAATCTTCATCAAGTTTTCGCTAATGTAACCATTACAGTAGGACCAACATGTTAGAAGCCAGAGGGAAATGTATTAGGCAGCCTAATAGAGCCAAGTGTTCTCAAAGTGGATGCGAATGTCATATGTGTGTCTTCAACAGGCAAGGTCGAAAGTGTTTACCATGTGATTCGTCCATTAATTATGCCCATTGTTTTTAATATGACACCGTGATACCCATTTATTTAACTCGAAATTGAAAGTTCGTACTTTATACTTTTCTATTCAATCCCAAAGTCGTCATAAGTTTGATATGTTGCCAATTTGTCGGAGAAGCCTCCAGAATTGCATGATGATGAGGGTTCTTCCGGAGAATAAAACCATTAGTACTTATTTGAACAGGCTTTGTAAAATACGACTTTTGGGAAGAACTAATTCATGTAGGCGTCGGTATATATTATTTATTCACCGCTGATTTTAATTTTAAATCGATATGAGTGCATATTTTCCTATCTGCATCAGAGTTCTAAGTGTTTTCTGTTCATGTTTTTGAATTATATTTCACGATACATGATTTAAATTAAAATATTTCTTCACTGACCCGTCCAGATACTACTGCACTTGTGTGGATGGACTGGCAGTGCTAAGTGTCCGCCTCTAAAGGCCTTCCTTCCGTGACTCGTTCCATCAGGTTGCTGAGTGACCACGACAAGAGGCCGTTCGTGGAAGAGGCCGAGCGACTGCGCGTGATCCACAAGCGCGAGCACCCGGACTATAAGTACCAGCCGAGGAGAAGGAAGGCGGGGGCGGGCGGCGGACCTCCGGGGGGAAGCGGGGGTCCACAGGGGACCAAGGTGGAAGAGGGCAGCGGGAGCGGGTGCTCCGGCGGACACAACGGGCCCTCCCAGAAGTTGGCCCAGGGAAGCAGGGCCGCCCATAGGACTGCCTCCTCCGGTGGTCTCGGGTGAGTGACGGAACGCAAGCAAGGAGCTCCATGCCACTCGTGTGCTCATCTACGAGGGCGTTTCACCCTACGCATCGTAAACTTATAATTGCTTTCCGAATTAAAAATATATTATCGCCATCGGTAATCTACTGGTTAAGGTAGGTTTTCGATGGACACAAGATACCAAATAATTCCCTTATCTATCCTAAAAAATACACAACCCAACATTCTACTCTACAACAAGCCCCTCTTCGTCTCTGTGTACTTCCTTCCTCCCTTCAATTCATTCACCACCCCTATCCAATTCCTGCCCTTTCGTCGTTTGCCCAACGTTCTCCTCCCCTCTATTACAGTCTTTAACATCCCATTCCCAATGAAAACTCACTGCATCCATCTTTCCTGTCCCTCCTTTGGATTTCTCCCAACAGTCCTTACACTCTTCCACCATGTCAAGCACTTCCTCGTTTGTTTTCCTTTCAGCCCACTTCTCCATCCTCCTCCGCACCCAGAAGCCTATCGACCTGCTTCAATGGCCATGTCCCGGCCGTGCATAACTGCGCTCAATATCTAAGTGGAAAATAAATATAGTTGGGAATTTTATCTCAAAAACAATTGTAACCTCGGATAATAGATTGGAATTATCTGTGACGTGTTACATGTGGGGGTCATCCACTTCTCAATTGATTAGTAACACAAGAAAATTTTAACCATGGCCGACGGTCCACCGCTGTGACTAGGGAAAGTTTTCACTTGCCACCACGGAGTGCTATCAACGAAAGAGTCTGGCTTGAAAAATATCGTAAATAAAAGACTACATTTTTCATACTAATTTAAAACTTGCAGGAATAAATTTTTCATTATTCGCGAGAGTACTGACCTCATCAGAATTTTTTCGCATGTATTCATCCAGAAAATCCTTTTTATTTCGGATGTCTAGAATGATTCCGCAAGTAACCGACGATGGTACAATATTGCGCATTTATTTTTTGCTTGTGCTAAGACGAAATAATTCCTTAAGGGAAAGTGTAATCAAGTTGCCACTGATTTGAATCATAAATAATGGTGAATAGGGAAAAGCTACTTCAAATCTACTTCAGCTTGGAAAATAGTCCTGTGCAAAGGACATTTCTCGGCACCTAGTACCCTTGGTAACATTAACCCCAGGTGATGTTCTCTGTAGTGGATCAAGATAAGGGTTGCATTTTCTCTGGTTTATGATGACTTAATGTTAAGAGTAACGGTCTGATTGGAGTTAAATATTAATATGCTGTCCGTTTGATTCTCCCATTCCTTTATCGTGCTTTCTCCAACAATCTCCCGACATCCTGAGAGACCTGCATGGGACGTATAGTACGTAGTAATCCAGCATCTTCGGCTCACTTCCACGGGCAGTGCGACGCACATCCGGCGTCGCACTGCCCGTTCAAAAAGTGCAATAGTCTGCCGACCCCCATCCCTGCCTCACGCGTTTCGTCTTTCCTCCTCTCAGGGGCGCCGCCCGCGGCTGCAAGGCAGAGGGGAGCGGCCGAGGCGGCAAGAGCGCGGTGCCAAGGGCCGGCGGCGCCTCGGCGGCGCATTCCTCGCCGCCGTCGGGTGCGCCCCCGGGTACCACGGCGCCTCCCACACCGCCCAGCACTCCCACGGGCGGCGGGGTGCTGGGTGTGGGGGGCCCTCCACCGGCCGGCGAGGAGCGGGACACGGTGCCGCGCTCGCTCAAGACGGAGAGGATGCCGGGAGCCAACGCTGCGATGCCGCCGCTCATGGCATTCGGCGCGGCGGCCCTCGGCGGTGAGTCCTCCCCCGAAAGCTCCCCGCACCCCCGTCTCAATCACACACACTTCAACCCCCGAGTGTGACTGTCCATCACTCAACAGATATCACCGCTTGGGCATCTGGAAAGTCAACATCGGAGCAATTACCCCGATCAAATCAAGGGGTTGTTTCTCAAAACTTCAAATGAATAAAACCCTCTAGGGGCAGTTGAAAATTCACTTAAATTCACGTCCATAACAAAATAGTCACTCCCTAAGACCGGGTTGTCACTTCATCATTCGTTTAAAAAATCACGGTCATTTCAAAGTTTTTTAAGCCCGATTTTTCACTAAGAGTTTTCCACGTGATTATTCATGAGTATGTATTTTGGCGTGAAGATATTGATCCTGGCAGGAAAGCCATGTATTCCCAATAATATCATCATTATTATAATTAATGGTCCAAATAATGGGATTCCGACCCTTCGTTTTAACCGGAGGAATTCGGCTTCAAAACTCGATTGCTGCTAAGGTGTTCGGTTCCGCCCTCTCCTTTGCAGATGACCAAAGGATCGACTTCAGCGGAATAGACGTGGACACAATGCGGGAGGACATTGACAGCGCGGAACTGGACCAGTACCTGCCCCCGCATCCTCCCTCCCTCGCGCCGCACCCCAGCTGCCTGCTCCCGCCGCCCAACCAACCGCAACCGCCGGCCAACAACATCCTCCAGCAGCACACTCCGCCTCCCGCCCCGCCGCCCGCCCTCCCGCACCTTCAGGAAGCGATCCAGTGGCCCCCCCCGCCCCAAGAACCCACGGGGAGCGCCATGGACCCCGCGACCCCCCACCACGAGGACCACGACGCCTACGGCCCGGAGTGCAGCCCCCTCTCCTACCACAGTCCATCGTCCTATCAAAGGATCGGCGGGGGAGTGGTGGGGTCGAGAGGGCCCGAAGAGGAGACGGCCTGCTCTCCCAGCTACCATGAGCTGCAGGTGCCGCCCGCCATGAAGGTGGAGGTGGAGGGGCTGCACCCGATGATGCGGGGGGGTGCGCAACAGCTGGCGCCATCGCCCGGCCTCTACTATTACTACGGCAGTGGGCCCTGCAACGGCGCCCCGCAGATGCAGGGGCAGCACTCCCAGTACCTCCCATCGTACCAGTGCCTCCAGCAAAGGTCGCTCGGTCAGGGCGCAGAGTGGACCAGCTACACCGGCTGATGGACGGAGCACTGCTCCTCAAAGACCACCGCGCGGAGATCGAGAAAACGAGGGGACGGTGTGTTTGTGTGTGTGTGTGTGTGTGTGTGTGCGCGCCCGCTACTCTCAAAAGACACTCTTGGTGCGCAAAAGGGAGAAAAGAGCGTGGTGCGGAAAAGCGTCACCCGAAAGAAGGGAGGAGCCAACCGACAAAGTGTCCAGAGTGCATACGAGTATGTTCGCCAGCTCAAACGCTCCACTCGAATGAAATGATGGCAGTCGAGTGAAAACGGAAACTGCTTAGCGAGGACCGCGAGAACTCATTCATTCGGTGTCCACTTGTGTGAGTGACACTCTCTTCGTGTTTCTCTGCCACGAGCACTCATTTTATTTATGATAGTTTAAAAGAAATGGAGACGACTTTACGTTATTTTGTTATGCGCGAGATAATTCAACAAAGATGATCGATTTTCCCGTGTCAGAGGACGTTTTGAATTGTTCCGAAGCCCGTGGTCATCAGAAGGGATTAAATGTCATATAGTATCTTTCATCAAGCCAAATGAGGAGCGCTGCCATTCTCGAGTTCCTTCCTGTTCAAACCATTCAATTGCTAATAGAAAATTGGGAAGTACGGTCGTATGAAAAAGCAATGGTAAAACACGGGATGAATTAACACAAAGGTAACAGAAAGAAGTAATTACAGAAAGAGGACGAAAGAGTTCAGGAAAATGGGTAATTATTTCGATATGAAGTTCAAGTAAACTAAAAATTTCTCATGGGGGAAAACATCTTCACTTCCAACAACCCAAAAGATTGCATTTATATGGGGCATTTGAACAGAGGAATATTCGGTTAAAATCGCTTCGAAGGTATGCCAGAGTTAAAAGTTAGTTGATTCTACATTAATATGGTGCTGAGCCATATTAACTAAGAGTTAAATAAACAAAGAGTGATTTATGGAATATACGTGAAGTGTAAATAAACCAATATTTAACGAAAAGTATTTTTAAAGAAAAATGGGAAAAAATAAGAGCTAGCTCAAATTTTATAGGGTATCATAAAATTATCATTTGGGAATCCAGAAATCGTCCGTCGATATCCATACAATGGTTCAACATCCAACATTATATCTCTAACTTGAGTTTAACTTTGAAACAATTTCAAGTCGGACATCTTTATATAGTGACTAAAACTATTATTTTATTTTAACTTCTTCTAATTTATTATGTGACGTTGGGACAAGAAAATGTCAGAATCCAAGAGTGTATTAATGTATCATGAATGGTCATACCATCTTTGAAGACATATCTTGAAGCATATTTGTCCTTTAGAGTTAAGATCTATGCATTTTATTATTTATCGTATTTTTAAAATTGATCAAGGCCAAATAACATACCAGTTCAGTCCACCAAATTTGCATAATCAATTCGACGACTGCGGAGCAATAGGCGACACTATCCGAAAGAAAATGTGGGCAAGATTCGGAGTGCTAGGGAAACGTGTCCAAAATAGCAATTAAAGTTTAGTCAACATTAATTTTCACCGTTCTTTATTAATTCCAAGTTTTGTCTCACCCAATATTTCCGTCCATATTTTTCAAGCTGGCATTTTTAATTAGAAAGACAATCTTTCAAGGAATTTGTAATATAGTCAAGTTCAACCTTTACTCAACTATACGAGCCCAGTTCAGGGAAAATAAAGTTTTATAAAGTAATGGAATCGTCTCAAAATTACAGGAGAGGGAAGGAATTCACGACTTCTACGTTGGGGAGAAAAATTAATCTGATTAAATTTCGCTCATTTTCATTGAAGAACGTGGAATTATTTATTTCCTAATCAACCATCACCATGGAAGTACAAAGTGGTCTACTTCAACCAAAATATATTTTTCTCGTAAATATCGTCTTCATCATCAAAGTTCAAAAGTCTCAAACAGAAGAGGCGATATAAATATAAAAACTTACATCTATATCCCGATCTGCAGTGCTCCATGAAATGTCAACAAGACTTGAATGCAAGCCACCAGCAGCAAGCATCCTTGTGTTCTCATTTGCTCCTCATCCCAGCAAGTTTATCATCGATTTTGCGTGTCTCCACCGAAGATGTTACTCTCAATAAATTTCAAGTTTTTCTGCTTTCTTCAATTAGGTGCTGGAAAATTAAATTCATAATTCAATATCTATTAATCCGATTTACCAAGATTTATCGGGTTTGGCAAATAATTTTGGAAACACCTTTAAATGGAGAGAATGATGCATTCTCGTTGGTCCAGATTCTTTTGATATGAAATTCTTTTGAAATTAGGAAATTATGTCACTTAAAACATACTGACCCACAGCTATACGAAATTTGAATTTTAAATTGATTGAGTCTTGCCTCAGCTTGTATCATATCATCATTTTTAAAGAAATAAAAACTTTTGTAATAATTATGTGTTTTGTGATTTTGTAACTTCTTAGAACATTGTAAACGAAGTCCTCTCTCCTATTTTATGCTAAAATTTTCCTTCTCCTCTTTAAGCACATGATAAATGTTACTATCAATAATTTATTTTAACCTAAATTAATTTTTAATAGTAAATTTAACATTGGAATCAACGGAACTTTCCCAGGCGAATTTCATATTCCTACCGACAGCAGTGTTATTCCTATCACGCATATGTTCCCCCGCCACACGCCCTTGCGGCGGCTTGCGGGGTATTATGTAGATATTATGTAGATATGATGCACACAAGCAACTTAGTTTCTATTGAATAATTGATCGACAAAACTAAAATCTCTTTGGAGGTAAACTTGACGGGAAGGGGTTTCTTCGTATTTCACCTGCTTGAAACAGGTTTTCCGGTGCATTAAATCACCTCTTTGAAATCAAACGACAATGGGCAACAAGGGCTTTATGAAGCGGAGAATGTTATCGATTGCATTTTATTTTTTGCCCAATTGTGTTATTATTACGCATAAAGTGAGTATGCAATCGGAACTGAAAGTGAAGGAAATGCAATCAAGTTCGAGGCATTGGCAACACAGTGCTTTTGATATTCAGTCAATAGAATTGTATCGTAGGGCAACGGATTTTTTACAACTTAAGACGGGTGAAAACAGTGAATCAATAACGAGGCATAATAAATCACGTTCAGTCACTGTTGCAGTGTTATTTATTCAAATAAAATCAGTGACGTTCACATTAAAAATTCAGCTTTCCGATTATATCCATCTGATCGGCGAGAAAAAATTCATCATAGGCATATTTTGCAATTTAATTGCGAATATGCTATGATGATGGTTTGAAAAACCAAGGTGAATGTTACTTGATTTGATGTGAACATTACTTGATGATTTGGGATAAATCATGTTCGCCATTTTTCAACATTGTCTCCTTTTAGGCATATAAATGTCGTCCAACACTGCCCCAGTTTTTGATCCCTTAATGCCATTTTTCCAACTCTCTAAGTAGGAACCCGCTTCGGAGCTCACTTGTTCGTTTGTACATAATCTCTTTCCCGCCATCCCTTTCTTCATGCTGGAGAAAAAATTATACCCCAGAGAGTAAATCTGGAGAATATAGGGAAGGAGTTGGAATCGTGACTCCATTTTTTCGTGGCCACAACTTCAGAGGCATGAGCTCCTGAGGACTCTTTAAAGAGACGTTCGTGAGCATTCTTATCGCATATTGTTTCCCAAACGGTCTCATAATGATGCATGGTGTGCACCTGAATATTTGGGCGCTTTTTAAACCAGTCAATTAACGTTATTCCTCGCGAATCCTAAAAAAAACAGTGGCCATAATCTTCCCTGTGAAGGATCGAGCGGTTCTCGCCTTCTCTGTTTCAGTTCCCCTTCCGTCAGCCTAATGCGTGGCCCGTTCCATGGTTTCTGTCGGTGTAGTGCCATGTATCCCCCACTTGGATGAAACGGCGTCTAAAGTCAAGCGGATTCCGCTAATACACCCACCAAACCGGCCTTGGAACATGTCAGGGGGTTTGGTTTTTGGACAACTGCGATTAATCGCGGCACCCAAACTGCAGATAGCTTTCTCATGCCCAAATATCGATGGAAAATGTAATTTACAGGTTCACTCGAGAGGCCAACAGCTTTAACAGTCCCACACAAGTATGGATCAATGTGGCCGAAACTTGGTCAGCGTTCCTTGCGATGATTCTACAAACTGAACCTCAATGAAACTTCAAACGTATTTATATACTTCGACCAATGTATTCGTATCTAAACCAAAACCTCGGGCATATAAAATATATATGCATACCTCATTATTAACAACAACGCATAATAATTTCAATTTAAGTGATGCGTCGGCGTGTTTTGCACAGAACGACAGGAAACAAATACATAAGAAACATAAATGACAAAACTATGAGATTCGTAATTTTGATTTGTTAATCACAAAACGGACCGCGGACTCGTAAACTCCCCGAAAGGTCATCAAAGGAACGGTAATAATATACGCCGTCAATCTAAATTTCGTATGGATAGAAGAGAGCGAGACAATTGGACACCCATATTCTCAATAAACAAATTCCAAACGTACCAGTATTAAGCAAATAATTTCCGGACATGTTCGGGTTATTTAAATTTTGTGTTCAATTTTGTGACTGTTAAATTGTATACAGGAGTGTGCATTATACAAAGATCGCATTTTTAACCGAAAGAGAATTCTGCCAAATGTTTAACTAGTAAATTATGTAGTCCTGAACCATTTAAGAAATAATTTACTTTTACGCTGATGAGAAATGTGACCTTAAAAATTCGTTTTTTTCTGATTCTGTATGTGATTGTGACGTTTAAAGAAAGTGGGACAAACAGTATCAGCAATATACACTCAATTCTTGGACTACATTATACAGTTTTCCAGCTACTGCTGAACCCAAATCTCATTTTCTTCGCTATTTCACAATAACACACACATCAACCATTCCTATGGCCTGCTTCCTTTATTCCACTTGCACACTTTCTTTGTTTATAAATATATATATACATACATATACATATATATAAACATATATATACATATATATACACATATATACATATATATATATATATATATATATATATATATATATATATACATATAGTACAATACACAGTAACACACAATATAGAAACACAAAAAAAGAAGAACACTCACACGTTATTTCTTGATATTTCGACGGAAACAATCCGTCTTCATCTGAAGATATAGAAGTAATGGCCATTACTTCTATATCTTCAGATGAAGACGGATTGTTTCCGTCGAAATATCAAGAAATAACGTGTGAGTGTTCTTCTTTTTTTGTGTTTCTATATTGTGTGTTACTGTGTATTGTACTATTCGGCACTTCCGTGTTACGTCTACGAAAGCATGCATATATATATATATATATATATATATATATATATATATATATATATATATATATATATATGTGTGTGTGTGTGTGTGTGTGTGTGTGTGTGTGTGTGTGTGTGTGTGTGTGTGTGTGTGTGTGTGTGTGTGTGTGTGTGTGTGTGTGTGTGTGTATAGGGACGGCACAATAGAACACAAATAAAATAGATAACACTTAGAAGGGAAAAACTAATGAGTATATTGCAGAAAATAGGAATAGATCGGAGGGATAGGAGGATGGCTAATCCGCAACCTGTACATTTCTCAGACTGCTCAGGTGCGACTGGGGAACGGGGAGTCCGGATGGGCAGTGTTAGGAAGAGGTGTTAGCTAGGGTTGCCCATTATCACCGTTGCTGTTCAACCTGTATACGGAGGAAATGATCCGAGAGGCATGGGAAGAACTGGAGGTAGGAATGAAAGTGGGTGGGGAATTTATAAAATCAGTTAGGTTTCCTGATGACCAAGCTTTAGTTTGTCAGTCAGCCAAGGGGTTGCAAGCATTGCTTAGTGCATTGTAAATTCAGTGCGACCGGTATGGGATGAGAATCAATATTAATAAAACAAAGGTTATGCGATTTTCTAGAAAGAAAAAGGCTAAGCTTAACATTAAAATATGAGGTCAAAAACTAGAGCAGGTAGAACAGTTTGCGTATCTGGGAAGTGTTTTGGACCAACACGGTCAAAGTAGTAGGGACGTAAGGAGAAGAATTGCGCTAAGCAAAGAGGCTATCACAAGGAGGAGGGAGTTGATGGCAGGGACGTTGAGTAAGGATATTAAGAAAAGACTCGTAAAAACTTTG
Organism: Hetaerina americana; assembly: GCF_022747635.1. Taxonomy (NCBI): domain Eukaryota; kingdom Metazoa; phylum Arthropoda; class Insecta; order Odonata; family Calopterygidae; genus Hetaerina; species Hetaerina americana. Next base: position 324,201 of record NW_027286732.1, read on the forward strand.
ATATGGAGCGTAGCTATGTACGGCGTGGAAACGTGGTCATTGAAGCAGGAGGATAGACGTAGACTGGAGGCTTTTGAAATGTGGGTGTGTAGAAGAATGGACAAGGTGAAATGGACAGAGAAGAAAACAAACGAGGAAGTACTTGGTATGGTGGGCGAAGAGAGGGGTTTGTTGGGAGAAATCCTATGGAGGCAGGAAAAGTGGATGAAGGGGGTATTGACCGGCAGTGGGATGTTGAAGACTGTAATTGAGGGGGGAATTTTAGGCAAACGAGGAAAGGGAGGGAACAGGATAGGGATGTTAGACGGGATGAAGGAAGGAAGAAAATATTCAGATCTGAAGAGGGACCTGATGTAGAGTAGGATGTAGTGTTTTGCTAGGGGTCACAAATTATTTAATTAGTAATTATGTCCATCCAAAAACCTACCTTAACCGGTAGATTACCTCATAATAATAATAAAAACACTTAAAAGGACACACACGGTAAATTGTTTAAGCTTTCGGCCTCCTCCGATGCCTTCTTCAAGTAAGACTGAAAATATGCTGGAGAGGGGTAAGGGGTCTGGGCGGGAAGGGGAGGTGAGGTGCGGGGAATGCTGGGAGGGAAATTGAAGATGGTGGTTAAGGGTGGGAATTTTGAAAGATCGCAAAGCTAATATATCTCAGACCAAAAGATAACCTCTCCAGGAACGAACGTCATGCCCTAAAAACGCTACAGTCCAATCCCAACATCATTGTCACCTCCGCCGATAAAGGCTCCTCTGTTGTAATTCTAAACAACAATGATTATATTTCCAAAGCCCTCGCTAACCTGAACGATACATCCACCAATACCACTCTCACCAAAAACCCAACACAAACTTTCCAAAGCGAAATTCGGTCTTTTCTCCTCCACTCCGGACCAGAAGAAGGCCTCACCTCCCAAGACATATACCTACTTTCACCCCCAAACCCCAGAACACACCAGTTTTATCTCCTCCCAAAAATACACAAACCCAGCATCCCCTGTCGTCCTATAGTTTTCAGTTACAATTCTCCCACCGAAAGAATCTCCGCATTCCTTGACCGCCACCTACAACCACTTGTACTCTCCTTGCCCTCCTTCACGAAAGACACATACCACTTCCTCAACCGTCTAAATTCTGTCTCTATTCCATCCACACCCAACCTACTTGTGGCACCATCGACGTTACCTAGCTTTATACCTCTATTCCCCATGCAGAAGGTTTATCCTCCCTCCGGCATTATCTTTCTCTACGCCCCGTACCCCAGCGCCCCTCGACTGAATTTCTCCTCAATCTTGCAACTTTCGTCCTGACTAAAAATGCATTCTCTTTCCAAAATTGTTTTTACCTACAGACAAAAGGCACAGTGATGGGAACGAGGATGGCACCATCATACGCCAATCTCTTCATGGGCCATCTCGAAGAGACTTTCCCGTCACAGCAACCCTTCCCACCTCTTTTCTAGGTCCGCTACATAGACGACATTTTTATTCTCTGGACACTTGGCTCAGAGTCTCTCAAAAATCTTTCACTGTTAAATTCACCTCTTCCGTTTCAGATTCCACCATCACCTTTCTTGACACAGACATCTCACTCCAAAACAACAAATTCACCACTCCAGTACACATCAAAGCCACTAACCATCAGCAATACCTACACCACACAACCTGTCATCCTCAACACACCAAACGCTCGATTCCTAACTCTCTCTCTATCCGCGGACACCGAATTTGCAACACCACAGCCACTCTCAACAAATACCTTGACAATCTACATCCTGCACTCCTCAAACGCGGTTACCCAGAAAAGCTCCTACAAAATAAAATCCACCGCTCCACCCGACCACACACACCACACAATAACAAGCCCACATCTGACGCAGGACTCATCGTTTGCACCACCTATTTCCCTGGATCACACAGACTGAAAACCTTCCTTAAAGAACTGTTTCCTATTTTACATGTCAATGACGCGACCTCATCCTAACTACCCCAATGCCCATTCATCGCATACAGACTCTCTCAGACAAATCTCAAAAACCTTCTGAGATCCACCAACACTTTGGCACCCCCCCGCGACAAATTTCCTAATATTTCCCCTACTTGCAACCACCCCGATGTAAAACTTGTCTACTTATTAGATCTACTCCCCTCTCCCTGCATCCCCTCATTGCCCCCTACCTGGTTCCCTAGCTAATTACCTCTCAAAAAACATTATTTATCTTTTGACATGCATTAGTTAGTAGTTAGCAATTAGTTTTTCCCAATTCACTCTATCAAATGCTTTTTCGAAATCTACGAAACAATCAAATACCTCCTGGTTGTATTCTATATTCCTCTCGATTAATAATATCATTACTGCAATGGCATCACGCGTGCCTCTTGGCTCTTTCCTGTGCCTACTATATTCCTTCCATCTCTCTTGGATCTTTCCTGTGCCTACTATTATTTTACCCGCCTCATCTCTAACTGCTAGCATAGATCTTCCTTTCTTACTTCCCGATAGAGATTTCACTTTGCTGTACAGCGCACCAATTTCACCCTACCTCTGCAAAATTTCCATATCCTCGCACTGCGTCTTTCACCATGCTTCCCTTGCCCTATTTGTTGCCCGCCTCAATTTATTGTTTAATTCTTTGTACTTCCTTTTCCCTAACTCTGTATTGACATTCTTCCATTTTCTCCTCTCATTCATCTTCGTAACCATCTCACCCATGATCCATGGTTTCCTGGTTCTTTTCGCGTTAACGTTTCCAATAGTGTCTTTTGCGGCTTTAGATAATCCTTTCTTGATACTTTCCCATTTTTCTTCGATAGTACTTAGCCCTTCACCATCCTCCATAATTTCCTCTATAGCCTGTTGGTATTCCTTCTTTTTAATCAATTTAATGCTTCTACGTTCCATTTTCTAACCCGCCGCCCCTGCCTCACCTTTTTGAAACGGACACTACATTTCATAACAACTACAGGTAAATTGTGGTCAGAGTCCGCATCCGATCCCGGGAAGCCGTGGTAATTTTTCGCACTTTTCCTAAACCTGTGTCTAACCAGATTGTATTCTAGCTGATACCGCTCTGAGTCACCTGGCATTTTCCATGTATAGTATACCTGCGTCTTTTGTGGTGTCTAAACCAAGTGTTGGTGATGACTAGCCCCTGTCTCCTGCAGAACTCAACTGCTTTCTCCCCGAGGTCATTCCTCGTGCCTAATCCGTAGTCCCCCACCTCATCACCATCTCTTCCTTCGCCTACCGTCGCATGCCAATCCCCCATCTCTATCAAATGTTTCCCTGCAGGAACAAACGCGACTATGTCCTCGTAACTGATCGTATATCCTATCGACCTCTTCTTCCTTATGGTTGCTCGGTGGCATGTATACCTGAATGATAACCAAGTTCGTCGGTTCTGCTTTTATCTCTACTAGTAATAATCTATCCGTTACCTGTTCTATGTTGACTACGCTTATTCCTAACTCTTCATTTAATACTATGGCAACCCCTCGTTGGCTCTCGTCCCCGCCGCTGTATATTATTCTATACTTATCACTCCAGTAATCCCCACTATCCTTCCATCTCACCTCGCAGAAAACAAAAAAATCTATATTTCCCCTTTCCATCTCTCGCTTAATATTCTCCAATTTCCCTGTCCACATCATTGTCCTAACATTCCACGTTCGTATTCAAACTAATTAGGTGTTCTTCTCCTGCGTCTTCTGTCCTGCTGCTGCTGCTTTTCCTTTGCAAGGGTTTCGTGGGATGACGACCGCGGAAGCCTTGCCTCCCTCGCTGCCGGGCACGACTCACGGCCGATTGTGCCGAGCCCCGTGGTTGCCAGGACTCAAAATATCGGTATTGTCCATCATTTACATCTTGGGAATGATAATTGAGGTGGTTTCCCGTTGCCTTCCTCAATAGTGTTTTTAACGTGACACGATCATTTGCTGGCCGCCCCACTGGGGTCAGACGCCAATGCAGCCGCCTCAATGAGGAACAGACGTTGCGTGGAATACCTTTCGTCTGGATCCTAACCTTCGACCTATCAGGCATGGGTGACCCTACCAGGAGCAATTATTATTACTCCCGGCAGCACAGCTCTAGGGGTCATCGGAACGCGCAAGCCCTTCTACCACGTCAAGGTTGTAGTCCAGGGGAGGGAGTATGTATATATATATATATATATATATATATATATATATATATATATATATATATATATATATATATATATATATATACATATACATATACATATACATATACATATACATATATATATGTATATATATACATATACATATATATATATGTATATATATACATATACATATATATATGTATATATATATATACATATATATATAATGATTGTACGGAAAAACTCACACGAGCGGCACAATAATGGGCTGACACAATATAACACAAATAGAATAGAATAGCAACATTTAAAAAGACACTCACACGGTAAATTGTTCGAGCTTTCGGCCCTCTCAGAGGCCTTCTTCAAGAGAGTCTCTCTTGAAGAAGGCCTCTGAGAGGGCCGAAAGCTCGAACAATTTACCGTGTGAGTGTCCTTTTAAATGTTGCTATTCTATTCTATTTGTGTTATATTGTGTCAGCCCATTATATATATATATATATATATATATATATATATATATATATGTATAAATATTTTGTGGGTCGCGGTAGTCCATGGGGTAGAGCGTTGGACTGCTGACCGGAGGGTCCCGGGTTCGATTCCCGGGCGAGGCACTCTGAGCACCTGCAGCTCCAACCAAGCTAAAGTGATTTTTTGGGAACCAGATCTTCCTGGGAAACCATAACCGGCTCAGGGAAAGGAACTGGCCCCCCTACCCTGATGTGTGACTTTCACACGCCGTATACGGCTTAGTGCTGGGTGATCTCTCAACTATCATCAACTAAACCGACCTTCGGGTTGATTACCCTGTTTATGGTTTATATATATTTCCAATAAAATGTTTGGAATTTTCTGTACTTATTACTGAATATGACTGAATTAAATCTTAACAATACTGATTTCTTTCTGCTATCATCAATATGTCCCGTTTTAGTTTTTTATCCCGAGTGAATCTCCTTTACTTTCGCCTACATCTGATCTTTACTTGGCTTTGCTTGATAGCAAAATGTTTTCTGTTTTTAAGGATACCCGGCTTCACCTCCGCATACTTCCTTTCATCCCGTCCAACATCCCTATCATGTTCCTGACCTTCCCTCGTTTGCCTAACATTCTCCCCTCTATCACGGTCTTCAACAATATCACAGTCGACCAATATTCATCCACTTTTCCTACCTCCATAGGATTTCTCCCAGCAAACCCCTCTCTTCGCCCACCATACCAAGTACTTCCTCATTTGTTTCTTTCTCTGTCCATTTCACCTTCTCCATTCTTCTCCACACCCACATTTCGAAAGCCTCCAGTCTAAGTCTATCCTCCTGCTTTAATGACCACGTACATAGCTATGCACCATATCAAAGTTTTTACGAGCCTTTCCTTAGCACCCTTACTCAATGCCCCAATATATGCTATATACTACCTATTGATGCGTTGGGTAATACATCGTATATGCCATCAATTTTCTCCTCCTCGTGAAAACCTTCTTCCGCAGTGAGATTCCCTGTTCTTGTGGTCCCAAACACTTCCGACATACGTAAACTGTTCCACCTGCTGTAGTTTTGGCCCTGCTATTGTTAGGTTTAACTGGGCCTTTCTCTTCCTGGGAAACCGCATAACCTTTTCAAAATGTACATTTATTTTCATCCTATATCTATCGCACTCAATTTCCAATACACTCAGCAATATTTTACAACCGCTTGGCAGACTGACAAACTAAAGCTTGCTCATATGCAAAAACCTAACTGATTTTACGAAATTCCCTCCGACTTTCATATTCCTGTTCTTCCCAATCTTCTTTAATCATTTCCTCCACATATATGTTGAACAGCACCGGTGATAGTGGAGAGTGTTCTTATGTAAACATATAAATGTATTTATAAATACATATGTGAGTATTTACTCGTATATTTAAATATTTGTGTTGTGGGAACGTATATATATATGTTCGTACAACTAGTAATAACAACTTCCGTTTATGTGAAGCTTGGTTGTGTTTTAAGGTCCGGGACAGAGTTGCTAATGAACTGAGAGTAAGTGAAAGGCAATATGTATTATGAGCGCAAAATAACTTATTCAGCCGCCGTATTGATGATGCAAGGATTAGAAAGAGCAGGAAATGTGTGTTTAGGGACTTCAACTTTAAATTTGATGGGTAGCTGATTTATCAAGGAGGCGTTTGCGAATTGGTGGAGAGAACCACATTGATCACAGTCCTCATTATCGTTCAGCCATTTCGTAAAGTGTTAATGCCTCTGATCCCCAGAGAGCAGCTCACTGCACCTCCTGCCAAAACCTAGGAAGGGTTCGGGGTTCCAAGCTGAAAAGCGGTTTGTTTCGATCATGGCACTTTCTTAAAATCCATCTTTACATTATTTTAAACGTTGCCATCCTCATTATAACATTACTTCGCGGTGCGACATGAGATCGAGCATCAATTGAGCTCTTTGAAAGCGTTACCTGAGGACTGGGCGGAGGTCAGCGGCAACTTCAATGCCAAGGGACAGGGTGAGTACTATTCCCACGGAGTGCTACATTATATTTATAATTGGTGTATCTATTGGCTCCGCTGCGAGGGGGGAGGTCTTCAAATGCTCTCTATCAGATTCCATAAAGGTAAAATTCCATCCTTTTGCCGACTAATTCTTTGTGGGTTTAGAAGAATGCGAGGTATCTTCATACGCCATTCAGTCGCTCCCCAGGTAAGCCTCTTTGATATCTTATTTCAGTCTCGTTTTCCGTCCAATCCTTGATGGTCGTAAAATGATTTCAAAAGGTCAATGCTGTTATCCCATGTATTTATATCGTCTCAAAGACATTGCTCTCTCATCCTTCCGAGATCCTGTTTCCTTGCTTCACTTATGATGAATCAGTGAAGGATTTTTCAAAAGTGAAGAGGAATTCTCCGACGGCGCAAATTTTTATTATTTACCGTCTTCACCTCAGGGGTAAAGGGTCGTTTGGTTCTACGAGTACGTGTAAGAGTAATTTAGTTCACGGGTGCCTCGACGACTGAGGTCGTTTGCGAATGAGTAGGAAGGACCTCCCTATTTCTAAGGCTCCGCGCATTTACTCCGCGAGAGAAATCTTGGCGGCACGATTACCCTGGTTATGGTTCAATATGCAGCTATGTGATTTTTCGGGTACCAGATCTTCCTGGGAAACCATAACCGGCACAGGGAAAGAAACTGGCCCCCCTACCCTGATGTGTGAATGTCACACGCCGTCGGGCTTAGTACTGGGTGAACTCCACCATCATCACCTAGCAAACCGACCTTCGGGTTGATCAATGTGTTTATGGTTTTATGGTTTATATATGTGGCATGAATGAGCCGATATAGCCTCCTCAAACTGAACTAAAGACGAAGTGTTTGTTGGGACAAATGCATTCATAGTAGTAGTTTTGAGGGGAGGCGACCGACAGCTAAGGTCATTTGCGCCATAGGGGAAGGACAGGAAAGGATGAAGGGTGGAGAGAAACCCGGCGTCGGCATTAGCCTACTCTTTACGAAAGGCGCCAAGGGGTCCGCGGCTTAACGTCCCATCCGACGGACGGCGTACTCACTCAAAGTGCCCTCCACGAAGCACCTCAAGTAGGGATCGAGAGACCTCTGAAAAATATTTAACACCGCCGGGATTTGAACCCGCGCCCTCAGGGTGGGAAGCCAGTACGTTAGCCCCCGCACCATCTCGATCCCCAAATACATTCATATTATATCAACTTAACCAATATGATTTAAACACAAATTGAATGCATTAATCACGCTTACAGTGTGCATGCAAATAACTCTGTGTCGTCCAGTCGCTCGAAGTCCGCGCCCGGCAAGAGAGGGAGCGATCATCCAAGGGGAGGGGGTTGAAGGGGGCGGAGGGGAAGGTAGGTGGGGGCGGAGGGGAAGGTAGGTGGGGGCGGAGGGGAAGGTAGGTGGGGGCGGAGGGGAAGGTAGGTGGGGGCGGAGGAAAGAGAGCCGATTTCTTTCGCAGGAGGATTTCTTTCGCAGAAGAGAGAGCAGACGGATGGATGATGGAGTGACAGCAATTTAGGAGCGGGCGCTCACGCAAAGATGGAGGCGAGGCGCACAGCTTCCCGCCGCTGCTTCCGCGGAGGGGCCGTTCCCCTCCCTCCCAACCCTGCCTCTCCCCCCCGCCCCCGCGCCGCTTCCACTGCTGGATTTCACGCTGCGATGGCGGGAGCCAATGGCGGAGGCGGGCCGGGAGGGGGGCGGGGATTGATCCCGGCGGACGGGAGCGAGGGGAGGGAGGCGCGCGAATGGGAACATCGCGAAACCGTCCTCCATCTCGCTTTCGCTCGCTCTTTGAGCGGTGTCGAGTTACCGGGGGATGGAGGGATAATTTAGGGCAGAGTAGGTCGCCGGGAGGGGATGAAGGGCGGATGGGGGCAGCGAGAGTCGTGGCCGGAGGGATGTTCGCTCGGGAGGAGCGCCATTTTCGATTCTTCCCACCCTTTACCGCTTTCTCACGGAATATCCCACGAGTCGAGGATATCTGCGGGCGAGAGAACTTCCGAGGCCGCGTGGAAAAAAAAACAAAGGGCCTCCGCTTCGACTTCGTCGACGGTCTTTTTCTCGGGAACATATGTACGGTGGTTATTCACTGTGAAACGTCGACTTCTGAGAAAATATGAGTTCCCAATTTACATCGTTCTAGCGTCTCATTGATCGCCGATGACGTCGGCACACGATTTTTTTAAGCCTTCAGATTTTGTGTTTTGAAATAGAATACCTGTTTTACTGAAGGCTGTGCTTACCAAGATGCGTGGGGAGAGTGCAGTGATTTAAAAGTATAGATGCCATTCGCAAATAATTTAATGTAATCGGCGAACAGTCGCTCCTAAACCTTCCCGGTAGTCCTTCGAGAGGAAATCTATGAATGACTCCATCCTCGCGTGCCATGAGCATATCAAATATTGGGTAAACCTAAGAAGACGCCTGTCGTTCGGCGACTGGAATTCACTCGTGAGGGCAGCGGTTGTCCTCACGAGTGAACTAAGGTGGGAATTCCAGGAGTCATTACTGCAACACAACATATTTATGCAGTTTATCCTCTGGAGTACTTCAATGTGAAACAGGAAAACAATACAACACTATCGCGAGGAGTAGCAATTCATCAACTTATTCCCTTCATTTCGACTCAATATGGACGAGATGAAAGGAAAATATTCAGTAGATAAACAAGTCAGCTATACGGATCTCTGCCTGGGGAACATTTCAAAATTAACAACTTAATAATAACAGGAACTTAATTAATAACAGGAACAACGTAAAACATCCAATCTCAACGATTAAAGTCTCTCTCACAAAACTCGAAATAAATTATTCTGTTTTATCTAACAAAACACGCACAACACAGGAAAATACTAATTTCCGCAGAGAAATTATTTCCTTGACTGACTGAATTATACAGGGTTCGTCCGGAAAATAAGTGTACTGAGCTCAGGAAAAAAAATTTATTACACTTTTACATATCTTAAGCTAATATTCCTCAAAATAGGACCCTTGTGAGTCGATACAATTGTTCCAGCGGCGTTCCCATTCCTGGAACGCTCCCGCGAAGGCATCATCGGGAACCTCTCGAAGACTCGTCGTCGACCTCTTCTCTGCCCTCCACGAACATCTTGTGCCACCGAAAGATCATGTTTCTGGACATGGCTGACTCCCCGTAAGCCTGGTTAATCATACCGACAGTTTCGGTAGACGATTTCCCAAGCTTTACCGCAAATTTGATGGAATAACGCTGCTCCAAAAACTTCGGCATCGCGTTCCGTGACGTGGGTCGAGCGTGGAGGTTCGCGTTAACAGAGCTCCTCACTACACCACAGCTCAGAGCCGACTGCCTTTTTCAGCGTCGCTTGCCAACATACCCCCCTCCAATCGCAGCCCGTCAGAGCGGTGCTGGGCGCGCCGCTCCAGGCGCGCCCAGCCCAGGAGTCAGTACACTTATTTTCCGGACGAACCCTGTATCCTACATGGCGCATTTGTTTTATAAATTTATTCCACCTGGGCACAAATCTCATCTAACGGTTAAAAAAAGAATTCTGTAGTCTTTCGGGGCCGTGAAATCTACAAGGTATAATCATCAATCTACCGATCGTGAGCATAGACGAGGCGAAAAATATTCTTTATGAAAGCCGACGTTGATTTCACAATTATACTACGAATGCATTCGCATGGAGCTCCATTTTCCCCGACTGAGGGCGCTAGCGGCTATACACTCGCTATTTTCGTCTCCGTGTTTCCGTCTCCGTATGGTGCTTTTTTCGTACAAATAACAATAGCATCGCTTGCAGAATAATTTTGGAATCGGAAAAGAATATTGCTGGTAAATTTGAATTGACTGAGGCTCCAGGAAAATCCGCTAGTTTGACCGAAAATGTCATAAAAACCTTTCCTAAAACATCGACAAATGCAGTTTCCCTTTCCGTCATGGAATGAAACACGCCGTGCATACTTCCGACGATGATGCGGAGCATTCGTTTCTCTTCACCGGCCTCGGGGCAAGAGATGCGAATGGCCGGCCACACATGGATGTGGCGATGGCAAACAGATGGGAATGCATCTCCCTGCTGTCTCAAACAAATCGGATCGAGGGACGTCAGATCGGTCGAGGGGGCGCACCTGCCCCCGTCCCTTCTCTGCCGCCCCCCTCCCCCTCGGCCCTCCCCAACTCGCCCATGGGAAAAGACCCACGGCTGCTTACCCACTGGTATCAGTGTTGGCACGAAGGGCGGAGAGCGGACTCACCCCTCGCGAGGAGGCATCGCCCCCCATTCCCCGGATTCGGAATCGCGCCCCGATCGGAGGAGGGGTCGGAGGCGCCCAGCGACCCCTTTGCCGTGGGAATCTGAAAATATGATCCCTTTTGATGGCCAGGGCCCCCATCTTATCTCCTGACCAATCCCTCTCCCAAAGACAAACTTCGGCCTCCTCCCCACACTCCACCCCGCGAAGCTTACAGAACAGCAACGATCCGTGTCCGCCTGACGGGGCGGGGTCCCGAAGACATGGGGAAATGAAGCAACTCCTCGGCTCGAAGCAAATTAAGTTAAACCTTCTTCTAGACACACATCCCATGATAAAATTAAGTCTAAAACAATTTCTCACCCAAAAAAGGCCCCGAAAAATACCGAAAAGAAGCAAATCCTCAAATAGTTTGATAGTTAAAAACGAAATATTTCAAACACAAGCAATTTTTTTAAATATTTAAGGAATCTTCGAATATTTAAATAAGTCCTTACCTCGTCCAAATGACTATGAATTGGCAATATTTATTTCAGCACACACTCCACCTAGCATTTAAATAAATAGAATTGTATCATTCGCGCAAAGATGTATCACATAAGTGTAAGTTGTTTCATGTCCTTGGTAGTGAACGGACGTCTCTCCGCTCTCTCGACATGCCGTCCAACTGTGGGAAATGTGGTCACATTGTAAACCGCGTCAAAGGAAATGTTTCCTGTGGTGATTGCCGTGAACGGTACCATCTTTCTTGTTCTTCGATGACGGAGGAAGGCCTACGAACCCTGGAGGACCTGCAACGGCCATGGCACTGAGTCTCGTGTCTTGAGAAGAAACGTTCCATCAGAAGTGATACCACCCCTATTAAGAGCAATGGCAGCCTTGCTGGTGAAGAACCCGCAGCTGCTACACTGAACGAAATCCTGACTCGAATCAAGTGCCCCCAGGACGAGCAAGGTGAGATCAAAAAGTCCCTTCTGTGGTGCCACGAGACAATGAATGAGTTGAATAAGTCCATTAGCAAAGTCAACAGTACAATTGCGAGCCTTGGTGAAAAACTCAAGAAAACGATTGGTGATTTGTGCCAGTTGCAGAAACGGGTGTCAGAACTAGAACAATACACACACCAATTGGAGCAAGAAACCAAGAGAAATGTAATTGAGGTCCAGGGGGTTCCAATCAAAGAAGGTGAAATACTTAGTGCTATCATCCATCAGATAGGCCTGGCAATAGGAGTTCAAGTGGATACATCGGACATCGATTACATCTATCGTGTGAAAACTCGTAGTGACTCAGATCAGCCCCCCATCATTATGCTTCGATTTTTGAGGCAAGGAATGGTTAGCGAGTTCCTTAGCCGGCGGAGAGTTAAACGCGACATTGGGTTTAATAACGTCCCCAATCAGACGATATACATAAACGAGGCCCTCACACAGTTCAATAGGAAACTTTACGCTAAAGCCAAGGAACTCGAAAGAGCAGGAAAATTCAAATATCTTCGGATACGAGGAGGAAGGATTTACACGAGAATAAGTGACGGGGGGGAACGAAGTGTGATTACCTGTTTCGAAGATCTCAGTAATTTCACTTAATGCCTAACTCCACAGAAATGTTAAAAATGTGCCATGTAAACGCACAGTCATTCAGACAACTTGATGAGTTCCGGAACTACTTTTCTGCTTGAAATTGTCAAGCCATTGCTGTTTCTGAAATTTGGCTTAACGAAACATGTCCTCGGAATCCGTCCAACTAAGTAATTACAACATTCTGCGAAATGACAGACCAGGAAGAGAGTTGGTGGTGGTGTTTGTGTGTACTTGCACGGGAGCTTATCATTTAAATTGCTGTTAAAGTGTGATGGCTCCCCCTTCAGGCCAGAATATATGTTCATTGAAATAGCTGGAAGGAGGGTAGAATATTGTTTTGTGTCGCATAGCCCCCAAAACAGGCTATATGTCGGAAGACCTTGAGCCTTCTCTGATCCGTCTTCTTCCTGGCTACAAAGGCGTGATTCTGTGTGGTGACTTTAACATTGACATCATGAAGAAAACGCACAATAGCACCTATCTCAGTGACCTACTATTTAGTTGTAACCTATTCCTCATTCCCTACCAGCCCACCCATAATCTTGTGAATAGCAGTACCCTCCTAGACCTCTTTATTGTCGACGACATGTCCAAGGTTGAAGAGTATGGACAGCTCCCTGTCTCTTTTTTGTCTGAACACGACCTAGTTTTCATTAAATATAGATTTAAACTGCCAACTTATAAACCTAATTATATGTGTTTTCGTGATTTCAAGAATTTTGATTTGTCCAAATTTGCAGCAGACTCACTTGAAACTTACCTAAGTGAACTTTTCAAAACCCACCTGGTGGATAAAAAAATCAATATCTTCAATACAATACTCATGCAACTCTTTGATACACATGCGCCAAAAATGTTGTTCAGCCAAAGCGTCATCCAGCTCCATGGTTAACCTCCGAAATTAGGAACTTAATGGCGGTTAGGGATCGTCTTCGCCGTAATTTCAGAAGAAATCAACTCCCGAACCTTTAAGAACAATACAAAGTAGCTCGCAATCAAGTGCAGCACCGAATCCGTACCGCTTAACAAAAATACTATGTTTCGTGCTTTTCCGATGAATGGGACATAAAGTCCACTTGGCAGGAGCTGAGGCGCCTCGGACTTGGAAAGTCTAGACGTCCCCCATTCAAAATGAACTTCCCCATGGATGATTTAAATAGCTACTTTCTCACGTCTGCTTTCAAGGATGAAAATTATATCGAGGATGGTAACCATTCTACTCAATTCCAAAATAGTCTCACTTCATTAGATCATGCATTATTCTCCGACTTTGACGATGGAAGGCTTTATTTCCCCCACTATACACCCGAAATGCTGATAGCACAAGTGAAAAGGTTAAAATCAAATTCAACAGGCGTCGATGGAATCAGTGCAAGAATGCTAAACGTTATTCTCCCAGTAGTAATGCCTATGATACTAGACATCTATAACTGTTCACTCAATTACTCTATATTTCCTACCTTGTGGAAATCTGCCCTAGTTCGACCGATAGTGAAAATAACAACTCCGAAAGAAATGTCTGACTTCCGACCTCTTGCACTTCTTTGGTCTATTTCCAAACCTCTCGAGCGGATCGTTCATACGGTTACAGTGCAGCATCTGACGTGGCACAATTTCTTCGATGAGTATCAGTCGGGCTTTCGTAAGCTCTATAGCACTCAGTCGGCTTTGATAAAGGTAACTGATGATATTCGCAGATCCATAGACGCAAAAAAGGTAACAATTTTACTCCGATTCGATTTGAGCAAGGCTTTTGATTCAGTTGACCACGGCATACTACTGGAACGAATGAGCAAACTCAAGTTCTCTTACTCTGTCCTTCGCTGGTTTCGCTTCTATCTGTCTAATCGTCAGCAAGCTGTTAAAGATGAAGACGGGAATGTCTCTGTTTTCCAACCTGTCCTATGTGGAGTTCCACAGGGGTCAATTCTCGGACCTTTATTATTTACTATTTTTATAAAAGAACTAGCTACCATAATAACTCATTGTAAACATCACTTTTATGCTGACGAACTACAGATATGTCTTGAGTCCTACCCCTCTGAATTTAACCATGCCATTGACTTGGTCAACAAGGATATCCAACTCATCTGTGAATGGCTGACTGAAAATCGGCTAAATCTGAATCCCAAAAAGACCAAGTCGATAATCTTTGGAAGCACCGCCAATGTACATATGCTGCTCGCAAGTGATCTCCCTAAAATAAGTGTTTTAAATATTCAAATTGACTACTCAAATACAGTGAAAAGCTTAGGAGTTTATTTAAGCAGCACCTTAACCTGGCGCGAGCAAGTAAATGCCATTTCTAATAAAGTTCACAAAACTCTTTACACAATGAAGCATTTCAGACACCTAATCCCTATAGCATTACGCCAGAAGCTTGTTCAAACGTTAGGATTACCACATCTCGACTATTGCTCAGTTGTCTACGCTGATGTGAACAAGGAGCTAAGGACAAAATTACAAAGGCTCCAAAATTCTTGTCTACGATTCATTTTTTATATACTTCTTAATGGACGTGTAACTCCTTACTATAAAATATTGAATTTGCTAAAACTCTAACAGAGGAGAATGCTTCACAAGGCCTCACAATTATTTAAAGTTCTGAATTCTAAAACCCCTTCATATTTATATGCAAATTTTATATTCAACTCACTTACGACAAAGCATTCCATCTTCCCAAATACCGCACGGCTATATATGAAAAGTCATTCAGTATTTCATCCTGTAAACTATGAAACTCTTTGCCTAATAAAGTAAAATTATCCAGGAACATATCCCAATTCAACAGGAACATGTTTGAATATCTGTCTACCACACTACCAAAATGACCTTATTACTGTTCTGTCAGGCTAAATATTTAACTATTGTTCTTTGTATTTGTATGTATGTATTGTACTATATGTTTCGTTCAAATGATGTTAAATTATATTTTGTGACTGGTTTAATTACATTATTCTATGCATTATGTAAACCTGTTTCACTCTATAGGTTTCAAAACCTCATGTAACATGTATTCTGCTCCAAGGGACATTGCTCCCAGAGCAATAAAAATTGTTTATTATTATTATTATTATTATTAAATGGATCGCTCCTTTCAATAAGTAAGCTTCGAAAGTAACTTCAGATGATTGAGTTTCACTGTGGGGTTGCGGGGGATAATAACTTTTGGGGATTCAACTATGTCCGGATTAAACTTAAGAGAGAATTAGTAATAAAATTTCGGAAGTCTCCACGACTGGGAAAGGTCAAAGCAATCATTACTTGACGATGCCTTGGAATGCGAAGCAGCTATCTCCGACGGTGGAGTGGATGGCATTGTGCAGACACTCAATAAAGGATACTGACGTAGGCCTCGGAGGCTTTCCTCCCGTTGAACATCGCAATGACGCGCTGCGCGGGGCTGGCGGCCTCGCAGTTGTTAGGAGGTACTCGGCTGCGACTGCTTCCTCTTATGCAGAGGAAGGGGGCGCGCCCGGGGCAACGGAAACCCACATCCGGGTAATACCCAGCCAGCCTTCCAGCGGGTGGGTAACTCGGATGGGATAATTTAAAGCGCTACTCAGTAACTGCATGATTATTATAATTAAAACAATACAGTTATTATATATTCGTAGTTGTTTGCAAAAAGAATGACGAATTAGAAAGAGGCCTTTCGATGAAAATATTAGAGGTTGTTTTTAAGTGCGCGAAATGTGCGAGTGCAAGGTCTATTAATTATATACAGATGTTCTTAATAGCGGAAATTATTCGTGGGTGATTCTCGATTCGATTTCCCTATTAGTAACCAAAAGAATCTCTTCGCGAAACAAATATGGGTCGCGGTAGTCTAGGGGGTAGAGCGTTGGACTACTGACCGGAGAGTCCCGGGGTCGATTCCCGATCAAATCTCGGGGCACCTGCAGCTCCACCCAAGCTCTGTGATTTTTCGGGTACCAGGTCTTCTTGGGAAACCATAACCGGCACAGGGAAAGGAACTGGCCCCCCTACCCAGATGTTTGAATTTCACACGTTGTTTAGGGCTTAGTACTGGGTGAACTCTGTCGTCACCTACCAAATCGACCTTCCGGTTGATTACCGTTTTTATTTTATTTATACATTAGCTAAGGTAGAGAAGATAATTGAGAAATGACAAATTTTAAACCTCCGATTTCCCACGTAGTGTTACGAAATACAATTTTTTTAACTCGTGAATGTAATAATTATTTCTATGAAAATAATGCACAGTAATATTTAATTCATTTTGATAATAAATACTGCTCTTTATTTTTCTTCCACCATTTTAAGTATGTTTCACTTGTTCTACTTTAAAGAATGTATCTACCTATGTTTTAAAGCAATTTGTTGCTATCTTTGACGAGGTTTCTGAAACATTGTGATCTCTTAAGTCAGTTGAAATGGCACACAGAGTGGTGTGGAAAGGAACCCGGGTCTCCCGCGGGTATCGCTCCCCCCCCCCCCCCCCCCCCACCATTCGTCCGTCCTTCCCACAACCTCCGGAGTTCCGCGGCCCTTGCGTTCGAGAGAGCCTGGGTTCTCGGGCGGAGGGAACGCAGGTTACTGAATGCCCGTCAACGGGCGATGGTGGTATTCTACAATCCATTCTCCCGTTTCGACGGAACTTAGCAGAAATGTTGATTCAGTCTCGTACGCGCTCAACGCGTAAAATAGAGATGAAGTGACATATTTCAAACAGGAAATTCCTGAACTGAATCGGTGAAAAGTGACTATATGCCCTTAGATGGGTCCTACGACATTATGACAACAGGAAAAATGTCGTTAATTTGAAATAAATACAAATGAACTCCCATCTAATCAGAGATAAAAATTGCGATTGCCCCACAATAAGGAATGGTTACGTAATTTCTGTTTCCAAGATATTATTAGAACAGCTTATCTGGATATGAAAGATAATCCTCGAACGCCTATTGATGCGTAATGATAGACATGGGGATAAGCTCCAAGATCAGCTTAAGTTGCCATAATATCTGTTGATAATTTAGGATATCCAACAAAATGACACAAAACATACATTTCCCAGGCAACCTATTACTTAAATACTGGACCACGTCGCCATTACGTCAGGAAATTACATGGTTTAGAATGAAATCTTTTTGTTTCTATGACATTGAGCGCTAAAGATGCTTAAACTGTTCTCCTAAGCACATCCGGTCGGGTTGCTTGCTCGCCGAGGTCACTACCACTGACTCCACCTCGCATTTAGCTCCCCCTGCCTAAACTGACAGCTGCATGTGTAGCAGCAACCTTGCGAAGTTTTTTTGAAAAGAAAAAAATATCCCGATTAGATTCTGAAACATTATGATTAGAAGGCAAGTTTTCTGTAGCTGAAACGTTCGTTATTGCAATTTGTTGCAGAATTGTTGACATCGTTTCTCTCGAGATTCATTTCAGATTGTTTTTAAACTGCAAACTGAACAAACGGGATCGAATGGGTTTGGATTTCGGGTTTGGAGTCCTTTTAGTCTCTGCGCATGGTGGTGATTGGTCCGTAGGCTGGTTCTCGGGAGAGTGTCTTTGACCCACCCACGGCGGTTCAAGCGCTTGGTCCAAGGCACGAGAACTTCTGGAAATGGTCATTTTCCCGACATGGAGTACGGAAGAAGAAAGAGTCCGGCCGAGGGGTCATGACCGCCACCACTCCTCCCCCGCCGTTCTATCTCTCGCCGCCGGTAACTTCCCCCCCCCCCCCCCATTGCCTCTGCCCTTTGCCTCCTCCTGCCATCTATTAATAATAATAATAGTGTTAACACGCTTGCGTGCGAGGCTAAAAGTCATCGGAAGGACGAGGAATTGACCCTAGAATCCGGTGCACCGAGCCGGGGCGGGGAGAGAGAGCTCTCCCCCTCCGCGATTAAGAGGGTCTTGCTATAACAATGCTCGATCATTAAATTTCCGGAAAACTGCAGAGCTTTAAAGTATAATAACTTCGTTATAGTTATGAACATCACAACGTCCACCTATTGGCTTTGGAAATGCTCCATTCACATATTTACAGTTTATGGCGCGTCAGCATGGGCGATGATATTTATCAAATGGACGCTATTCTGTCCCTTCCCATTTCGTTCATTGGTATAAAAGAGCGCCACCGCCCAATTTCTACCACAGAAGAGAAAAACTAATTATATGTGTGCTAACCTTTCGACCAATAGCAACGGTATCCATTGATACCCAAACAATTGCAATTTGCGGACCCTTCCGCCTCCCCTCCACCCACTACAAACCATTTCCGTACTAAGCATTTTTGGGATTACAAATATGCATTAGCAAAAGGGTCGGAATTATTTTCAAATCACTTAACCATGTCAATACATTTTAGTAATTGGTTTTGCATAATTTTTCCTTGCCACTTTTATTTAATATTTGCAATGCGATACGAACTTTCAGGGTAAAAATAGTTGTATGGCGTAACTAAATAGGTATTTATAATACCGTGGGCATGCTCAAATTAAAATGATTTCATGCTAGTTCCCTAATCATTCTACGAATCAATGCTTCATTATTGTTTCTTTGCGTACGCGTGTTAAAGCTATGAAATGCTAGGATTAAAGTTAGGGAGTAATCTTCGGAAGGGTGGCACAACCACATACAATACCTGAGTGGAGGTTTAATTTGACATGAATAACTATGTATAAACAGAGTTTTCACTTTAAATGAGTAAATGGTTGCCTGCAGTTTACAAGTAGGACTAAATGAAACGAAATAAATACGAAAGAGAGGATTGGTAAGCATCAGCAACACACTGTCACCAAAATATCGCATGGTTCAAGACTACACTCCCTCCACACGCTCAAAATCCTCTCCGAGTAATAATCCAAAGTTGGAGTGAGAATGCGAAAGAGCAGGCAAACTACGAGCCGAGACACGTCATCGATGGGGCGAAATTAATTGCGAAGGACAGGCGCCATTTCCCCCGGCAAATCCGCGAGGCACTTGAAATCCTAAAAGGACCACGAAACATCAACAGGGACGATGGATGTGCATTAAACCATACGTGGACAAGGACAATACAATCAACCCTACACGTATAGGGCGGACAAGAAAGCTCCGAAAAATACCTTCGACCATAAGACAGGATGGCCAACGAAATTGCCGTCGTCACCAAGAGACAACCAACGAGGATGGAGAGCCCAGAAATACAGAGACAAGCACTTTGTGCGTGTCTCGTGTGCTTTCATTTTGATGTGTTTGGCTCTTTTGACTCTCGTGCAACGAGTCAGCATGTCAACCCTACAGTTTTCACGCCCACACACTCATTAAAACAATCGAACTTGATACAATTTTTTCATATTTTTATGAAAGAAAAAAAGAATAACCGAATCTGAATTATTCAAAACCTCGATTGCATGAACTTTTGGTGTTAATATGAGGATAAAAATCCATCCATTGCTTTCATAAGCAATTTATTTTTTAAAGATAGACGAAATAGGGCCACGATATACCAACTGATTCTGACAAAATGTCTGAAAAATCTGAAAAAATGAAAAATATTGCGATGAATGGTATTAATGCTCCGGTGAACGTAAATATTGAACATAAGGCATTCCCTACATCGGATTACATCAGCTCCATTTATGCATATTGGCAAATTGAAAAGATTTATCGAAAACGGCAAAGACATTATAGTCTGCCTGGAACAGAAATCACATTCCTTTTTGGCTTACCTTTTGATCGACAAAAAGTGTGGTTTCTGCCACAAGTAATTTGGAAGAGCAAATCTCTTAAGTATGTTTAGTAAAAAAATACGAATTCGGCTTAATCTGTTAAAGGATTACATTCTTCATGACTGTATTACTATAACATTGTAGAATGAAATATAGGGAAATATATAAGCAAGCAAAGTCAAAGTATTTCCAACGTTTAAGCGAAAGAAATCCCCGGAATATGAATTTGCAAATATAAAACCTCCCTTCCCTTCCAGTGTACTCGTTTATCATCGAGATTCGTTCGCATATTCCTATTTCGGAAATCCGACGGCCCGCCTCGTTTTCCACCATCACAAGGATTGAGAGCATTATCGAGTGGTATAATTCAAAAGCGAATGGAGATCTTTTCCTCGGGCTCTCTTGAGTTTGACGCGCATATTCCAATGTAAATAAGTACTAAAATATGGCATATGTGCTTATCCTTCAGCCCACGGAGCGTTTATTTCGAGGGAAACGCGAGTTGGAGTTAACTAACAACAGCGAGAGGCGCGACCGCGTACGAAAGAGGAATTTATGGCTTCTTTTTGTAGGTCGCGAAAACTTTGGAGCAGCAAGAAATAATGAGCTCTACGGCCTCTCAGTTAAATAAGAGGGGGGGAAGAAACTCCAATGGCTGTAATAATTAGTCGCAACTCTCTCGTCAGATCAACTGTTGTGTTGGTTTAACGGGAACCACAACCACGTCAGGGACCAATCACAACCTCTCGACCAGGATACCCTCTGTGGTGGTTTACGGGAAATTAATCCGTGTCAGGGACCAACACAACAGCCACACGCACACTATTCTGACTAAAATCCTTCACGAGGCTGTGAGACCCCGTTAAAGAATTTCAGATGGAGATGGAATCCTTCACGAGGCTGTAGAGATTAATTTTAATTTTTAATTTTTGGACCCATTTGACCAATGGTTTCCTGGGTCCACTTTTATTTTACTTCACAGTTAGTTGGGGATTCCTTTGAATCTTAGTTCCCCTTTTTACAAACAATAATGAGACATAAGGAAACAACATACATAACAAAACAGACAAAAATAATCAGACAGAAGGAAAGTTTTTCTAAAATTTTAACATCTACAGGTGCTTATATATGTTGGGAGTTAAACTAATGATAAACAATTCAAGAAAAGAAAAAATCACTCAATTGACAAATAGGAGAATACATTGCTACATTTTACACAAAATTTTACACAAAATATTTCCCAGTTAGTTCGCTTGTTGTGGTTCACTATTTGCTGGTTTTCTTATTGCAAATTTTCCGAGCAGGTTATTGTTGTCCTTTAGGCAGAATGTAATCATTTCCCTAAAGCTCGTTAGCTTCTCTTCCATACTGTTCCATAAGAGTTGTCGCTCTCTCTCATAGAAAACACAATCCTCCACTCTGTGTTCTGCTGCGTCTTCTTTTTCACAGTTACACAGAGGGGTAAAACATTTCCCTATGAAGTTTAAGTAGGAGTTGAAGTTCCCATGTCCGGTTAACACTTGTGTGCTTGCTGATGATTCCAGGATATTCACAGGCACACACTTTATGACTGGCAAAGACCAATCACATACACAAGCACTCAAGAAACACACACTCAAAAGGGCCCAGCTTCTGGGAGAATCTGGGCACAGGTAAAGAGCGCAACCGAGGATGTGCGTCGAACACGCGTGTTTCGGATACAAAGAGGCCCTCTTCAGCGAACCGAAGGGAAAACACCTCCAACACAAGTTTGGAAGTTTGAAAGTGTTTGTTCAGACTTTCAAACTTGTGTTGGAGGTGTTAGGCTTCTACTTTTTGTGTTACCCGCTTTTATGCTGTTGTATTTCTATAAAATTGGTAGTGACATTTACTCTTAAGGAAGATTAAGTATTCTCGGTGTATTCACTCGTTTCTTTGAAACAACATTAGAATCAAAGGTGGCATCATAAGATTGACAAAATCATGGCTAGTACGGAGGGAAACATGGCGATGGGAATACTAGAAGTCAGTTCTGCTGCACAAACGTAAATGTACAGACCGTCTTCAAGTGAGAAAAGATTTCAGTGAGAGGGCTCGCTGGAAACAAAATCCAGGAATGGATTTCTGGCACGGAAGATGAAGCCATTGATCGCGAAGATGTGGAAAACCCAGTGACAGGTGCTGGCACCATCACGCATACGAGAAATTTGTGTTGGATTGCATTTTCCACTCTCTCACGAAGTTTCTAATCATTGAAATACCTCCTTTTGAGAGTTGACGACCTAAATCTGCATACGTTATTCCTGTTTGGCCAAATTCTACGCAGAAAAATGAACCTGAAGATACATAAAGGTCCACCATTGGAATTAGTAATTATTAGTAAAAGGTTTATTTTAATCGAAGTTATTTTTTGCCATTGCGAAACTTAAAATTCGGTGGCAAATGTTTCCTTTTGTTTTTCTCCACTGCCGGATACTTTCGTCTACACCACAGCAGACGTATATACTATTAGTATATACAATAGTATATACGTACTCAATGGCAGCTTCATTTCTTTTGCTGGGGATATAAATGTCGCCACGATGACCAATCGATTCATACGGTGAAATCGATAGGCTCTTGGCACGAAAGTCGACTATTCGTCTTTTACCTTGAGAAATAGATTCATATCATAGTGAATACACGTAGTAGTAGGAGTAGTACACGTTGGATAAAGGAGCGAAATTAGATAGTCAAAATGCATCGATTTCCTGCGGATATGTTGAGAATAGATATTCATTCAATGGCTTCGCACAAAGTATCAAAGCACAGTAAACTCATTGCTAATTTTTACGTACTGTGCTAAAAGGACGAGAAAAAAGTTTAAAACTTTGCCAAAGCAAAAGATAACTATAATATGAAAAATTTAATATATAATGAATCCTTACACTAGAACAGCACGAAATGTTAAAACCTTCAATCATTGGCTGACGCAGGGATTTTTTTCCTATGATGAAGAGTGCGGTGGAGGAGGGGGAAGGGTTTTTATCTCGTGTTTGACCTCAAAGGGCTTCAGACCTAAAACGCTCTCTTCGATAGCCATAGTATTAAACTAGAATTCATCGCCGCTCACTCCTGAGAATCATTGGAATGCAAAAACGGAACCCATTGCCTCTTCCCTTACGTCCAATCCAAATCTGAATCCGCTTCAGTCTTCGTCGGCGTGCAGGGCTGTGCAGGTTCGCGACAGGGCAATTAATGATCTCTGACCAGAACCGTGCGTATATAAAATAAGCAATGGAAAGGAATAGAATCCTGAGAAGGATGGCAATTGGGGAAAACGGTAGGGGTCGTAGCCTTTTTGTTGGTGAAATCAAAGGGAATCTTGCATCCATTTATTCTTCTGGTAACATATTTAAGTTTACACCCGTGATCGGTACGATCGAAAAATATAATAGATACTATTTCAATTTTTTCAGCAATTATTTCAATAGAGCTCGTCTATCCTCGACTGAACCACGTCCGAAAACATTGCAGTGACACCTTTCATCTTGTCTCACGGTATGACCATTCTAAATTGTAGCCTTTCAATTCCCTCCATTGTCATCCAACCCACGAACTATTTTCACAGCGTCAAATACTCATGAGCCATAGAGCACTGACCATCGTCAAACCCTTAGTCTAGGAGCAAAAACAAAGAAGACGGGCGCAGAGAAACTTTGAAACCATGTTATTTTCGTCCGTAGCCGACTTGATGGGACCATGTGAAATGGCATGATCCGAAAATACGTAATTAATTTTCGTTTCGAAAAATATCTCACCGAGGGATCAGTTTTTTCTTTAACGGCCCATCCCGGCTCTTAATCAGTCCTTGACGACCTCTTCCTCCTTGCATCTCCCAGCCGTCCGGCGACCTCCCAACCCCTCCCTTGTCCCGCGGGCGAAGGGCGGGAGGGAGGGGTGGCGGGGGGAGGCAGTCGGCGAGGCGGTAGCGCCATCTGCACACCCTTCTCCAGCTGACAAGTGACCCGTGAACGGTCTTCTCCGAAAAAAGGACGGACAATTCGGAGGGATTGCACGACGGATGAGGCAGGGAGACAAAAAAAGACGCCGAATGATGGACTCCGTGCGACGAAGGAGGAATAACAGAAAGGAAGGCGAACGGAATGAAATGAATGGCCGAAGAATAATGGGGAGACGCAAAGACGACAGGAAATCTAAAAGAGTAGGGGCGAGCGTTTTCTTAGGAATATTTTATGTAAACAGTTTATATATATTCAAGAAGTTCTCTCGGGTTTCCCGCCGGGTCAGGTTGCAGTACACCGACGTTTCTATGGCTGACTCTGCCATCGTCTTCAGGGTGAAACTTCATACCATACGCCGGGAAAACCTGAGATCCTTCAAGTTTATAAATATACATATATATTATATGCATACATATTATATATATACATATATAATTATTATAATTTTAATTTTATATAATTGTATTTTATTTTAATATTATATTACATACATAATTAAAACGAATGAGCGAGATGGTGTAAGCCAACAAAAAATTCTCCTCAGTTCCTTCTTGCTGAAATGGGAAGCTGGTCTTGCCACCGAAAATTTCGGAATACGTGTGAGTGTCCTTTTTCATGTGTTTTTCAATATTTTTGCTGGCTATCATCATCCCCGTCCTTCGTTTGAATCATTATTTGCATCCGCGAGACTTTCATGCAAAAGACACCCATGCGCAGATCAGACCACAAAGCTATCTGAAATCCCTGCTCATCGCTGGAAAGTGCCGCGTGGAGTATATACATTCTGTTACAACACTCCCTCTGTCAGATGGGACATAAATCTATGCACCCCTCGATGAATGTGAACTTAATGACAGGGCTAGCCACTCTTTTCTCTCATAATACACGCTATTTTAGAGATTAGACACCTACAAGCTATGGCGAAAATGATCCCTGGTTTATGGTCATTCAAACCGTTGACTGCAATTACTCATTGACTCATAGAGCAATTTCATTGAGAAGGGACGACACAATAAATTTTACTTATCTGTCTTGCATCAAAGTTAAACCTAATGATAATTTATTTATGTAATCATTGTATTTTCTTCAAAATCGTCCGTCTGTCAGCTTGATTCGTCACTCGGCGTACTTCAGGAGCGGCGGCCCGCTCTACCCTCCCTCCCGCCTCCTCCCGCTCCCCGCTCCCTCCCCGCTCCCGCCCTGCCCCGCTCATTCCCATCCGATTTCAATCTCCGGCATGCGAACGCCACGGTCGGGCAGGAAACATGGACAAAGTGGTGTGGAAGGGGGTGAAAGGGGGAAGGGGGAAATGACGAGGCCGGACTCCTTTTTTTCCTCCTCTTTTCTTCTCCATCTCTTCCCTTCGCTTGAGGAACCCGCTTCTCCGCATTTGGTCGAGGAGGGCGGATTGGATGGAGCAATGGAGGGACGGGATTCAAATGGCCGACCCATTTAACTGGGGCACTCCCAACTGTGAGATACACAAGTGCAGAGCACTGATGCGCACTGCCACTGGGGAAATGCCAACGCGAATGCGCTCACCTTCCAGGCATTATTAGTCATGAATTTCCTCCTTCTTTTGTTTTCCCCATTTAGTTCATCCGAGTGAATATTATTTGTGCATTGAACCGTTTGCCGCCAACATATCCGCTATCGCTATTATCCTGGTAGCGCGCGAGCTTTTGCATGAAAATCCCTCGCTTATTTTAATACCTTCTTCTCTTTCGATTCCTTCAAGTTTCTCGGATGATTGGCGAACAGAATAGCCAAAGTAGGCCATATGATTGGAACGTGCGAGAAAATAGGGAAGGGGAAAGGAAAGAGAAGAAAGGATTTCCGCCCGTCGAAAAGAGTCAGGAGAAATCAGTTTCGTGAATACTAAGTCAGAATTTTCTTTATTCGCAATGTAACGTTGGCGTTAGGTTTTGAATGAGCACAAACACAACATTTCTCAGCTTGATCAAACAAGAATAATGTTTACGCGACAAATTTAGGTAAACTGCAAATTCGATTCCCCATACGTTTAACCTGTAATCATTCCGTCCTACATGCCAATACCCCAACATCCCCCGCCCAACGTCGGTCTCCCCATCACACACACCCTTTGACACCACCCATCGCCGATCAACGCACTCCGCATCCATCTTTCTGGTCTCCTTCTCTCTCCCTCCTTCTCCAACGCCTAGCACTTCCTCGCTTGCTCTCCTTCCTGTCCTCTTCACCTTCTCCATCCTTCTCCACACCCACATTTCAAATGCCTCCAATCCACGCCGGTCGTCTTGCTTCAACGGCCATGTTTTCCGCACCGTACAAAACCACGCTCCACATCAAAGATTTAACGAGCCTTTTCTTAACGTCCTCACTCATGTCCCTGGCATACAGGGTCGCACCCAAAAGTGGTAGGACTGATATTTTTACAAGAATATTATTTACGATATACTTACATCGACTTAATAATCTTCAAAGTATGCTCCTTGAGCTGCTACACACTTAGTATAACGTTGCTCCCATTCCCCATACACCCGCTGGAAATTTTCTTTGGGGATGCCGTTGATGACCCTCGTCGAAGCCTCTTGAACGGCCTTTATCGAGTCAAAACGTCGTCCCTTGAGCTGTCTTTTCATCAGGGGAAGAAGAAGAAGTTCGGTGGTGCCAGATTGGGAGAATAGGGCGGGTGCGGCAACGTGGCAACGCCGTATTTGGCCAGGAGCTGTCTGACGACGAGCGCGCCATGGCACGGCGCGTTGTCATGATGAAGCACCCAGCAGTTTGCGATGGCCGGTCGGACTCTTTTCACGCGTTCTCGGAGGCGGGTGAGCACCTGCACTTAAAAGTTTGCATTCACAGTCTCCCCTGGTGGGACAAACACCTTGTGAACCACTCCATGACTGGCTTCCCACCCTGAGGGCGCGGGTTCAAATCCCGGCGGTGTTGAATATTTTTCAGAGGTATATCGATCCCTACTTGAGGTGCTTTGTGGAGGGCACTTTGAGTGAGTACGGCGTCCGTCGGATGGGACGTTAAGCTGCGGACCCCTTGGCGCCTTTCGTAAAGAGTAGGCTAATGCCGACGCCGGGTTTCTCTCCACCCTTCATCCTTTCCTGTCCATCCCCTATGGCGCAAATGACCTTAGCTGTCGGTCGCCTCCCCTAAAAACTACTACTACTACCACTCCATGACGGTCGAAAAACACAATCAACATCGTTTTGATTTTTGATTTGCTCATGCGAGCCTTTTTTGGACGTGGGGACGCGGAAGTGTGCCATTCCGCGGATTGTCTTTTCGTTTCGGGGTCATATTGAAAAACCCATGTTTCATCACCAGTAATCACATTGTCCAAACAATTTTCATTTCGGTGCAAATTGGCTAACACTTCTTCGGAAATGCGAACACGCGTTGCCTGTTGGTCGACACTCAGAATTTTCGGCACCATCTTGGCGCACACCTTGCGCAAGGCCAAATCCTGTGAAAGAATGCAGTGGACGTTGGATGCAGACGGACCCAATTGGTCCGCAATTTCTTCACTGGTTAAGCGTCGGTCTGTGTTCAGCAGTGTCCTCACTCTGTCCACATTCGTGTCGGTTCTTGCCGTCGACGGCCGTCCGGAGCGATGGTCGTCTTCAACGAGCTCCCTACCCTCTTTAAATAACTTGTGCCACTCAAATACTGTGGAACGGCTTAAGGCAGTGTCCCCATAAGCCTGCTTGATCATATCGAGGGTCTCAGTGGCCGTCTTCCCGAGTTTCGCACAAAACTTCACGGAATAACGTTGCTCTAAATTCAGATTCATTTTGTTTTTCGACGCGGACAAAAAACTTGCCTCACTAAAAACGGTGTCCTCACTCAACGACAGCCCGCAGGCGACTGAGGTTGGTGTCGGTCTGTTGCTAAGAGCCCCCTCCACCTTACCCTGCCAGGCAGACCCCCCTCCACCGCTCCGTTCGCGTCAGAGAAAATCAGTCCTACCACTTTTGGGTGCACCCTGTAAATCCTCTCGTCCTTATGAAGTTTTTTGTCTAACGCAATGCTTCTTCTTATATCCCGAATATTTACACCATTTCGGTGCAAAACACTGCCATGATAGACTGTACCATCTGCTCTAGTTTTTGCCTTCCTATTTTAAGGAACAACTTAGTATTTCTCCATCTCGAAACCCGCATAAACTTTGTTTTGTTTACGTAGGTTCTCATTCCATGCCTATCGCACGAATACTCTGATACGCTAATCAATGCTTGTAATCGCGTGGCTGACAGGCTGACTAAAGCTGGGTCATCAGCAACTCTAAATAATTTCATGAATTCCAAACCGACTTTCATTCTAATTTCCAGATCTTCCCATGCCTCTTTAATCCTTTTCTCAATCCATTCACTGAAAAGATCGGGTGACAATGGGCACTCCTTAAATACTCCGACTCCTCACAGCCGTCCCGACTATCCATCCGCCAAACGGACCTCAGCAGTTTGGCATATGTAAAGGTTCCTCATAAGTCACCTCTCCTTCCAATTTACTCCTATGTCTTCCGATGAATTCCACCCAATTGACTCTATCAAACGCTCTCTCAAAATCTACCGCACAGACAAATATATCGCATTGGATTCCACGTTCCTTTCTATTAGCGCCCTCATTACTTCTATTGCAGCCCATGTGCATACTTCACCCCATTCAATACCCAAACCACTCCGGGCGCAATCAGCCTCATTGTTCTGTAGTCCTCACAAATGGCTGCCTTTCCTTTTTCCATTTTTTTGAGATGCGAACTAACACTGAACTGATAAAATTTTTCGGCCAAATTCCTCCCTCTTACTAATTGAATCCATTAAAAGTATTCCTTCCACGCTTTCTTGCCCCATTCATCCGTTTCGCAGGGA
This sequence comes from Hetaerina americana, assembly GCF_022747635.1. Classification (NCBI taxonomy): domain Eukaryota; kingdom Metazoa; phylum Arthropoda; class Insecta; order Odonata; family Calopterygidae; genus Hetaerina; species Hetaerina americana. The sequence goes on from NW_027286732.1 coordinate 353,209, forward strand.
TGCTTTCTATTCCCTTGCTCTTATTTGATTTCTATTCCCTCAATGCCCTTTTTAACTCGCAATCAAGTATCCCTGGACTTAATTTATATCCACCCTCGTCATATTCTCTTTTCATGTCTTAGTTATCTGGTTAAGTATCCATGCCATGCTTATAAATCCTCTTTGTATTCCTTCCATTTCTCTTTAATCTTCCCTGTTTCAATTTATAATTTTCCAGCTGTTACTTTAATAGTTTTCAAAGCTTTCCCCCTCTTCCATCTCGATAGTGCTTCCAGCTTTCTATGCAGCGCACCCGGTTCCACATTCCTCGGTCAACCATCGAAATCCCCGCCCCGCACCACGTCTCTTCCGCCCTCTCTCTTCACCGCCTCAGCATTTCACAACATTTCCTTCCTTCTTTATAATGTTACGTAGTTTTTTTCATTCCCTCCTTTCGTCAATCATTTTAATCATTGTCGTCAGCAGTCCATGCTTTCCTTTTTCCAGGTCCATTTCGTTTCGTTTCTTATTTCGTTTATTTTGTGGCTTTCAGTATCCATTTTTTAGAATGCTCCCGACTTCCTCCTCCTATTCCACCCATCTCCCTAATACCTATTTTCTACTTCCGCCTGGTACTCCTTCCTTTTCGTTTAGGTTTACAATTCATCATTCATTTAATTTCCTTGTCCGCAACCCCTGTTTTGACGTCTTGAATCTGATGTTACACTTTATTAGTATTAAGTTAATGACCTCAATATGCATCCGATCCCTGGAAACTGCGCAAATTGATTACGCTGTTCTTAAATCTGTGATTAATCATAATATAATTTAACAGATATCTCTCTGGATTCCCGTGAATTCTCCACGTATACCTTAGTCAATTGTACTGTTGAAACCGATTTTTATTTATGATTGATGAAATCTTATCACCTGCAGGATTGCATTGCTCTCTATCCGCGGTCATTTCTTGATCCTAAACCGCAGTGCCCAACTCTCAGTCATATCTCTCCCTTCGTCCTTGGAGTACTGCCTTTCAATCCTCCAATGACTATCAAATATTTCCTCCCAGGAAATAATTTTTAAGAAATATTAAAATGGCTTTTGGAAGAACTCAGCGAAATGTTTCAACAACGCCTCTAAAAGATACGACACGATGGGTATCATTTCTGATCATAGTATTGAATCAAAATGATTCAATGAAATGATCAAATGCATATTACAATGTAAGGTTTTGAAGAGATCCGTTGAAAGGAAAACGAAAGTAAGAATATAGACCGCATGACGGCATCATGTGCAACCCTCCCTTCCCTCAACCAGAAGTGATCAACCACTAGGAAATCATTTGCCCTCCCCTCCTTCCTCTTATCGATCATCCTAGGTGCCAACACAACTGCCGGCGAAATCAAACTTATTTTTCTGATATTAAATATTGTTCACATACGTAAATTCTAAATACGAGGGCATTAGGGCATCGGGATGGCGCGGTGTCTGACGCGCTGGCTTCCCACCGAGAGGTCCAGGGTTCCATGGAGACGGCAAATACTTGAGGTGCTTCGTGGAGAGCACTTTGAGTGAGTACGCCGTCCGTCGGATGGGACGTTAAGCTGCGGACCCCTTTGCGCCTTTAGATTTTAAGAGTAGGCCAATGCCAACGCCGGGTCTCCCTCCACCCTTCCTCCTTTCTCCAATGGCGCAAATGACCTCAGCTGTCGGTCGCCTCCCTTTAAGCCACCACTGCTCGTAGAATGCAAAAGGTTTGCTCGCGAGGCGCGGAGTATGAGCCGCGCATGCTCAGTTTGGGTAATCAGAATGAAGGGCTTTAAGGCTGGATAGTTTTTCTCGAGGTTTCTCCAGTGTTTGAGCACAAAACTAAAATATCTTACAGGGGACAACAGAAATAAATATAAGTGTATTTCCACCTTAATTGCCATGACTTTTACTCTTTCTGCCGAAAGTAATTGTGAGAGGATGGTTCAATCACGAGAGCCAATGGCGAGGCCAAATGTGTTTTTCCCAAAACCGGACCAAAGGGTTGATGTGAAACTATCGCGCATTTATGCCTGCCCAATAAATTACCGGGTTGTGAAATACGTGATGAGCATAAAAAATTTAAATTGATTAGAAAATAACAATGGGAAAAAGGCACGGCTTTGTGGACATACATTGCGTTACCTCGTGATAATCTAGAAGTGTCTCCGTAAAAATATCTCACGACGAGGGTGTGGATGCGGTCGGATGAAAACAGATTTTGCAGTGAATACTATTGAGCAAGTAGTGAAGAGGAAGGAAGAAAATGAGCATTTCTGACAGAGTATAGCGTGGTGGAAAGTAGGGAAATGAAGGGGCGGAAAAACTTGGAGAATAGTTAGTAAATTTTGTGAACAAAATAGTTCGGGAAAGGTGCATTATTAGTGTGCTTTAGTGTGTGTACGCCATACAAATCTCCATAGACAACCTTCCGGCAATGTTAAGCTGGCGTCGCTCGGCTAAAGCTACAAAAATCTATCCAAGTAGATAACTCCAACCAAGTAACCAAGATAACTTACTGTCCTGAGCCTCCTATTAGCATCACAGCTAAGCGACCACGAAATAAAATATATCCATGCATTAAAGCGACTGCAAAACTGTGCTTATTGTTGTAATTAAGAGTACTTGGAGTCATGATTTTTATAATGAGAAATAAAACGAATGATAAAGAAGCTAATGTCCGTTTGCCAATGATAATGCTCTTGAGTAGCACGCTGGAAAAACAAGAGGAATTTTTTTCCGAGTTTGTCCGTTGTAGATTAATCGTACTGACCTCTGTGTTATAGTTATGTGCGCCGTGAAAAATGAATTCCAAACTTAATGACGTTTTCTCTTGTTAGGTCAAAGTGACAGCACTCGTGACTGCTCTTGCTATTTGCAGGGTCTGACAAACAGTTGTTAATGGTCTTATCTGCTGGCTCTATTATTCATCTACTTGCAATAAGTGCCTTCAAAAGATGTCCGTTTTTGGAAATATAATAACTCAAGCGAATTAGAGTTAATTGGGGCGATAGGTTCGGTCTCGCTTCGGTTTTTCGTCAAGAATGATTGATTCTGATCGGTCAGGAGCAAAGACCGTTCCGCCAGTGCAAATACTATTTGATACACAGGAATAAATTTAAAGTGCCTATAAATAAAAACAATATATGTAAAAGTGATCCAATTCCTAATTTTCTCCAATTAATTATGTGCGAGATAGGTCTTACTTCATAGCCTTGAATATATAATCTATATTAGCCAGAGTGAAAATTGATTGGCGAGAATTTTACACAATGTGTTTGGTCCATTGTCGAGCACATTCCGGCTTACGAATGGAACAGTTTACCTTATACTTCAACGAGACATCAACATGGCAGTGTGGTAAACACTGGCAGTTTGGAATTCACCCTTTCGACATATTTGGGACAAATATTTGGAGTAGGTAAGCAAATTTCTTCAGAGTAGATATTATTTTTTTAATCTAACGCTCTGCGGTACTTAAATATTGAGCGATGGTGGTTTTTTAAGCAATATTTGTATGTTACTTCAACTCCAATTCTTCTGCCAAAACTACTATAGGGTACTATTATGCTTAGCCTTAAAGAACGAGATTTATGATGATATTATGAACTTATAAGTCGTTTCAAGTGGTCTCACAGACGCTGCACGTCTGGCTCCTACCCTTGGACCCATCTGGCATGGATGGCCTAACAAAACGTGACCATAGCTCCCGCTAGCTCAGCTCTGGAGTTCATCAGAAAGCACAACCCCTACCACCAAATTACGGTTGTAGTCCATGGGACGGGATGTCAAGTTCCAAGTCTTTGTAATTTAATGCAGATCAGTTTATGTAATGTCTTGGAAATCATTACTCCAATAGCACACTTAAATTGCAAGTGTCAACTTCATCAGATTTCTTTACTCCTTCATTAATATCTCACAATTTTTCCGCAACATATATGACTCATCTGATGCACTTCCCTTGTAAAGATTCATGTAATTCAATCAAATCATGGAAGATATATCTAACGTATTACTCTCGAATCGTTTACATAAAATTATTTACAACTCCATTACTGTATTTTTTCAGATTTATTTTCAAAATGTTAGTTCCTATTCCACCTTTTTGTTACCGGTAATAATTACGGAAGCCTCTCCAACGCCTGAAGCTATTTTTCAGACTCATATATTCGTCCCCCCACGTGACAATATGAGGAATTGGATAAAAATTAATCAGTGATATTTTTAATGTTAGTTTATTAGTTAATTTTCTACCATCTCGCATTCCTTCCATCTCGTTAATTGCATTTCCAATGCAATTGCCATTTTCCAATGTTCGTGCGTTTAAATATAAAACCACGGCCTCTAATTTGTGGCTATCACCAACTTTGTCATTCCAAAGTGGAATAAAAACACTCATTGCACTTTTAATTTCCAACAAACATTGATTAATTTGTTGCTAACCTATAGAGTTGCACTATGCTCGTGGCTATACGGAATACGTCCAAGTACGCACATCAGCAGACATAAAAATGACATTATTTCCATCCCTCAACCAGTTTGTTCCACTCGAAGAAAGGGAATGAAAATTGCCAATACCGACGTCATCGCCGTTCAATCGACAAAACAAATAGCTCTCGCCGCGCGATCGAACTCCGTTCGCGTGAGAAGCAGACGCAGCTCGCCGAATCCGATCGAATCCCCGGAGAGAGCCGAGGGACGGGGAAGGAGCAGGCGCGACGGACTCCCCTCTCCTCTCTCTCCCTTTCCCTCTTTCAGCAAAAGAACGCCTTTGGGCGGCAGGAGGACATTAAAAATGACCATTAGGGTGCGCGACGCCACATCCGCTTGTCACTCCGCTGGACCACTCCGGTCCAAGGGGATCCCACCCCCTCCCTACTATCTTATCAATCAACCCCTTCCCCACCCACCCAACCCCGCCTCCCCTTCGCTCTCCCCTTTCATTTCCATTCCGCGGATAATCGGATGCTGAGGATCTCGGGACCGGCGCCATGATGGAACGTTTACTCTCTGCCGGAAATGACGTCACGACGGCTCCGCCGCCGAGCACGGCAATCGGGCGGATCGAAGGAATATGGGAAGATGAAGCCGAGGGGAGGCGGAGGGGGGAGAGGAGGGGAGGGGCGGAGAGGAGATGAAGGAGAGGGGGGATGAGAAGATGAAATAAGGAGACGTGGGCAATCTCGGGAGATAACCGGATTCGCGTCGTATTCGCGCGATCATATTCTACATCTACATCCACATTATACCCCGCAAGCCGCCGCAAGGGCGTGTGGCGGGGGGTGTTAGGTCACCGACCGTAAAAAGGAACCATACCACATGCAAAACAGCAACATGGAACATTACACCCACAGCAGCGCAAATACGCATGCCAAAATCCATTCATCCAACACTCATGCAAACACACATGCCGCAAACCAACAAAAAACTGAACCCCAGGATGCAGCACGATAGCAATCCAACAACACGCAAGCAAGGGCACAACAAGCAAGAATGCGGAACACCACTATCAAATGAACATGCAACACAAAACAATCTATCCCCCGAGGAGACTGAAAGGCAGGGAATGTGACCCTACGTTGCAGGTAGCAGGAATTTCCCCCCGCGGAGAGGGACAAGGGATTGAAAGAAAGACTTGAGCACTAATGAGGTGATTGAAAAACAGATGAGCACTAATGAGGTGATTCGGAAAGAATGGGTTATGATAACAAAACACACGAGGTTAGTGAAAGAGCATGCATAGAAATAGAACTAATTATTCCCTAAACGCTGAGGGTGCCAAGTGGAATTTTTGCTAACTATAACCCTGCAGTTGCTATCCCATATTGTCCGTGGGAAGAAGGAGTCCGTCTAAGCATTTCGGTGACGCTTTGCGTTTTATCGTAAGGGTTTTTAACAAAACGGGCTATCGGGCGTTGAACCTTTTCTATTTCCCGAATAAGGCCTTTTTCACTCGGATCCCACACGCTACATGCGTATTCTAAATGAGGCCTTACAAGAGCGTGGTAAAATCGTTCCGTGAACTTCGGGTCACTTTTCCCGACAATGCGTTTAATGAATCCCAATTTTTTATATGCTTGCCCGCAGACTTTACGTATGTGAGTGCCCAAGTTAAGTCTTTTGTGAATGTAACACCTAGGTTTTTACCGTATCAACTACTTCTAGGTCGACTCCAGCTAATTTGTAAGCAAATCCCGTTGGTCCCGTTATTGCCACAATTTCCTTATGCTCGTACTTTGTATATTTCTATGAAGCACCAATAATAAGAAAAGGTTTGAAAAACAGAATACATTCGGAAAATGATAACCTTCCATTCTTCTACAAACATGTAATGGCAACTGTCACATTCAATGCTACGATAAAACAATATTTGTATATGAGGCAAATATTCTGTATTCAACTTAAATGCGAGTATATGTATGTAACTCATATGTATGTGTCTGTATATATATATATATATATACATATGTATGTGTGTATGTATATATATATATATATATATATATATATATACGAAATGGAACGCTCTCTCTCTCTCTCTCTCTCTCTCTATATATATATATATATATATATATATATATATATATATATATATATATATATATATATATCAAGAAATAACGTGTGAGTGTTCTTCTTTTTTTGTGTTTCTATATTGTGTGTTACTGTGTATTATATATATATATATATATATATATATATAATACACAGTAACACACAATATAGAAACACAAAAAAAGAAGAACACTCACACGTTATTTCTTGATATATCGACGGAAACAATCCGTCTTCATCTGAAGATACAGAAGTATATAGAAGTAGATTACTTCTATATCTTAAGATGAAGACGGATTGTTTCCGTGAAAATATCAAGAAATAACGTGTGAGTGGTCTTCTTTTTTGTGTTTCTATATTGTGTGTTACTGTGTATTGTACTATTCGGCACTTCCGTGTTACGTAACGAAAGCATATATATATATATATATATATATTTATTTATATATTTATTTAGTTATTTATATATATATATATATATATATATATATATATATATATATATCCCTCCCTGGACTACAACCTTGACGTGGTGGAAGGTCTTGTGCGTTCCGATGACCCCTAGAGCTGTGTTTAGTGGTTATGAAATGTAGCGTTCGTTTCAAAAAGATATGGCAGGGGCGGCGAGTTAGAAAATGGAATGTAGAAGTATTAAATGGTTTGAAAAGGAAGGAATACAAACAGGCGGTGGAGGAAATCATGGAGGATGATAAGAACTAATTACTATGGGTCTAAAATATCTATATTTCCCCTTTCCATCTCTCGCTTAACATTCTCCAATTTCCCTGTCCTCCTCATTGTCCTAACATTCCACGATCCTATTCTGCGTAATGTGTTCTTCTTCTCCTGCGTCTTCTGTCCTGCTGCTGCTTGTTTTCCCCTGCAAGGGTTTCGTGGGATGACGACCGCGGAAGCCTCGCCTCCCCCGCTGCCGGGCACGTCACACGGCCGATCGGGCCGAGCCCCGTGGTTGCCAGGACTCAAAATATCGGTATTGTCCATCATTTACATCTTGGGAATGATAATTGAGGTGGTTTCCCGTTGCCTTCCTCAATAGTGTTTTTAACGTGACACCATCACTTATTGACCGCCCCTCTGGGGTCAGACGCCATTGCAGCCGCCTCACTGAGGAACAGACGCTGCGTGGACTACCTTTCGTCTGGCTCCTAACCTTCGACCCATCTGACATGGGTGACCCTACCAGGAGCAATTATTATTACTCCCGCCAGCACAGCTCTAGGGGTCATCGGAACGCACAAGACCTTCCACCACGTCAAGGTTGTAGTCCGGGGAGGGTCATTGCTCAGCTATATATGCCACCGAGCACCCATACGGGGGAAGATGTTATTTAGAGGACATAACCGCGTGTGTTCCCTCAGGGAAACAATTGATAGTGATGGGGGATTGGAATGCGACGGTAGGCGAAGGAAGAGATGGTGATGAGGTGGGGGACTACGGTTTAGGCGCGAGAAATAACCGCTGGGAGAAAGCAGTTGAGTTCTGCAGGAGACAGGGATTAGTCATCGTCAAACCTAGTGTAGACACCACAAAAGTTTATGAAAATGAAACCACGGGCTGGATACAGCTTTGACATTAAATCAGTCCAGCGAGAGATGATGCTCACTGAGACCAAACGTTTTCTGATACTGCGAGCGACTTTCAAGCGCGCTATCGAACAACCCACTTGGAGGAAAATGGAGGAATGTGGACGCATGTTTAGCCAATGCGAACGGAAAGGGAGCTAGCGCGAAGAGTTCCAACTGTCCAACATGCTGCGTGTTGCACGGATTGCGATGATTCACCCAGCAAAAGATTATATTTTAGATTTTGTGAACAGCTTCCCTGGATCGGGAACGAAACCATCAACGGGTAAAGATAATAAAACAGGTAACTGAAACTACGTCCCAACTGAAGCAACAAGACACTTTGGATACACCTTGAAAAGCCTAGAAAGAAGGACGATTAACTGTTATTGATAGACTGCATTAGGAGAGATTAAACAAAATAGCTTATTTTTCTTTAGACGCATATTCCGACGAGTACAAAAAGAGAGGGAGAGCCAGAGATGAGCGGAACGGAAGAGAGAAGAGAAGAATAAGGAAGACCGAAAAGCGCGCACAGGCTTGCACTTAAGACAATAAAATGGGACGCGAGGAATAATGAGAAGACACACACAACAGGTAATTACAAATGGAGGGCTGCAGTCGAGCAACTTTTGGATTGGAACTAGAATACGTAATAATAGACTACTACGCCGTCATGGTTTCATTGGCTTCTGTCCATTACAAAAAGACAACACCGTCCAGTAACATCCATAATAGTGTGAAAAGAATTAGAAGTGTTTCCATGAAATAATTTTAGGATCGTTTACAGATGACATAAGGCACACGAAATCCTGTTCACCCCGCGTTCTCCTGGACCGTCCCACGACCTAGTGACCACGCAAGTGCGAGCACAGGACACGGATCAAATCCTCATCGGAGAGGAGTGCTGTGAAGGAACCGAAATATCCCGCTTATCCTGATGTTTATCAAAAATGTGACAAGAATATGTTTGAATCAAATTTCTAACTCCGGTCATATAAAAAATTAGGATAGGATAAAGTTTAAGGGCTCATGTGGGCTGAAAGACCGAGTCCCACATTTCCGCAATATGTCCTCAAATGCTGTCCTGCCTATCCATTTCTAGTCCCCAAAACCGCAGACTTAAATCTGATTTAAAACTCCTCCGCAGCACACTAAAGTCGACTATTGATTGCCCTGAACAGCTCTTTCTCTTCAACTTCAGGATACCAACTCGATCCACCCGCACCCACTCCCTACTCCATCTCTGCCTATTCCTAGGATATCTCTCACCAAGCGCTCACCTTTCCTATTTCGCCTGTCTTCCCTTCTCAATTCACTCCCTCATACTGTCGATCCTTTTTTAATTTATCATGCACCAATTTCACCACCCAAGCTTTATCCCACCTCTCAACAAATAAAATATTTCCCCTGTCCATGTTCGGTTCTCGTTGTTAATTGTTTTGCTGTTATGGTATTTTGTCCTCTTTCATGTTTGTTATATTTTTCACTGTAAATTGGCACTGCTGCTGTATGTAAATAATGTTTGGAAATAAAATAAATAAATAAAAAGCGACGAGGGAGAGGTGGTGGGAGTGGCGCGAGTGGGGACCCTGGACCACCCGTTTCTCAAGATTGGTGCGTCCAAAATCTCCTGAAACAAAATTGCATCGGCAGCACCACGAAGGCGAATGGAAGGGAGTTGAGTACTGGACCTCAGCCATCATAGTTCCGGCCACTGACCATTTGCTATTAACACGCATCATAAATTAATTAGATAAGGCCATTTAACATTAAAACGTTCCAAACTACTTGAACATGTCCACTTTTAATTGGTTTTGAAAACTCTTACACATTTTCAACCTATTCATTTCTTTCAAATTAGTTAAAGTCTTTGTCAATTATCAAAGAAAGGCGACATTTCACACGCGGACACATTCAGAATAGGCTGTTTTTGTACGCTCCCTGATTCGTTGGTGAGATAGCTTCCATGGCTGTGCGTATATGTTATGCATAAAAATCGATCAGGAACAACATTTGGGTGAAATAATCGAAACAGCTGGGCGTAATTTCCATGCCATCTTTCATGCGTGCGGTAGGATCAAACAAGTTTGAGGTTCCATCGTTGTCCAAGCGCCTCCAAATCATTCGAAGAAATCACAATATACGTGCTCTTCCTTACGTCTTCATAAAACAAATATACTTGCCGGCACATAATCATAATATTCTTTAAGACATTTACCAGCAACCGTGGAAGAAGTGAATCTGGGCACTCTGGGCTTAACTAATAAGTTTCAAGCCCAGTAATAGATTAGTTATGTAATAACCAACTCAAATAATTATTACTCTAATGAACTAATATAACAACTAAAATAAATGACTTTTCAGTTTTATAGGTCAGGAGTTCGAATGCACACCATAGAAAAATTTGACTCACTTCGATCCGAAATCGATGACAACATACGTACGTCCAACGAGCGACATACGGGTATGTATTAAACGAAGGGTCCGGAAAATGTACAGTTTCCATACTAGGAGATTGCACCGTCTGTTATTATTTATCGACTTCATTGGTGCGAGATTGAGACTTCATGGTCCCTTCTTCCACCTCGTACATCACATTGAAGACAACCATAAAATCCCAAGCCCTAGGTGGACATACCTAGGCGGGAATCGAATCCGCGACCTCTGGGTTGGCAGGACGCTACCCCGCCGCCACTGGGACCGGCATGTGACCGGAGCGCGGCTCTCACAGATCAGATGCATCAACTGAACCTCAAATTCAATGCTTTTACGAGACCCAGAGCGCTATTCCTATGATAACATCGTTTAAATGTACTCCTTCGTCGATTGCCCAATGTACGCACGTAGGATGGAGCGACTTGCGATAAGGCCTCTCCATCTTCCAAACGATAAATCTCCTCACCGTCTCATCCATCTTGGACTCTTATCCTTTGCTTCTCGTTAAAAAAAACTATCATGGAGTAATCGAAACAAAGCCACCAGATTCGCTCAATTTCTCCGTTGGAATGACATTAATCATTCGGGAATTTCTCGGGACGCGCAGGCGCACCTGTCACATAGACAATCAACTTCTTTGATTACTAAATTGAAGTCATACAACAATTACAGAGTGTTTTCCTCCGCCATTTATCCCGCAGTTTCTTGGAATTGATTTAAGTATTTAAAAGGCACGATTACAATTTCAGAATCAAAATGCGCGAAACGGAATGATCCATCTATTTTAGGGTGGAATGAGTAACTTGTTCATTTCGCCATTTAGTATACTTGTGTAATTAAGAATTCCACGCTCACATTGGGAAGGAAAAAAGGTAGGAGTCGTGAAATTTAAGTTTTTCTGAACGGAAAGACTTAATTCTTTATATTCCGATACGATTTTGAAATGATTGAGATTTTAATTTTTTCTTGGGTATTATAAAGGGTTTAGATCCCCGGTAGATGCGCAGTGGCTAGCAGTTTGTCCTTCCCTATCGAGCAAGAGTATTTGCTTCTGTTTGGATGACCTCATTGCGGACGGAAGGGCAGCTCATGTTAAGAACAGGAAACGTGACCCCTGCGTCCTTTGACTCCGGAGTCAGCATTTCGACACCCACCTCCCCAAACTCCTCCCAGGCCAATATCATTTCCCTCCCTCCCCTTCTTCCTGCCACCTTTGCACTATTGTCCACGACACCCCCTTCCCAACCCCACTGGTCACACCCTCCGCCCTTCCCTCGGCAATTTGTCAAAAGCCACAATCCGCTTGTAGCACATGGAGCACGAGGCGGGAGACTTCAGACGTACACCGCTGCGAGCGAATTTCCCCTCGGCTGAGGAAGCGTTCTCCGTGACGGCGTACTTACACACAATTGAAGATTTCGGTGCTCAAAGAATCGTATTCCTAATACATTATTCCATCGATTTGTCTCAGTCAGCACGCCAAACACCCAAAGAATCTTCATAGCATTTGTGGATCTAGAGAAGACTTTTGACATCTAGGGAGGGACTATGATGTAAAACAGTACAGCGTATCCCGAATATTTATTTGACAGGCGAAGGCAGAGCTCACCGGATACTAAGACCAACGAGGTGCGAAACGCGCGCATCGTGGCACGGAGTCAATTCCTTTCCCTGTATGCCGGCTTTGAGGTCCCAGGAATATTCGAGTCCCGAAACACCTCGCAGCTTTGGTAAGCCGATGCCACGTTTCCTCAAATAAATTGGTATCTGATGACGGCAGCAGATGTATTAGAAAACTATATCATTATTATTAGGTAATCTACCGGTTAAGGTAGGTTTTTGGATGGACACAGCAACCAAATCAATATTTTGCGACTCCTAACAAAATACGAAATCCAGCATCCCACTCAACACCAGGTCCCTCTTCATCTCTGAGTACTTTCTTCTTCCCTTCATCCCGTCCAACATCCCTACCCTGTTCCTTCCTATTCCTCGTTTGCCTAACATTCTCTCCACTATTACAGTCTTCAACAACCTACTGCCAGTCCATACGCCCCTCATTCATTTTTCCTGCCTCCATAGGATTTCTCCTCACAAAACCCTCTCTTCGCCAACCATACCAAGTACTTCTTCATTTGTTTTCTTCTCTGGCCATTTCACCTTTCCCATTCTTCTCCACACCCACATTTCAAAAGCCTAGTCTACGTCTATCCTCCTGCTTCAATGACCACGTTTCCGCGCAGTACAGAACTACGCTTCATATCTAAGTCTTCACGAGTCTTTTCTCGTTACCCTCAAATAATAATATTGATTCCCATCCAATACCTGTCGCACTGAATTTCCAATTCACTGAGCAATGCTTGCAAACTCTTGGCTGACTGACAAACCAAGGCTTGGTCATCAGCGAACCTAACTGATTTTACGAATACCCCGCCCACTTTCACTCCTACCTCCAGTTCTTCCCATGCCTCTTCGATCATTTCCTCTCCAAACAGGTTGAAAAGCAACGGTGATAATGGACAACCCTGCCTTACACCCCTTCCTAACACTGCCCATACGGACTCCCCGTTTCCCACCCGCACCTGAGCAGTCTGAGACATGTACAGGTTGCGGACTAGCCTCCTTCCCCTCCAATCTACTCCAATTTTCTGCATTATACTCATTACTTTTCCCCAATTCACTCTATCAAACGCATTTTCGAAAATTACGAAACAGGCAAATACCTCCTGGTTGTATTCTATATTCCTCTCGATTAATAGTCTCATTACTGCAATGGCATCACGCGTACCTCTCCCCTTCCTAAACCCCATCTGCTCATCCCCTAAGTAATCATTTGCCCTACTCTCTATCCTTTTATTTTACATCCTGAGAACAACTTTAGCTGCGTGGGATATCAAACTTATTGTCCTATAGTCCTCACATGACGTGGCCTTTACCTTTTTCGGAATAGGAACTAAAACTGATCTCACAAAGTCTTCCGGCCAGATTCCTTCCTCATAGAAACTACGAATCAGCCCATGTAGTCCCTCCCAGATTTTCCCATACATTTCAGTAGTTACTAAGGAATGCTATCCACCTCCACAGCCTCATCTCCCTTAATTCCCTTTCTATCTCATCGTCGAGTAGACCTGGATCTAAGCTATCTTCCTCTACGTCATGTTCCTTTTCTATGTCTAACTTAGTTGGTCTCAGTTCTTCACTATACAGTTATTCTCTATATTCCTTCCATCTTGGATCTTATCTGTGTCAACTATTATCTTACCCGCCTTATCTCTAACTGTTAGCATATATCTCTGTTTCTTACTTCCCGATAAAGATTTAACTTTGCTGTACAGCGCACCAATTTCACACTTCCTCTGCAAACTTTCCATATCCTCGCACTGCGTCTTCCACCATTCTTCTTTGCTTTATTTGTTGCCCGCCTCAATTTTCATGTACCCATTTGTACTTCATTTTGCCTGACTCTCTGGTTACATTTTTCCAATTTCTCCTCTCATCCATCTTTGTAATCATCTCATCCGTGATCCATGGTTTCCTAGTCCTTTTAGCGTTAACGGTTCCAATTGTGTCTTTTGCGGCTTTAGACAACCCTTTCTTAATACTTTCCCATTTTTCTTCGATAGTAATTAGCTCTTAACATCCTCCATGATTTCCTCCACCGCCTGTTTGTATTCCTTCCTTTTCAAACCATTTAATGCTTCTACATTCCATTTTCTAACTCGCCTCCCCTGCCTTATGTTTTTGAAACGGACGCTACATTTCATAACAACTAAATTGTGGTCAGAGTCCGCATCTGCTCCCGGGAAGCTGTGTGAATTCATTACACTGTTCCTAAACCTATGTCTAACCAGGATATAATCTAGCTGATACCATTCTGAGTCACCTGGCATTTTCCATATATACCTGCGTCTTTTGTGGTGTCTAAACCAAGTGTTGGTGATGACTAGCCCCTGTCTCCTGCAGAACTCAACTGCTTTCTCCCCGAGGTCATTCCTCGTGCCTAATCTGTAGTCCCCCACCTCATCACCATCTCTTCCTTCGCCTACCGTCGCATTCCAATCCCCCATCACTATCAAATGTTTCCCTGCAGGAACACACGCGATCATGTCCTCTAACTGATCGTATATCCTATCTACCTCTTCTTCCTTATGATTGTTCGGTGGCATGTATACCTGAATAATAACCAAGTTCGTCGGTTCTGCTTTTATCTCTACTAGTAATAACCTATCCGTTACCTCCTCTATGTTGACTACGCTTCTTCCTACCTCTTCATTTAATACTATGGCAACCCCTCGTCGGCTCTCGTCCCCACCGCTGTATATTATTCTATACTGATCAATCCAGTAATCCCCGTTATCTTTCCATCTCACCTCGCATAGACCTAAAATATCTATTTTTTCCCTTTCCATCTCACGCTTAACATACTCCAATTTCCCTGTCCTCATCATTGTCCTAACATTCCACGATCCTATTCTAACTAATTTGGTCTTCTTCTCCTGCGTCTTCTGTCCTGCTGCTGCTGGTTTTCCCTTGCAAGCGTTTCGTGGGATGACGACCGCGGAAGCCTTGCCTCCCCCGCTGCCGGGCACGACACACGGCCGATTGGGCCGACCCCCGTGGTTGCCAGGACTCAAAGTATCTCTATTGTCCATCATATTTTTCTTGGGAATGATAATTGAGGTGGTTTCCCGTTGGCTTCCTCAATAGTGTTTTTAACGTGACACCATCACTTATTGGCCGCCCCACTGGGGTCAGACGCCATTGCAGCCGCCTCACTGAGGAACAGACGCTGCGTGGATTACCTTTCGCCTGGCTCCTAACCTTCGACCTATGGGTGACCCTACCAGGAGCAATTTTTATTACTCCCGCCAGCACAGCTCTAGGGGTCATCGGAACGCACAAGCTCTTCCACCACGTCAAGGTTGTAGTCCGGGGAGGGATATATATATTAACGATTTGAACCGCGAAGAGAAAAATAAAATTAAGATGTTCGCGGATGACACGGTGTTCTATCGGGAGATATCTGGGGATGAGGATCGTTTTCATCTACATCTACATCTACATAATACCCCGCAAGCCGCCACAAGGGCGTGTGGCGGGGGGTGTTAGGTCACCAACCGTAAAAAGGAAAAATACCACATGCCAAAAAAAAAAACAACACGGAAAATTACACCCACAGTAGCGCACACACTCATGTAAAAATCCCTTCATCCAACACTCATGCAAACATATATACCGCAAAACAACTAAAAAACTGCACCCCATGATGCAGCACGAAAGCCATCCTACAACACGGAAGCCAGGACACAACAAGCAAGAAATTGAAACACCACATGAAAATGCACCACGAAACACTCTACCCCCAAAGAGTCTCTAAAAGGCAGGGAATGCGACCCAACGTTGAACGTTGCAGGTAGCAGGAATTTGCCCCCGCGGAGAGGGACGAGGGACTGAAACGGAAACTTAAAAACAGATGAACAGGGCACTAATAAGGTAATTCGGAAAGAATAGGTTATTAAAGCAAAACACATAAGGTTAGTGGAAGAGCATGCATTTAAATACAACTAATCATTTTTTAGACGCTGAGGGTGGCAAGTGGAATTTTTGCCATCTATAACCCTGCAGTTGCTATTGTTGCTGTTTTATTCTAGCGCAGGATTTAGATTGCATTACTAAATGGTTTTCTAACTGGGGATTGACACTAAATTATAATAAATGTTCGGTGGTAAATTTCTTTAAAAGATCACCAGGATTTGCTTACAAATTAGCTGGAGGTGACCTAGCAGTAGTTGATACGGTAAAATACCTGTTACATTAACGAAAGACCTAACTTGGAGGACTCACATACGTAAAGTCTGTGGTCAAGTATCATAAAAATTGTGATTTATCAAATGCATTGTCGGCAAAAGTGACCCGAAGGTCACGGAACGTTGTTACCACGCTCTTGTAAGGCCTCATTTAGAAAACGCATGTAGCGTGTGGGATTCGAGTGACAAAGGCCTTATTCGGGAAATAGAAATGGTTCAACGCCCGGCAGCCCGTTTTGTTAAAAACCCTTACGATAAAACGAAAAGCGTCAATGAAATGCTTCTGGAGATGCGAGAAGGAATCATTAGAAGAAAGACGATTCAATGCCAGGCTGAAATTACTAAATAAATTCAGATCCGCATGTGTCAGCACCGCGGGCTCGCAAATTATTCGCACTCCTACATGCATTGGTCAATTGGATCATGCATATAAAATTTGGGAAATAGATGCTCGAACTAGCAGACTCGATTCCTCCTTCCCACGGGCAATAAAAGATGGAAGTATAGGGTTATAGGTAGCGAAAATTCCGCTTGCCACCAACATTGGCGTCCAGGGAATAATTAGTTCTACTCAATTGCATGAATTTTCACTAACCTCGTTTGTTTTGTTGCCAAAACACTGCTAGCATGACCGCATTAGAACGTCATTAAATAATTTGGCGATATATACAGTTTCCCCTTCCATCCCTCGTCTCTCTTTGTGGGGGGACCCTCCCGCTACCTGCAGCGTTGGCTCACATTCCCTACCCGTGTCCTTGGGGAGGAGACCGTTGCACGTCCATTTAATAGTGGAATTTCGCCTTCTTACTTTTCAAATTCTAGCTTTCAAGTTATTGTACACTTTTTTTACTGCATCCTAAGGTGCCATTGTTTGTTATTTGATTGTACACCTATATTTGCATGCGTGTAAGCTGAGAGGGTTTTTGCATGAATGTATATGCCACTGTTGGCATAGGTTTGTATGGATATGTTGATTTTGCATGTGCTTTTGTTCTCTTTTACGGGTGGTGACCTAATACCCCCCGCCATACGCCCTCACGGCGGCTTGCGAGCTATTACATAGATGTAGAATTGTCCTCCACATGGAACCTCAAGTGGAGTTCGGAATACCACTGGAAAATCCTGTAACCTCCGGGTTTCGAACCCGAGCCTTCGGGGTAGGAAGCGAGTGAATTGACCGTCGCGACATCCCGTCTCTCCTTCAAACCCTGCCTTAAATTGGGAGAATACCGAAAATGAAAGCTTTGTCTGGATTCCTGGACTTCCCCATGTTTCTAGTAACCAGCCTTCGACTTGAACATTTTCCTCTTCTCCAGAGATGCGTCCTGGCTCCCCAATTATCCTCACAAGTTCAATTTTTTCTGTCTGGGAGATGTGGTAATGTTTTGATTCCTTTCCTTCGGCTGATTTATGGTTTGCGGGCATCCGTGCCATAGGTTCCCCGAAGGCCTTTCTCAACCCCGCGATGATTCCAGCCGTGTCCCGCCCAAGCGCACAGCAGGTGTTGACCTCGTGTGTTCCGAATTTCGTTACTTCATTCGTCATCACTCGCAAACTACCCGCCGACTATTTTTGTTCTCCACAGGACTGCCCTCTCTTCAATCGAAACGTTTCTCTGATTTGCTTTCCCCTCGAGCTTCTGACGGTACTCAAAGGGGGTATCATGAACTTTTCACTATCACTAAAAATACTCGAAACAGAAACTTAATGTTTTCAGTTATTCTTAAGACTACATAATCACCGTCCAAAGTGATATGCATATTTCTCCCAGGGTTTCTTGACCTTTCGAAGGCTGTTATCCTAGACCTCTGCAGGTTGCGTCGAAAACCATTGTTCCACCTCTTGAATTACGTCATTTCTGATGTCAAATCTCCAAACCCGGAGTGATTTTTTGAGTTCTGGGAATAAGAAAAAGTCTCTCTGGGCGAGATCGGGAGAATGGGGAGGATGTGGCAAAAATTCAAAGCCACATCGATTTGATTGACGGTCGCGCCATGTTTGCTTCTGGAAAGGAGTCGGTAGTCGTGGAACCCAGAGTGCTGACACCTTTGACATGTACAATTCTTCGTGAATAATTTTCCACGGCACATTGCCGTAACTAAGACCATCAGTATCATTCATGATCATTTGGAATTTGTGGTTGCTCTTTGGTCTAATATAAGGATGAAGTCCTCCACTTTCTTCTTCACTGTGGGGTAGTATGTTCGATGAGTGATGGTTTTCCACTTCTTGGATCGTCTGTGATGGGGACTTGTGCCAGCCACTGTGGAAATTCCTTTTCCTGCACCTCTCACCATTGTGCCATGTGACGGGCTGTCATTTCCATTGAATCGGCCGAAATTTCATCGTGGATTTTCTGGGCTTTGTGACCTTCAGATGAAGGAACTTAATCTCACTGCGAGCCTATATCTTCTCTACACTGCAAATTACTTCAATGTACGGATTCCTGAAAAAAAAGATATTAATATCTATAATTTAAAAATGTGCATATTAAGATCAATTAATATGCAGGATACACTAAACACAGGATACATTAACACTAGATATATCGGTTATTTCTTAGTAATAACTACTTAAAAACGATACCCCCACGGAATACATTTGGAAGTCGGTTCGTGAAGCACCCTTCACTGCTAATTTTTTCCATTTCCGATTTGGCATTTTGTTGCCCCATACTAATGCTTTGCTTGCCACCAAACAGCATAGGGGAAATACTAAGATTTAAAGGACATTTTTGCGACTCATTGGTTTCGACTAAAATTCATCGACCATTTCTGCTTGGCGAATGTCAAGATAAATCGTAGCTTTGCCAACATTATGGCGTCGTTTAGACTTTGGTTTAGGCTTGTTTCTGTTTCCGTATAAATTTGTTATTTCGCCTAAATACGGTCAAATGAAGGTCATAATCATTTTGCAAGTTGAGTGTTTTCCTGAGACGAGGTAAAAAGAAATTATAGCAATATGAAAATACTCGTAACAAAACATTTTAGGCTTAGAAGAAGCATTTTAAAAGATTTTCCATTATGGCCGCACAAGGAATGAAGCAAGCTTTAGTAACATGAAGGAGACATTCTACAAGACATGATATGGCTTACGTGACCTGGAGATAGTGTGTGAATGTTTTGGGACTTGTTCATCATATTCAGTAAATTTAAAGAACTGGATTTATAATAAATGAAAAAGAAACACGTTGTTCCAATCCACCACTTTATTACAGGTACGACTAGTTTCGACGCTACGGCGTCATCCTCCAACTAGTCGTACCTGTAATAAAGTGGTGGATTGGAACAAAGTGTTTCTTTTTCATTTATTAAAATGAACTTCCACAAAGTTGAGGCTGAAACTATTGAACTAACTGGATTTATAATAGAGATTGAAATTGTTACCATTTCCCAATTGGTTGCTACTCCTTACCACCTTCTCCTCTCTATCAGTCGAAGTTCATTCCACTAAATAGTACCTGAAAATATTTTTAACCACTGGATTCAGCCATTTGTTTATCGCTTAGCTCCTTTTTGAAGCTATTTCCCTTCCGCCGCGAGCGTGCTAACATCATTAATAGCACTAGAGCCAATTATTTCGTTCAAAATGGTGAAAAAAAAAGAAATGCACCATATGTTTTAAGCATTTTAACCCTGTCGCTGTTGAAGCGCCCGCCACTGATTCAACCCTCAGTTTAGGTGAAGTAAGAAAAACACTTGGTCTTTCCATTTATTCATTGATTGTGCAGCGCCATTCCCCTCGCGATATTTCCCCTCGATGCTATTTTCTCTGCTTCTCCCATCACTCTTGCCTCAAGCACAAAACAGAAAAACCAACTTCACGCAGAGTTTTGAGCGAACCACTTGGCTTTATCCAAAACGCCATTGTTTGCTGTTGGCAGTTGTTTCTTTTTTATTTTATATATATATATATATATACATATATATATATATATATATATATATATATATATATATATATATATATATATATATATATATATCTGAAGACGACAGCCGTGCTGTCGAAACGTAAAATAACAAATTGTGAGTGTCCTTTCTTTGTATCTCTATATTCTAAAAATCTACATCTGTGTTTTTATATATTTGTGCGTCGCCGAAGAGCGTTCCATTTCGAAGATATTATATATATATATATATATATATATATATATATATATATATATATATATATATATATATACATTTAATAATTATTATTAGGCAATTCCCTCCCCGGACAACAACCTTGACGTGGTGCAAGGGAAAATATGTACAGCAAAGTTAAATCTTAATCGGGAAGTAAGAAAGGGAGATATATGTTAACAGTTACAGATAAGGCGGGTAAGATAAATGTAGACATAGGATATGGAAGGAGTAGATAGAAGAAATGTATAGTAAAGAACTTAGACCAACAAAGTTAGACATAGAAAAGGAACATGACGTAGAGGAAGATTAGGTCCAGGCATACTCGACGATTAGATAAAAAATGGCATTAAGGGAGATGAAACTAAATAAGGCCGTGGGGGTAGATAAAATTTCCGCGGAACTATTGAAATTTTTAGGAAAATGTGGGAGGAAGAGGCTATATGGGCTATTTCATAGCATCTATGAGGAAGGAATCTGGCCGGAAGACTTAGTGAGAACAGTTTTAGTTCCTATTCCGAAGAAGGTAAAGGCTTCGTCATGTGAGGACTACAGGACAATAAGTTTGATATCCCACGCAGCTAAAGTTGTTCTCAGGATCATAAACAAAAGGATAGAGAGTAGGGAAAATGATTACTTAGGGGATGATCAGTTTGGGTTTAGGAAGGGTAGAGGTATGCGTAATGCCATTGCAGTAATGAGATTATTAATCGAGAGGAATATAGAATACAACCAGGAGGTATTTGCCTGTTTCGTAGATTTCGAAAAAGCGCTTCATTGAGTGAATTGGGCAAACCTAATGAGCATAATACAGAAAATAGGAATAGATTGGGGGAAAGGAGGCTAATCCGCAACCTGTACATGTCTCAGACTGCTCAGGTTCGGGTGGGGAACGGGGAGTCCGTATGGGTAATGTTAGGAAGAGGTGTAAGGCGGGGTTACCCATTATCACCGTAGCTGTTCAACCTGTATGCAGAGGAAATGATCAAAGAGGCATGGGAAGAACTGGAGGTAGGAATGAAAGTGGGCGGGGAATTCATAAAATCAGTTAGGTTCGCTGATGATCAAGCTTTAGTTTGTCAGGCAGACTAGGGGTTGCAAGCATTGCTAAGTGCATTGTAAATTCAGTGCGACCGGTATGGGATGAGATTCAATATAAATAAAAAAGACGTTATGCGGTTTTCTAGAAAGAAAAAGGCTAAGCTAAACATTAAAATAGGAGGGCAAAAACTGGAGCAGGTAGAACAGATTACGTATCTCGGAAGTGTTTTGGACCAACACGGTCAAAGCAGTAGGGACGTAAGGAGAAGAATTGCGCTAGGCAAAGAGGCTTTCACAAGGAGGAGGGAGTTGATGATATGGACGTTGAGTAAGGATATTAAGAAAAGAGTCGTAAAAACTTTGATATGGAGCGTAGCTATGTACGGCGCGGAAACGTGGTCATTGAAGCAGGTGGATAGACATAGATTGGAGGCTTTTGAAATGTGGGTGTGGAGAAGAATGGACAAGGTGAAATGGACAGAGAAGAAAACAAAGAGGAAGTACTTGGTATGGTGGGCGAAGAGAGGGGTTTGTTGGGAGATATTACTAAGGAGGCAGGAAAAGTGGATGAAGGGGATATTGACTGGCAGTGGGATGTTGAAGACTGTGATAGAGGGGAGAATGTTAGGCCAACGAGGAAAGGGAAGGAACAGAATAGGGATGTTGGACGGGATGAAGGGAGGAAGAAAGTACTCAGAGATGAAGAGGGACCTGATGTAGAGTAGGTTACTGGATTTTGTATTTTGTTAGGAATCGCAAAATATTTATTTTGTAGCTGTGTCCATCCAAAAACCTACCTAAACCGGTATATTACCTAATAATAATAATAATAATATATATATATATATATATATCCTCAAAAACTTCGTTAATGACATCTAATGCTCGAGTAACTAGTCAGTCCTGAATCGATAATTTAATAACTAAAAGTATTTCATGACGTTGGGAACTATCATAGTGGTTAGACGAAGGATAATTTTTGCCAATATTATTCGAGTCTCTCCAAATTATTATGTAGGTAATGCAAATTCAAACGGCTAGGTAGAATTTTAACGAGCTACGAAGACCATAAATGCCACCTCGGTATTCCTAAATGAACGCGAGGGAGATGGTCAACCGACACAACAGCACCTTAGAATTCCCCTTCCACTCTTTCCCACCGGCCCTGAAACGCTAAATGCATTTCCTAAGCGGCATCCTCTCACTGAATAAAGCAGTCTTCTACTCATCGATTCATGGCTTTGAACGCCTCCCAAAATCATCGGCCGAGAACTCATTGCATCATTTCGAGGAGAAGAAACGGAGACAAATATCTACCAGAAATATTTTCCCTTTCACGACTGGGAATCTTAAGGAAATTTCAAAGCTTTGTTTTTCCTGTAAAGCAGCCTCTTGGGCCCTTCTTGGCGAATGGCGAATTATTAAATTGCGCGAGTGTTTGTCGTAATTTCCGTATCCCAGTTAAAGAGGGCCAACGTATTTACAACCACCTTCTTCTAATTACGCGAAAATTCTCCACGAAACTAACCAGGACTCCATTTCGCAAACAATTGTCAAGAGAGGAATCTAAGAAATGCATTGAGGGAAGAGGCTTTCCAAGTTCTTGAGTTCGTATTATTATCTTCCCGTAAAAGCGTCTTTTTCCCTTATGCTATCTTCACCAATCGATCGACAAACATAGCTGGCGCAATAATTAATAGCTTGAACATTCCAAATCAAATATTTTAGTTTTAATGTGGCGCAAAATATTTACTCTATCGGTCCCAACCCAAGAGGATTTTTTGTTTCAACCTATCTCTCCTCTTCGAATGTTTGAATTTTTTTAACTACTTCATTAATAATTAATGTGAAGAAAAAATTTAATTTTCTCGTCACGCGTCTGCTGTGGAATCACCCCCTGCCACGCGCTCCAACTGTTTTTCCTGCGTATTATTTAAACTAAACATTTACTATTTTGGAAACATCTCATCTTAGTGTCATTAGGGTTTTTAATACACAGGGTTTCGCGATACCGAGTACTTAGATGTCACACATTGAACTTCCCTGAGGTGGATTCTATGTACCGGAGGCGTACTTATCTGAATTGAAATTTGACATCGTCAATGGCAGCAAGATTCTTTAATTTAAAATCCGCTGTCACCGATAATGCGTTTCTAGGTGACTACGCCACGCTACCTGCGCTAACTGTTGACATTCTACTTCGATGCTCCTATAATGTCTGCGTGCTGATGACGCCACGTTCAAAAGTACACAATATATTGTCTGTTCACGCGATTAATAAGAATGAAAAGTTAAAGGTCATCGGTGAATGAAATAATTATTTCGGCATTATTATTTAATATATAAGAAAATAAGGAAGAGAAAGTTGTCGGTAAAACAGGCGTTTGCGGAATGACCTCACGGTCGACACTCAAAGAACGATCAATATAAAATAATTCACAGCGTAATGATACGAAACGTGGAGTTGTCGAGTTGAGAAGCGAGGGACTTGACGGTAGTGGAGTCGGTGTCGTTGGATAACTTCCGAGACGAGGGTTTGGAGAGAGAGAAATAATATGTTTAGTCGAGAGAAAGGCAGAGGAAGTAAATGTCTCCTCTTCTTGGTGTCATAGGGGGCAGAAGAAGAGAGAGTGAGTAGATGAATCGCATTCGAGGGACGCAAATGGATGGGAAGATAATAAGTGGTAGCCGGACATTGAAGGATACGTGAGGAGAGTGAACGGCTTCCTTCTGCCCACGGAACACGAATTGCAAGAAGAGGAGGAAGGAAAGGCTTATTCGACCGCGGGGAGTGGGTGCGTGGCTGCAGGAGCCGAGGAGGTTCGCTACGCGGATGGAAGTTGAGCAAAGCATTACGAGAGATGGGACTGGAGCTGGAGTATGTGGAATAACTCATGTAAAAGGAAAAGCGTTTGCATTCTCCTTCGAGTGATGCCAACGATCAACTGCTCGCGACCTGATTCAATGATTAGCATGGAGATAGATATTTACAATCATCAAATTCTGCGTGGAAAGCTAGCAGCTTAAAAAAATAGGGGATGGCTTCGACCTTCTAAAGAGGCTTTAGCCTTCACTGCAAAAAGATTCAGACAACTGGAAACATTATTAAACGCGTGGAGCTGTGCATAATAATTTATACTTATCATCGGAGCAACAAGAAATACTTACACGTTGAACGAACTACTTGGGTGAGTCAATAAAAAAAAGCCTTCTAACTGCGCCACAATTTCCAAACATCGTGCCAATGCCAATTTTCTTTTCACGCAGTGCTAACTATGGATTTTATGAGTGGCCTGCAACGGCACGATGCTAGAACGCAACAATGGTGTAGACATGGCCACTTCACTTTCAACGTACACCAATGAGAAACAGCGATCTCTCATTCGTTTATTGACTGGTGAGGTGGGGGGTGAAACATATATTAATACGTCGAAGAATGAAAGGTCAGAGTGGTTATTCACCAATTCCACTGTAGCGACGACCTGCCTGGACAATGTTCCCAAAAGGAGTGTCATTTCCGTATCATCGGCTCCCCTTGACCGGGTCAGGCACACGACGTGCTGTGACGCCAGAGGTTTTTACGTAGAGCAGTTAACTTTCTTGTTTTTCTAGAGGCATCCGTGAATTTTTAAAGCACTGAAATACTTCAAACTATACGAGTGTATAGTCCCTTTAGTATTCAAGAAATTAAGAGTTATGAAATATTCAAGTTTTAAAATTTTCATTCGACCCACCTCCGTAGATAAGTGAAAACTTTAAAGATAAATTTTTATCGCAAAATCGAATTCCATTTTAGTGAAAGGCAAATACCTGAGGCCATAATCTCGATATATTTAAAGCATTGAACAAATTGACAATTTGTATTTTCAATTCCTATACTGTCCTGCAAACTGTAAATTCACAAGTTATGAGAAGATATTTTTTCAGTGAGGGAATTAATTAGCCCACACCCCGTACGACCAAACTAATTTGAAGGACCGCAATTCTAATATCAGGTAAATTTCAATGCATCAATCAATCATGCGCTAAATAATAGGTTCATGGACAGCCCTCTAAATGCAGTATTTTTCCGTGATTCCAACTGATAGTTTCACCTTATTTTTCATTTCACACCAATCATGCCAATTGGCGGTTTAGTTCTTGTACGTGGTATATTCCCGAAAATACAAAGTCATAAACTATACGCTCGGCATTCTCCCCTTGGGCCGTGGAATGCTCCCATCCTGCCGTTGTCATAGATACCTCGCGGGCAACAACATTAAGTCTCGACGAGATGAACCGAGAGCGGGCAGTATTTCCTTAATCCATAAATCGATGGGCCGAGAGGGACTTGAGCTCCCTTAAGGCGGCTTTTAATTAAGTTTAACAATTTTGTGCGTCGAAATTCGGGTATTCGTCACAGAAATTCACATTTCGCAATAATCACCACGTTACAATTATTCGTTAATGCTCAATACTAGTCGCTGTTGACTCAACGATTGCAAGGCCGGGGGACAGAGAATATATATTGCGTGTGCGTCTGGAAACTAAAATATTACGAGTATTTAAACGAACCATTGTCGTCCTATCATGATAACTGATTGGGGGAACAACCGGAAGAAACATTTGGCGGGCATCAGGTGTGGATCGGAGCCCAGCGGTTGGTTTCCACACCCGAAGGCAATGGAACGGCTTCTAACGAAAGCGGAGCGGTGGATCTGAAGCGACACGGAGTCCTCTCGGTCGCTCCGCGGCGGCGGCAACTCCGCCGGCACTCCCCGCCTCCGTTCCCGCGCCGCATCGTGCTCTCGATGAAATATCATTCCATTATTTTCCAGTAGCAAATGACTAGTCGCAAACAATTAGCTTATCATCTTCATTAAACATTAATGAGGGTATATGTATGCTTGCCGTGTACTTTATTCAATCTTAAGTACTTAGCAGAAGTTTTCAGCAAATTTAAAACCACGAACAACATTCCGAAAGAAAGACACAGATGATGATAAGCGAAGAAGGACGCCGAAGACGATAGGCTGGCCTGGACAAATGATCGCTGCGATCGATAAGTCACCACGGCTTGCGACTCGATCTACGCCACTGATGGAACCTTAGTTTTTCCAAACATTTTCTTTTCTGTGATGAAATGTTCAATCTCCATTTCACTGCTTCCCACTTTCATCACACACGATAATCGCCGTACCTCTGTGATCGACCGTCGAACATAAATCTCAACGCATTCCGAATAATCCAACGACCAAAATGATACAGTCGTGACTCACGTGCCATCTTCGACAAACGGGGCACCAGTCAAGTGCTGCAGAGATTGACAATTGTGATCCGTGCCCTCTCATTTCCCGACGCCCCAATCCGATTGGCTCTCCGATTGGCTTCGTGGGGCAATGGCAGTCCCCGTTTTGAATATCTCTTCAGGAACGGTTGTCCCAGACGCACTTTCGAAAATCAAGTCCAGCATTTCCCGGGGGCACCGCGCGGGGTCCCAAGCACCCGACCGCGTGAACTTAAATCTCGGGGAGAGAGCCTAAAGGGGGATCGAGATGGTGCGGTGGCTGTCGTACAGGCTTCCCACCCTGAGGGCCCGGGTTCAAATCCCGGCGGTGTTGAATATTTTTCAGAGGTATCCCTACTTGAGGTGCTTTTTGGAGGGCACTTTGAGTGAGTACGCCGTCCGTCGGATGGGACGTTAAACTGCGTGTGACCCCTTGGCACCTTTCGTTATTGGAGTAGGTTAATACCGACACCGGGTTTCTCTCCACCCTTCATCCTTTCATCCTATCCATCCCCTATGGCGCAAATGACCTCAGCAGTCGGTCGCCTCCCTTAAATACTCCTTCTACTAATGAGAGCCCAAACGGAGAAATTAGTTTTCCCACCGCGCCACACACTCCGAATTTCGAACGTGAATTATTACTCGGGGAGAATTATTTTTAAATCAACAACCGTGAAGCTGGAGAGACTCTGTTATTATTAATGCTTCCCGTGGGGCCGGGCCCAATCAAAGAGTGTGGATTTAAAAAAAATAAAGAAAGAAATACAAATGAAGCCTTTAGAGATAAAAAACACTGTCTCGTCCACGAGGAGCAGCGTGTACGGAGCCGAGACGCCCGAGGCTCCCCCGGTCACATTCCATTTGCCGTCGGGGAGGACAGTGCGTGCGTGCGAGGGTACATAAGCATATGTATTCACGCACACGTCCTTCTATCCTTCTTCAGTCCTCCGAAAGGGAAAAGAGATCGGAGGGGGAAGGCCATAGGATGGAGGGATGGGTGTGTGTGCGCATGCTTAAGGAGGTGGAGGGGGGAAGACCCCCCTCCGCCCTTCCCCGGCCGCCTCCCACGGACTGACCGCCGCCGCCGCACTGGGATCGCCCCGCAGTTCCCTTAGTCTCCAGCGCCGCGAGGGAGGATGGGGAATCAGTGTCGCCATCTACGCGTGAACAGGGTAAGTGAAGCGCGCCCGACTCGAGTCCCCACACCCCAACGAGGGGGTGGAAGGGGCGAGGGGGGTTGAATGGGCGAGGGGGGTGGAAGGGGCGAGGGGGGTGGAAGGGGCGAGGGGGTGGAATGGGCGAGGCGGGGCTGGGGGGGAAGGAGGGGACGCTCAGGCCGAAGAATAAAGCATACTCCGGGATTCACCCTCCATTTACCGAACGCACTCGAGGTCATGCAATGGTTCCAGCACAGCAAAGAATGAAATTGAACGGACGGTCATCGTTAACATATAATTCACATAAAAAATTCAAAGAAATACATGAGCCCACGAATAAGTTGAGCGCGTTGCCTACGTCGATCGAGCTTTTCCTGCAAATGCTCGAGGAAGAGCTGGATGGCACACATATTATCCCTCTTGAAAGGTCATAGGTGACAATAAAAAAAGTGAATTCCGAAACGCCACCCATCACTTATGTTCCAGCGTTCGCTATTAGTCCTCCCGGTAGTCGCGGGAAGGCGTAAACTGCGAAGCATCAGCAAAAAGCAGGATTCCGTGGCTAGAGGTGATTTTGCCGACTGGAGGGGAATCCCAAATCTCACCAATAGGAGCAGTATTGAAATGGAGAGCCGATTATCAGAAGATTTCACAGCAACGAAATGACTACGACAAGGTTGTGCCATGGAGCACTTGCTCCGTTGTAAGTATACGTACATTAACTCGGCACTGAAGCAATGGAGGCGCACATATCGCAAAAAAAGATTTAGAAATAAATGGTAAAAAACTTTCCATCACACGTTACGTCAATGATCAGGTAATCATCGCTAAAGACATCGCGTTTGACTTTACTGTATCCTAAATAAAATGGACAGCAAATATTTGAAGTTGGATTCACAACAATTATAGCCAAAACCGAATATGTTAGAACTTCAATGGTCCCATGACCCTAGAAGATACTACCAGACAAGTATGAATGAAAAAATAAATAAATACCCATATATAAACATATAAGATGGATGAGCGGCGAAAATGGAAGAATATAAATACAGAATTAGGCAAAATGATGTACAAAGAATTAAACAATAAATTGAGGCGGGCAACAAATAAAGCAAAGGAAGCATGGTGGAAGACGCAGTGCGAGGATATGGAAAGTCTGCAGAGGAAGGGTGAAATCGGTGCGCTGTACAGCAAAGTTAAATCGTTATCGGGAAGTAAGAAAGGAAGAGCTATGCTAACAGTTAGAGATAAGGCGGGTAAGGTAATAGTTGACGCAGGAAAGATCCAAGAGAGATGGAAGGAGTATATAGAAGAACTTTATAGTAAAGAACTCAGACCAACAAAGTTAGACATTGAAAAAGAAAATGATTTAGAGGAAGATAGCTTAGGTCCAGGCATACTAGACAATGAGATAGAAAGGGCATTAAGGGAGATGAAACTAAATAAGGCCGTGGGGGTAGATAACATTCCCGTGGAACTTTTAAAATGCTTAGGAAAATGTGGGAGGAAGAGGCTATATGGGCTGATCCGTAGTATTTATGAGGAGGGGATCTGGCCGGAAGACTTTGTGAAATCAGTTTTAGTTCCTATTCCAAAAAAGGTAAAGGCCACGTCATGTGAGGATTATAGGACAATTAGTTTGATATCCCACGCAGCTAAAGTTGTTCTTAGGATCATAAACAAAAGGATAGAGAGTAGGGCAAATGATTACTTAGGGGATGATCAGTTTGGGTTTAGGAAGGGGAGAGGTACGCGTGATGCCATTGCAGTAATGAGATTATTAATCGAGAGGAATATAGAACACAACCAGGAGGTATTTGCCTGTTTCGTAGATTTCGAAAAAGCGTTTGATAGAGTGAATTGGGAAAAACTAATAAGTATATTGCAGAAAATAGGAATACATTGGAGGGAAAGGAGGCTAATCCGCAACCTGTACATGTCTCAGACTGCTCAGGTGCGGGTGGGAAACGGGGAGTCAGGGTGGGCAGTGTTAGGAAGGGGTGTAAGGCAGGGTTGCCCTTTATCACCGTTGCTGTTCAACCTGTATGCAGAGGAAATTATCAAAGAAGCATGGGAAGAAATCGAGGTAGGAATGAAAGTGGGCGGGGAATTCGTAAAATCAGTTAGGTTTGCTGATGACCAAGCTTTAGTTTGTCAGTCAGCCAAGGGGCTGCAAGCATTGCTTAGTGAATTGGAAATTCATTGCGACAGGTATGGGATGAGAATCAATATTAATAAAACAAAGGTTATGCGATTTTCTAGAAAGAAAAATGCCAAGCTTAACATTAAAATAGGAGGGCAAAAACTGGAACAGGTAGAACAGTGTACGTATCTCGGTAGTGTTTTTGACCAACACGGTCAAAGTAGTAGGGACGTAAGGAGAAGAATTGCCATCCTCCATGATTTCCTCTACCGCCCGTTTGTATTCCTTCCTTTTCAAACCATTTAATGCTTCTACATTCCATTTTCTAACTCGCCTCCCCTGCCTTATGTTTTTGAAACGGACGCTACATTTCATAACAATTAAATTGTGGTCAGAGTCCGCATCCGCTCCCGCATCCGCTCCGCTGTGCGAATTTATCACACTGATCCTAAACCTGTATCTAACCAGGATATAATCTAGCTGATACCTTTCTGAGTCACCTGTCCTCTAACCGATCGTATATCCAATCTACCTCTTCTTCCTTCTGGTTTCTCAGTGGTATGTATACCTGAATAATAACCAAGTTCGTCGGTTCTGCTTTTATCTCCACTAGTAGTATTCTATCCGTTACCTGCTCTATGTTGACTACGCTTCTTCCTACATCTTCATTTAATACTATGGCAACCCCTCGTTGGCTCTCGACACCGCCGCTGTATGTTATTCTATACTGATCACCCCAGTAATCCCCGCTATCCTTCAATCTCCCCTCGCATAGACCTAAAATATCTATATTTCCCCTTTCCATCCCTCGCTTAACATTCTCCAATTTCCCTGTCCTCATCATTGTCCTAACATTACACGTTCCTATTCTAACTAATTTGGTCTTCTTCGCCCGCGTCTTCTGTTCTGCTGCTGCTGGTTTTACCTTGCAAGGGTTTCATGGGATGACGACCGCGGAATCCTTGCCTCCCTCGCTGCTGGGCACGACACACGGCCGATTGGGCCGAGCCTCGTAGTTGCCAGGACTCAAAATCTCTGTATTGTCCATCATTTACATCTTGGGTGTTTTCCCGTTGCCTTCCTCAATAGTGTTTTTAACGTGACACCATCACTTGTTGGCCGCCCCTCTGGGGTCAGACTCCATTGCAGCCGCCTCACTGAGGAACAAACGCTGCGTGGACTACCTTTCGTCTGGCTCCTAACCTTCGACCTATCTGGCATGGTTGGCCCTACCAGGAGCAATTATTATTACTCCCGCCAGCACAGCTCTAGGGGTCATCGGAACGCACAAGCCCTTCCACCACGTCAAGGTTGTAGTCCGGGGAGGGATATATATATATATATATATATATATATATATATATATATATATATATATATATACACACACACACACACACACACACACACACACGAGGGTCATCCGGAAAGTAGTACCCGTTCGTGAAATAAAGACACAAAAGTAAATATTAACAAACATAAAAAATTTTATTTGAAAGAGGATACTTTAAACTACTTCTCAACATAATCTCCAAGCAAATTAAGGCATTTGTCATAACGTGTGACAAGTTTCTGTATTCCTGCTGCATAGTCCTTCGCCGCCAGCTCATTGAGATACGCGAGGGACCCATCTTGCACAAATTTTTGCATAATGCAGATGGTGTTTAACAATTTCATGAACAATTGTTCGAGAAACATTGGGAAAATGCTCACAGATGTCATCAATTGTGACGCGCCGATCGTTCCTCACGAATTCGTCAACTGAGCTCACCAGTTGGTCTGTAATGACAGACGGTCTCCCCGAACGCTCATCGTCGTGTGTGTTCCCCCTCCCCATATTGAAGTTGCGACACCACCGCCGAACAGACGACTCGTCCATTACATTGTCTCCATACACCTCCTTTAATTGGCGATGAATATCACATGGGCGAACGTTTCTTGCATTGAGGAATTTAATCACTGCCCTCACTTCACAACTGGCGGCGTTCTCAATTTTTTTAAACATTGTAAACAATCACAGAAACAACACAGGCAATGCTAGCGTCACGCAACTTGGCTCAGAGAAGGCAGACAAGCCACTGAAGCTATCTGACCTCGTCCAGCGGCTACTCGCGTCGTCAGCACTTCATGCGGCACGAACGGGTACTACTTTCCGGATGACCCTCGTGTATATATATACATAATTGTACATGTATACATCAACTATTTCTTTGCCAAAACGAATGCATTAGGTTTAAATTCCGCGGAAATATATAGTCAACAGGATAACACAAGGAAAGCACGTGGCAAATCAATTCACTCTGTTTTGTGGAATACTCGGATAAAACCGACTGACCACTAAAATAAGGATGCATTGAACAATTGTGGAGAGCATGCCACCGATGGTTCGGAGGTGTAGGGACGAGAAGAGAAAGCGGTTAGGAGCAACGCAGAAGAGACAGAGATGAAGAGGAGATGAGAAGCGAGCGTAAGAAGAGGGATGGGGGCACTCCCTACTGGGTAAGGTTCGAACCCGGGTCAGGGCGTGTTTCTAGGAGCCAAGTGGACACCGCCTCTTGGGTCATTAGCTTCAGAGGTGTAACTGAGGGGCGAGGTAATTGAAACGTCGCAAGAGTCGCAAGAGGGAGGTGAGCGTGTTTGGGGTACTGGTAGACGCTCTGGGGCGGAAGAAGGGCAGCAGGGGGCGTGGTGGTTGTTTATGCGGATGCTGAGGGGTTTGTCAATGAAAGAGTATAGAGGCTGAAATTCAGTTGGGATATCCCGTCGCTTGAGTTGAATGAGAAGCTTGAGTGGGGGGCGAGTGAATTCATTGTGAATGGAGGCTACTTACTCCACATGGGTCTACATGCAAGGTGTCCATGTGGATTCGAAAGTGTCCATGTCGTTCGAGTGGGTCGTGTACGATTGATTTGGTGGTTAAGACGTTGGACCCGGGGGGGGGGGCATTTACGTAGGTCAGCCGATGGTTCAAGGTTGGTCACAATGGGGAAAGGTCTTAGAGGATGTATCTGAGGGAGCGCATGCCCGGGGAGTATGCGGTGTAAATGAGGAGGATCCTCGGAAGGGTTTTGTACGAGAATATTTCCGATGCTTCCATTATTCAAGATTGTCTCTGGGCACCCGGGATCAAGGAGAGAGGTGTAGGTACATTTAAGAGATATTTGTCGAGGGAGTTCGGATGGGAAATAATTTAACAAAAAAGTAATCTTAATCCCATTTTATTAAGAAAGGACAGGTACGAGTATTCTCCCTGCACTTGCGAAAATTCAATGAAATTTCATCGGCGAGGCTGTTTGGTGGTGGGCCATCGGGTGTGTTTGGCTGGTAGCTCGATGACCCAGGTTCAAATCCAAGTGGCCAGACTAAGCTCCGCCCAACTGTGTGACTTTACTGGTACCAGATCTTTCCAGGAAACCATAAACGGCACAGGGAAAGGAACTATTTCCCTTACTACCCTGATGTGTGAATTGTACACTTCACATGGCTTGGTACAAGTAAACTCGAACTTCTAAACATCGGGTAGCTGCTATAATTCGCTGTTTTGAGTCTTTTTCTTTCCTAGTCGTCATAACGATGAGGGCTTTTCTCGTTTTAAAGCTGATATCAAAGAGCATCAGCATATACGTGCCCATTAGGATAGATCCGTGATGCAGTAGACAGTCAAAGCAATGTCCTCGACGCTGAATGAGATGAGAAAATAGTATAGTGGTATATCCATGAAAAATTATTGAGTTATACAGAAGAGAGATTTTCCCCGAATGGAAAAAGAAGTTTATATTTTTACAGACTCACCACTTTCATATATATTACCATAAGGAAATTGTTACTTTTACCTCAGTCGTAAAAAATTTAGCTTCACCCAAATGTGAACAATCCATTGCCATTTACAGCAAGTAACAAATTTCTTCTCCCCGCAAGCAAATCGTATTCTCGAAACTTCATTCTTAGTATGCCCCTCAGGTCTTTAATTAAGACTCTGATTACACTGATTTGAAGAAGTAAAGACATTTTTCCAACTAAATGTTTTTAAATCAATTTTTAAAGAACTCAAGACCTACACTGCGCCATCACCAGCTCTCATAATAATTTCAACGGAAAAGCATCACCACTAAACATAAAATACGCGGGAGGATATGGATCTGATAAACGGCAAGGCGTTGTTTCCATTTCAAAAGATACCAACTCACACCAAATTCTTCTCTAAAGCATTTGAACTAAATTCCTGTTCCCCACCGTTCTCAAATGAAACATCAATGCAGAGCTATTGTGGGCACTCCAAGTCACACCGACAAGCAGTGTGCAACGTGATCGTGGTGGTGCAAAATCCATGAATTGTTTCGCCACAAATACGGGAGTATATTTCGTACTGCTTCGTGCAAACGGCGTTGGACTCGTAAGTAGTCTCTTAATTGATCGTTTGATCACTTTCCAAGAACTCTCGGTGCAATATGCAGTGAACTATTCACACAATGCGAAAATACATTTCCCATTACTTTTCGAAACCACCTCGTGTCGATTGAGGCGTAAGACTCGGAAATGTAAGATCTCCGCTCTTTCATTTTCTGGACAGGATTTTTTTATCACCCTTCCCTTCTTCATTCATGAGAAGAAAAGGAATTTTACCTATGAATTCAACAATTTTCCCGAAAACTACAGGTTTTACAATTTAATGTATCAATTTCAAACGAAAATTATAGTGAGGCCGAATTTAAGTTTATGTAAGTTTGAGAGTATTTTTTCAGCACAGTTTTATTATTAAAGGGGGATTTATATTACCACCAATAAAGCAACAGCTTTGCAGTGGCTACGAAAGAATTGCTATCACTAAGGACAACATTTAAATTTACGAAACTGTCCGGGGCATTAGAATTTTCCACTTTCTAACAACTGGTGCGCGCGTTGGAATGTTATTTCCATCACGACACAATTTCCAAACACGCGCTTCTACGCATTAACAAACTCGACTTCCAAGGTTGTCCAGAACGAATGTTTATAATTTCCCTTTCCATTTTCTTTTTGGCACCCTCGAAACTTACTCGCTCGCCACGAGATATGTCCGTCGTCGTCGTTCTCTTGGCCCCTTCCGTGGCCTCGAGGGAGAGCAAGCGGTGTAGGGAGAGGCACGAGTAGCTACGGGAGGAGCCCGAGGGGGATGAAGGGCCCCGGGAGATTGTGGTCGAGAGGGGGGGGGGAGAGAGATAAGGCAGTTGAAGTGACGGGCGGGGGTAGAGGGGGGCCGGGCGGCAAGACGCACGTGCAGCTCTAATGAATCGTCAGTCGGTCACACAAATCAAGCGGAAAGTAGTTTCCTCCTCACATCACAGCCATCTAAACGGCGAAATTGAAATTCCCGGCCCCAGTCCCCCGCCGCACTCCCTGGGAACTTGGGGATTAACTTTCTGGAGTCGAGCACCGCCAAATGCAGATTGAGTGGAAAATAAACTCGAAAAGGAAATGCCACGCCGTGTTGAAACAATATTCATCTCAAGGATATTAACTAGGGAAGAAAATGGAGGTTGAGTTCCAATGTGGGGTGCGATGACTACGCGCGAGAGAACAGCAATAGAAAATACCGTTTCTCAAATACGCTGCCGCCTCGTTCAATTGGACTCCCATGTATTTTTGTTAACAATGTTGCCATGGATGTACTCGTACGAACAGGGTCGCACCCAAAAGTGGTAGGACTAATTTTTTTACAAGACTTTTATTGACGATATACTTACATCGACTTAATAATCTTCAAAGTATGCTCCTTGAGCTGCTACGCACTTAGTATAATGTTGCTCCCATTCCCCGTACGCCCGCTGGAAATTTTCTTTGGGGATGCCGTTGATGACCCTCGTCGAAGCCTCTTGAACGGCCTTTATCGAGTCAAAACGTCGTCCCTTGAGCTGTCTTTTCATCAGGGGGAAGAAGAAGAAGTCCGGTGGTGCCAGATCGAGAGAATAGGGCGGGTGCGGCAACGTGGCAACGCCGTATTTGGCCAGGAGCTGTCTGACGACGAGCGCGCCATGGCACGGCGCGTTGTCATGATCTTGGCGTACACCTTGCGCATGGCCAAATCCTGTGAAATAATGCGTTGGACGTTGGATGCAGACAGAACCCCAATCACAGACCCAATTGGTCTGCAATTTCTTCACTGGTTAAGCGTCGGTCTGTGTTCAGCAGTGTCCTCACTCTGTCCACATTCGTGTCGGTTCTTGCCGTCGACGGCCTGCTTGATCATATCGAGGGTCTCAGTGGCCGTCTTCCCGAGTTTCGCACAAAACTTCACGGGATAACGTTGCTCTAAATTCAGATTCATTTTGTTTTTCGACGCGGACAAAAAACTTGCCTCACTAAAAACGGTTCCCTCACTCAACGAAGCCCGCAGGCGACTGAGGTTGGTGTCGGTCTGTTGCTAAGAGCCCCCTCCACCTTACCCTGCCAGGCAGACCCCCCCCCCCACCGCTCCGTTCGCGCCAGAGAAAATCAGTCCTACCACTTTTGGGTGCGACCCTGTATAGCAAAAGCCTTTTCTAAAAAACACCTTGTTAATCTGGAACTAGTTGGCATTATCGTATGATTTCGCCAAAATAATCCAGCCCTCTAGGCTAATTTTCATCCACAGCGAACAGTAGGCACGAAAATCGCGTGTGGGGGACATCTTGGGCAATCCCAAAAATGTCCCCAACACGCGATGTATCGGCAGTTTCACCATTGATTATTATTCTATAATTATCGATATTTTTATCCTCCAATATGACCCATATACCGATATTGTTTTCCTTGACTATGCACTTGTAGTAAACTGTGCACTGTTCATTTCTTAATCACATAATTACAGGTAAAATATTTTTTATCGAAGAGTGCAGCAATTATTGACGATAAATTGTGACTTGTAGCAGGATGTTTCGCCAACCAATTGATGCCACCGCTTGTCCATTTTGTAGACTCCGTTTCCCTTTGATTGTGCTTTGGACATTCCGCTCGTATCCTTCGCGGATAATGACTCCACTCACAGGATGAGGGCCCGGGTTCAAATCCCGGCGGTGTTGAATATTTTTCAGAGGTGTCTCGATCCCTACTCGAGGTGCTTTGTGGAGGGCACTTTGAGTGAGTACGCCATCCGTCGGATGGGATGTTAAGCTGCGGACCCCTCGGCGCCTTTCGTTATTATAGTAGGCTACTGCCGACGCCGGGTTTCTCTCCACCCTTTCCTGACCATCCCTAATGGCGCAAATGACCTCAGCTGTCGGTCACCTCCCCTAAACACTGTTACTACTATGAGTCACAAAACTCCAGTGAGGAGTATTTTGGAAAAATCCTGGTAAAAAATCCAGGCTCGAACATGGTTAAGTATGCTCTTACTTATTCGGATACCAATGCAACTTTGCTTTCACACTCGCAAAGCTAGAATAGCCACTGTCGGCGTCAGTTTGCACTCATAAACACAACTCCATTTAGATTAACTGATGAATTCCATCGCAATTTGAGTAGAAACTAGAACGCGGCCTCTTTTTGATTTGATCGTGAGACACCTCGAAAGCCATGAGTTATAAATGAAAAACGGAACGATTTCCGAAAGGGTAGATCCTGCGAGACGCCACATGGGCCCTTTTTCATGATATCCTACTTTCGGGAGAAAGCGAGGTGGCAGTGGACGCGGTTTCTCTTGATTTTAAGAAAGTTTCGACGAAGCACCTCAGAACTACTCACAAATATAGAAGCAAATGGCATGGATAAAGACATCCGGGGTTGGATCAAAGACTTTTTAAATGGTCGGGTACAATAAGTAGTCATCGATGGAGTTAGCTCAAATGCAGTCGATGTTACTTCAGATATTCCCCAGAGAAGTGTCATCGGACCTTTATTCCTACTTTAAGTAAAAGGCATTGACTCCGTATTGACCACTAAGATACGTGTATTTGCCGATGATGCAGCTGTTTACCGTGATATCCATGATCCTGAAAACACATCAGCTTTGTCAGATGATCGTAATGCTATACAACGCTAGTGCGACACTTGGAAATTACAATTAAACTTAAAAATAGTGCGTAGTCATAAATTTTTGGAAAAAGAGCAATTCCCACCCGAATGCCTACTGCATTGGGAACACCGAAATGGAATGTGTAGACTCGATTAAAGACCTAGGCGATACCTTCACTCATGATCCATCCTGCGTGAAAAATTTACTAGGGGAATATGTGGACAAGCTAACAAAAAATTAGGATTCATTAGTACTGGGTAAATGTGATGAGAAGGTCAAAGAGAAATGTCATCTGTCGTTGGTTAGACCACATTTAGAATATGCTGCAAGTATATAAGATCCTTACGAAGTCGGATTAATTGCCGAATTGGATCGCGTGCAGCGTAGAGGAGCTAGAATTGTAAAACAGTGTCATGATAAACATAGTATCGTATCCAAAATATTAGAGCAGCTGGGCTGGGAATCACTCACGGAGCGAGGGTTAAATTACAGATTAAAACTATTGTATAAATTGAAAGGACGTCTCTTTCGCAATGATACTGAAAATATTTTAGCACCCCTATCGAACTACGGTAGGAGAGATCATGCTAATAAAATTAGAGAGATTAAGTGTATAGCAGATAGATTTAAGATGTCATATTTTCACCGAAGGATAAGGGGTCAGAATAACACTGATCACACAAAATGCAAAAAAATGTACTAAAAATATCTTGTTTTGGAAACTAACCTAATTTCAGGTTTTTTTACAAGACACCGTCAATTGTATATACAGTGACATTAGTTTTTGCTGAAAATACTGATCAGAGGATACGAAATACGTATGAAGTCTCTAAATGGCAATCTTTAGCGACGGGGGAGTTAACTCGGGGTATTAAAAGCATTTAACTCATCGACAACTACACAAACCTACGATAAAAGGAAAATTGAATATGGTTCCATAAAATAAATCAAATTTCCAAAGGTCACTACATCCTCGCATATATTTTATCCACCACTGAAAATTATTTTAAAGACTCTTAAGATTCGGGCCATATTGAGTTGGATTTAATCCAATATGCTAGAGAAAACAAAGATATTCAACTGACCATGGACAAAAATGATGACCTAGTATGTGGTGTATATCGTCAACAGGTGAAGAAAATGGTAGCAAAGGCGTGCTGGCATAAAATATTTATTTGTTGGTGTGGAAGATCAGTAGGTTGGCGCTTGGGTTTGCCAATGAAGGTTGGATAGAAGAGGGAAAGTGTGCGGTTGACCCCCCTCCTCTTCCCACCGCACCGCACTCGTTCCGTAAGTAAAAAAACTTTATTTGTAGAAAATTGCACGGCTTCTTTTTTTAGCTCATCTAATAAAAATTAAAAACTCGCTAGGATATGCATCAATAACCCGAGGATCGTTGAAGAAAGAAGTCAGGCTGGATAAAGAAATCGAATCGGCAGGCGAGTCACCCGATAGCCACGAAGTATGTCCACCATTGGCGATTCCACGATGAGCACTGCCATCAAAATGGCGAAAGGTCGGAAGTGCGAATAGACGCACGCGCCTAGCAGATCGTGGTTTGGCGGAGTCCACGCAACTTCAAAACGCGCGCAGCCTCCGTTTGTTTACCTTAACAGCAACATTTAAAAGGACACTCACACGGTATATTGTTCGAGCTTTCGGCCCTCTCAGAGGTCTTCTTCAAGTGAGACTGAAAATATGCTGGAGAGAGGAAAGGGGTATGGGCGGGGAAGGGAGGTGTGGAGCAGGGAATGCTGTGAGGGAAATTACAGATGGCGGTTAAGGGTGGGAATTTTGAAAGAACGTAAAGCTAATATGTAGGCGGTTTCTCGAGTTCTCACCTCTATATTGGTGGCTTAATCAGGTAGGGATTGCAGGATGCTAAGAGCAAAACACTGGTCGAATGAAAGGTTGAGGGAATTGGCGTGTCAGTAGATCAGTCAGTAAGATAGGCCGAAGGTAAGGAGCCAGACGAAAGGTAGTCCACGCAGCGTCTGTTCCTCAGTGAGGCGGCTGCAATGGCGTCTGACCCCAGTGGGGCGGCCAATAAGTGATGGTGTCACGTTACAAACACTATTGAGGAAGGCAACGGGAAACCACCTCAATTATCATTCCCAAGATTAACAAGATGGACTATACAGAGATTTTGAGTCCTGGCAACCACGGGGCTCGGCCCAATCGGCCGTGTGTCGTGCACGGCAGCGGGGAGGCAAGGCTTCCGCGATCGTCATCCCATGAAACCCTTGCAAGGGAAAACCAGCCGCAGAAGGACAGAACACGAAGGAGAAGAAGACCAAATTAGTTAGCATAGGAACGTGTAATGTTAGGACAATGATGAGGACAGGAAAATTGGAAAATATTAAGCGAGAGATGGAAAGGGAAAAAATAGATATTTTAGGTCTATGCGAGGTGAGATGGAAAGATAGCGGGGATTACTGGAGTGATAAGTATAGAATAATATACAGTGGCGGGGACGAGAGCCAACGAGGGGTTGCCATAGAATTACATGAAGAGGAAGGAATAAGCGCAGTCAACATAGAGCAGGTAACGGATAAATTATTACTGGTAGCGATAAAAGCAGAACCGCGGAACTTGGTTATTATTCAGGTATATATGCCACAGAACAACCAAAAGGAAGAAGAGGTCGATAGGATATACTGTCATTTAGAGGACATAATCGCATGTGTTCCTGCGGGGAAATATTTGATAGAGATGGGGGATTGGCATGCGACGGTAGGCGAAGGAAGAGATGGTGA
Source organism: Hetaerina americana (assembly GCF_022747635.1). Classification (NCBI taxonomy): domain Eukaryota; kingdom Metazoa; phylum Arthropoda; class Insecta; order Odonata; family Calopterygidae; genus Hetaerina; species Hetaerina americana. The sequence goes on from NW_027286732.1 coordinate 394,058, forward strand.
TGAGGTGGGGGACTACGGATTAGGCACGAGGAATGACCTCGGGGAGAAAGCAGTTGAGTTCTGCAGGAGACAGGGGCTAGTCATCACCAACACTTGGTTAAGACACCACAAAAGACGCAGGTATATATGGAAAATGCCAGGTGACTCAGAAAGGTATCAGCTAGATTATATCCTGGTTAGACATAGGTTTAGGAACAGTGTAATGAATTCGCACAGCTTCCCGGGAGCAGATGCGGACTCTGACCACAATTTAGTTATTATGAAATGTAGCGTCCGTTTCAAAAAGATAAGGCAGGGGCGGCGTGTTAAAAAATGGAACGTACATGAATTAAATGGATTAAAAAGGAATGAGTACCAACAGGCTGTAAAGGAAATTATGGAGGATGGTAAATGGCTGAGTAGTATTGAAGAAAAATGGGACATTATCAAGAAATAGTTTTCTAAAGCCGCAAAAGACACTAATGGAACCGTTATCACGAAAAGGACTAGGAAACCATGGATCACGGATGAGATGATTACAAAGATGAATGAGCGGAGAAAATGGAAGAATTTAAACACGGAGTTAGGCAAAATGAAGTACATGGAATTCCACAATAAATTTAGGCGGGCACAAATAAAGCAAAAGAAGCATGGTGAAAGACGCAGTGTGAGGATATGGAAAGTCTCCAGAGGAAGGGTGAAATTGGTCCGCTGTACAGCAAAGTTAAATCTTTATCGGGAAGTAAGAAAGGGAGACCTATGCTAACAGTTACAGATAAGGCGGGTAAGGTAATAGTGACACAGGAAAGATCCAAGAGAGATGGAAGGAATATGTAGAAGAACTAAATAATAAAGAACTTAGACCTACAAATTTAGACATAGAAAAAAAATGACGTAGAGGAAGAAAGGTTAGGTCCAGGCATACCCGACGATGAGATAGAAAGGAATTGAGGGAGATGAAGCCAAACAAGGCCGTGGGGCTGAATAACATTCCCGCGGAACTATTGTAAGGCTTAGGAAAATCTGGGAGTAAGAGGCTATATGGGCTGCTTCGTAGTATTTATGAGGAAGGAATTTGGCCGGAAGACTTTGTGAGATGAGTTTTAGTTCCTATTCCGAAAAAGGTAAAGGCAACATCATGTGAGGACTACAGGACGTTAAGTTTAATATCCCACGCAGCTAAACTTGTTCTCAGGATCTAACCAAAAGGATAGAGAGTAGGGCAAATGATTACTTGGGGGATGATCAGTTTGGGTTTAGGAAAGGGAGAGGTACGCGTGATGCCAAGGCAGTAATGAGATTATTAATCGGAGGAATATAGAATACAACCAGGAGGCATTAGCCTGTTTCGTAGATTTCGAAAAAGCGTTTGATAGAGTGAATTGGGAAACACTAATGAGTGTACTGAAGATAATAGGAATAGATTGGAGGGAAAAGAGGCTAATCCGCAACCTGTACATGTCTCAGACTGCTCAGGCGTGAGTACGGAACGGGGAGTCCGGATGGGCAGTGTTAGGAAGAGGTGCAAGGCAGGGTTTCCCATTATCACCGTTGTTGTTCAACCTTTATGTATCGTAGAGGAAATGATCAAAGAGACATGGGAAGAACTGGAGGTAGGAATGAAAGTGGGCAGGGAATTCGTAAAATCAGTTAGGTTTGCTGATGACCAAGCTTTAGTTTGTCAGTCAGACTAAGGGCTGCAAGCATTTCTGAGTGAATTGGAAATCAGTGCGACAGGTATACGATGAAAATCAATATTAATAAAACAAAGGCTTTGCGATTTTCTAGAAAGAAAAGGGCTAAGCACAATTTTTAAATAGGAGGGCAAAAACTAGAGCAGGTAGAACAGTTTACGTATCTCGGAAGTGTTTTGGACCAACACGGTCAAAGTAGTAGGGACATAAAGAGAAGAAATGCGCTAGGCAAAGGGGCTTTCACAAGGAGGAGGGAGTTGATGACAGGGACGTTGAGTAAGGATATTAAGAAAAGATTCGTAAAAACTTTGATATGGAGCGTAGCTATGTACGGCGCGGAAACGTGGTCATTGAAGCAGGAGGATAGACATAGATTGGAGGCTTTTGAAATGTGGGTGTGGAGAAGAATGGAGAAGGTGAAATGACAGAGAAGAAAACAAATGAGGAAGTACTTGGTATGGTGGGCGAGGACAGGGGTTTGTTGAGAGAAATCCTATAGAGGCAGGAAAAGTGGATGAAGGGGGTTTTGACCGGCTGTGGGATGTTCAAGACTGTAATAGAGGGGAGAATGTTAGGCAAAGGAGGAAAGGGCAGGAAGAGAATAGGGATGTTTGACGGGATGAAGGGAAGAAGGAAGTACTCAGAGCTGAAGAGGGACCTGATGTAAAGTAGGATGTTGTGTTTTGCTGGGGTTCACTAAGTGTTTAATTTAGTAATTTTGCCCATCCAAAAACCTACCTTAACAGGTATATTACCTAATATATATATATATATATATATATATATATATATATACTCGTATATATATATATACTCGTATATATATATATATATATATATATATATATATATATATATATATATATATAATGAATTGGACACCAACAAACAATATAGAAACACATCAATGATCACTTACACGTTATTTCTTGATCATTTTGACGGAATTATGCTCCGTCTTCATCGGAAGATAGATAAGTAATGACTGCTGGAATAGTAGAGGCGAGGGGTGCGAGAGAAAGGGAAGGGGGCCAGGGGAAGGGGAGAACGGGAGGCGGAGGCGGGGTGAGAGGAATGGTTGGGGAGAGGAAAGGGAGGGGGAGGCTAGAGGGGAGCGGTGATAGGGAAGGAGGGAGAGGGAGGAGGTGGAATTGACACAAAATCGGAAAAGAAAACAATCTGCTCACCGCAACTATTGCTACATCCGAGACCCAGGTTTCAACTTACAAAGCCGTGATCAAGACCCTGCAAGTCGAAACAAAGGCCACGTACACCAAAACTCATGCGGAAAAACATAGTATTCAACTCTCCGAGTAGTAGTAGTAGTTTTTAGGGGAGGCGACCGACAGCTAAGGTCATTTGCGCCATAGGGGATGGACAGGAAAGGATGAAAGGGTGGAGAGAAACCCGGCGTCGGCATTAGCCTACTCTTTACGAAAGGCGCCAAGGGGTCCGCAGCTTAACGTCCCATCCGACGGACGCCGTACTCACTCAAAGTGCCCTCCACAAAGCACCTCAAGTAGGGATCGAGATACCTCTGAAAAATATTCAACACCGCCGGGATTTGAACCCGCGCCCTCAGGGTGGGAAGCCAGTACGTTAGCCCCCGCACCATCTCGATCCCCTCAACTCTCCGGCATGCATCGCTTCCACAAAGTAACAATTTTAGGCCATTCCCATCAGTGAACGACATTGAGGCCCGGATGACGATAGGCCATACAGAGGTATATGAATGCTATTTCAAGAGTTTTTAATTCTATAGGGTTATCGGATGTGGGAAGGGGCGCTAGGACGGAAACATTGTAGCACTGGTTGAAAGGGGTATTATGATGGGAAGCATGTTTGGGTATGGGGAGACCCGCGGGCGGGGCGGAGGGATTGCACGAGGCTCGGTGGTTGTTAATCCTAAGATACAGGGGTTTGGAAAATTGGAATTTAAACAGACTGTTAGCCATCCCCCTTTCCAAAAGTAATTTTGCTAAAGAACTCAAAACGATTAAAGGTTTAGCATTGAAAAATGGTTACCAAGAAAATTTAATTGACAAAATGCTACAAAGAAAATGTTCCTCCAAAGCATACAATCTTTTGTTCAAACCTATTAATAGGGAGGAAATAGGTTACAAATGGTGCAAACTCCCATATTATGGTATAATTTCACAGAAGTTAGCCATCCTTTTTCCTAGAGAGAAATTTCGAATAGCTTTTTATTATAATAATAACTTAAAATCATTCTTGAACAACACTAAAGACAAAATATGTACGCAAAATAAAAGTGGTGTGTATAAGTTAACTTGTGGGGACTGTGGTGCTATATATATAGGTCAAACGGGGAGGTCATTAAAGACACGGGCGGAGGAAAATAAACGCTGTTTTAGAACTTGTGACCTAAAACAATCGCACTTCGCCAAACATCTATGGGAAGAAAACCATGGGAGTGATTTCAACCCAGAACTGTTACACTAGAGTGAAAAAGGAATGAGGATGGACAAGTGGGAAGAACTTGAAATCAGAAAGAAGTTAAAAACGGGTCATTTGGTTAATGATTCATTGTTTGAATACCTCTCCCCAATCCTGGAAGTACCCCTTTCCCTCACAGATAGACCCGACAAATCCCCCCCCCACTCTAAACCAACCAAGCACCTGTCCTGACGCTTAACACCCCTCTTCCCCCTCCCCATCAACGCCAATCCATTTTCTTTCGCCTCCTCCTCGTCCCCCTCTCTCAACCATCCCTCCTCTCCCTCATGATTGGCATAGAAGTGGACTGCGACTGATTTATTTTGTACCTGATGATGACGCTTGAGCGTTGAAACCGGTTGTACGCTATTAAAGGACAGCAGTGGAAAGTTACTTGGTATCCTTAATTTCACACACCCGATTGTTCGCGAAAATTTCGTACATCACAAATCGTGTGCAAGTTAGCCACCGAAAATACTTACCGGCCAATACAAAGAGCGAACAAAGAATGTTGAGTGGACGAGCGCTTTTGGGCCGATATCGTCCAGACGGAGATTAGACATGGCAAAAATTTCCCCTTCCCGCACTTGAAACAACAGTGGCTTCGTAGGTAACGGTTTGGGGACGAGGAGGGAGGAACCTGAGAACTTCTATGCCGAGGTATTAGACGGTTCAATGTTACGAAAAGGGCTTGCAAGTGAACATCGAATATTTAGAAGATTGAAGTACATTTGTAGAAACACTGTCAAAACATTTTTAACGAGTATGATTTAAGTGATCAAAATGGAACTAATTTACAAAATACACTTATTAATTGAAAGTTATTGTAATCGCTCATGGATCCGTTAAGTCGAAAAAGTCACCAGTTTCTTCACAAGATCAAAACTCCAATAACTATGCCTTTAAATTTCATTTAGGATTTTAACTATTGATTCCACGCAAGGAAGATAAAATTATTCTTCTCCGGTCAGCAATGGGCACTGGTGGTCAATGGCAATTGGTAAAAGAATCCTCATGGGCAACAGGGTCTTACAACAATTTCGACAGAAATACTCGCGTTTTGCATATACGAGGTGTGATTAAAGAAAGACCGCACTGATTTTGTACTTCGCAAATCGTTCAACGGATCAAAACGAGACGCAAAGCGCCATCTAGCGACTTATCTAACGACTAAAACGAGAAGTGTTGCGTTTAAGTCGATTCATTATGCAGCAGCAGCGGTACGTGTCTTAACCTGTTCGTCGCCGCGTGCAACGGCAGCAAGGAAGGAGCTAGAGGAACAGCGTGTGCGCGTGAAATTTTGTTTCAAACTAGGCAAAAGTTCTACAGAGACATTTGGAATCATTAAGCAAGCCTTTGTTAGTGAAGCTATGAGTCGAAAAGTGTTTCCAGTGACAGTCGTTTTAAATCGGGCAGAACCTCGACAGATGAAGATTCGCGAACCACTTCGACAGACCCCAACCACGTCAAATTGGTGCGGGCAAATCGCTGTTTGACTGTGAGGAAGATATCTGAGGAAGTGAACATTAGTTTTGGATCCTGTCAGACAATTTTGACTAACATTTTGGGCATGATGCACGTCGAGTCAAAATTCGAACTGATGAACATAAGACAAAAACATGTGGACATTTGACAGGAACTCCTGGATTGAGCCAATACAGACCCATAGTTTCTTAAAACTATCGTGACCTGTGTCGAAACCTGGGCTTACGGTTATGATGTTGAGACAAAAGCTCCGTCTTCTCAGAGGAAAGGTCCTCTTTCTCCGAGACCAAAGAAAGCTCGCATGTCCCGGTCCAATGTGAAGGTCATGCTGGTGTGTTTCTTCGATTGGCCAGGGCTGACCCATGATGAATACGTCCCTCAAGGTCAACCGTCAACATAGATTTCTACTCAATGGTTATGAAGAGGCCGAGGGTCGTAGTGAGGCGAAAGAGTCCGGGTATGTAGAAACAATGAATGGCGCTTCCACCACGATAACGAGGGGTCACACGACGCTGATCGTGAGTTTTTCGCCAGAACCGGAACTTCCGTGAACCCGCAGCCACCCTTCTCTCCTGACTTTTTTGTATCCAGAGTTGAAATCAACCTTGAAAGGGCGCCGAATCGACTCTATTGCGGACATTAAAACTAATTGTTTGGCTGATCTGAAGAGGATCCTTTAGGGCTGCTTACGAGGCAGGGTTCGAGATCAGGAAGAAATGTTGGCAAAGATGTGTCATCAGCCGAGGCATTTACTTTGAAGGCGACAAGTCCGATTAAGCTGTACCCGTCGAAATAAGTTAGAAAATCATTCCGGTCTTTTTTTATCACACCTTGAACATTACGGTAGTACATTATGTAAGGGCCCTTTTGAGATACGTAACTCAACAGCGATGCCAAAATACAAAAATTGAGTCAAACATTTTACTAAAACAGCACAATTGCGCCCATAATTAATATCGGGCTTAAGAAATATCGTCCGAATCCCATTCCGGCTGTGAAGGAGTGGTGATTATTTAATCTTCCACATGAAACTAATAAGCCTCCTATAGGGGTGAACAATGTGCGGGAGGATGAAAACTATGTTCCCTTTGTTCAATAAAAACAATACCATAACCCATTTCACTATTTTTTATTTAACAATGACAAAACAAGAATCGAGAAGAGGCAACATCACAACAAAATGACATCTGGACTCGTGCCCAGTTTAAAAAGACCCGGAACGCTGCAATGACTGCATGGCGCACCAACATGCCGGCGATGGAGAGGTGCCACTGCCGCTACACGCCGACCAGTTGCCGCCGTAGCTGCTGAACGAGCACCGGCGACATTTGGTCAACAACGGCCACGCAGCCAACGGTGAATGGACAACAAAATCAGCTTTCACAATGATCTCAGAATCTAACGCATCTGGAAGATCATTGTGAAAACCAGTTTCGTCAAAAGAAGGAGAGGTGCAGGGCGGCAATCAGGAGCAGCCGCACCCGAGATGGGACGCCGACGCCACAGCCGAGGAGAAAAAAAAAGAATTTCCGACATTACATATGACGTACGACCATTGACGCCTCTCTAGGCTTCAAATGCACGTCTTTCCTTGGGTTCAATAACTCTCTCTTCGGTTTATTTCCCGCTACCAAACCCAGCGGCTCATTCAAAAAACCTGAAAATGTTGCATTGAAGTACCAATAACACTGCGATCCATCAACTCTTTAACAGTTCGGCTACCCAGTCTGTTCTTTGCTGAGGATAATTACAGCCTGATCGCCTCAAGGATAACCAACCAATCATGCATGCAGAGAGAGGAAGCTTTGTTTCATCAGTCAAGGCATCATTCACACGACTGATTTAATTACCTACATAGCTGTTACGGAAGCGGCAAGAAAAATTTAAGCATCGCAAATATCACACGAGCTTGAAAAAGAAAACCCTTTCCCGCTTGTGACATTTTTAGTGAATTCCCAAGAGAATAACTGCTTACACGTCTAGGTTGTAACTCGCGCCGTAACACTTTGACCAGATTATTCCACCTAGTCGCAATGCCTCTATTGACCCGCACTCTTCATCCATGTAAATGCAACGCTCGTTAACCATCGCTCAAAGGGAGTGACGTAGGTACATGACGTGTCGGCAGCACGAAACTTATCTCCTTTTACAAAAACCCAGCTGCAAACTTTTAACGACTTCTCTTATGACCTCTTTTCTTTTTAGGGCTCAAGACGTTCATTTTTTCATTTCGTTCGCAATCTTCGTCCTCCCTAAGGCCTCGGAGCGAGTAGAAATAAGATCAAGCCCTTCGGAAGGGTTCCGTATCTGCCGGGCGACAGGGGTCGCCGCCGCCCGAGGGGAAGCGGTCAACTTCGGAGGGCTGGGTCCAGGGATGGCGGGGGAGAGGGCAAGAGGAAAGCGGGGGATCCATGGCAACTCGATATGGACACACCATGCCGTTTTGGAATAACACGCTAAACGGTCCGGAGATGAATGAATGAAAACAGATGAACATCTGAACGCGGAATGTTCGAGAAGAAGATACGACTGGCCCCGCCCCCGCTCTCCCAGCCAGAGGGGAGGCAGAGTTTATTATCGCCAGCTCCGGCCTCGGGGTCAATGGGGGTCTTTCACTCGCCCCCAGGAAGTTTTTTTGGTTCGGAAATGGGATACAATAGTTTCCGAGAGACTCAAAATATCCTTTCATTACAATTAACTCCTCAGAAATCTCGCTCGCGGTGAAAAATGAGACGAAAATCCAATGGTCGTCGAGGACTACGCACGGGGTTATTCTGCAAAACACACTAGTGACTAGCGGCACTACTCCTACAGCAACTTCGTTTCCCGGAAATGAAATTGCAGCACTTGATACGAAGATTTTTTGGAGTTAATCGCAACATTTCTCGTCACTTGGACTCGACATCGGGTAACACACGGAATCCTGTGCACCCTCTATAAAAACGCGTGGATGTCGCTTCGCGTGCCCTCCAAATGTCGTCAGGGTGGGAGAGAGATCAGGGTTCGCATCTACTACTCCATTAGTCGTCTGAAAGAGGGTCTCAGGAAGGCGCAGAATCGTCGGAAAATATCAAGGAGACGGGAAGGATAATTGATGAAACATTAATAGGCAGTATCTTGCACAATATTATAAATTACGAATACGAATTAGTGCAAGTTAGAAATTAAATGTCTTATTAGCGAGGAATACTCTTAGCATCAGTATAAATCCTGAATACAATTTGATATCATCGGGTTACTAACAAACAAGTTCGTCAACAGTTTCCTAGAAATTAGTAATATAAAAAAATTGTTCTCAATTTTCAATAAACCACGTTAACTCAATGAATAAATACCCGTGCGGTTATGCTCAAAGGGTGGAACGAAATTACGAAAGCGCAAAACCCTAACAAATACAGGATGTAGACCATTATCTTGGCTCGGGAGATTTCCTGCGAAGTTTTATAAAAGGGTCCACAATCCCTCACGCAGCCGCAGAGCACTAGTTCAGATGCGGTGCGAACGGAAACAAGACGTCATCAATGAAGGGAATGACAAAACGTCAAGCTTGTAAGGACTGACCCCGGTGAAAGCGAATGGTATGGTATGGTCTCCCACCGGATCATAAAATGCATGCGAGCAAGTCAAAAAAAGGAACAGTAAAAACCGTGATAAATCAGGAAGAAAGGAAACTAGTCCGTCATGGGATGTTCTCAAATATGCTCTGTAGGCAGTCCCGTCCCTCCTCCAATCTCCCCCCCCCCCCCAAATTTAAACCCATTCTCGGGGGAGCTTTTGAGGGGGCGGGGAGGGCGTGAGTTAGGGGGCGCCGAGCTCCCCTGGCGGCGGGAAAGAGTCTCCCTCCGGTGAACGAGTGCATAAATAAACCCCACTCAGAGAAGTGCTGGGGGACGAATCGTCGAGAGGAAAAAAACCTTAACACACGCGAGTGGCGCGATGCAGGGCGAGGGCAAAGGATGGCCACTGGAAGAAATGGAAAAGCTTGGAAGACCGATGAATAACAACAAACAGCAGGGGAGAAGGCAGGGAGGAGAAATATTAAATAGAGAAATTAATCGAAAGCGACCAAGGTTAGAATTCGGAGCGGCAACCCACCGGCACCTTAGTACACAAATGGCACACGTTCGAGTTGGAGAGCAGAAATGATTTCCGAGCCAATCCTGACAGTAGGTAAAGCGTTAAGCAAATATTTACCAGGCAAGTTCTACAATCAGACAGACTATAACTATTAAGCAGTGTAAAATTAGAAGGAATACACAGTGAAGGTCTTTGAAATAGAGAATGCAGAACAAGCTACGTTAAGTATTATGATGAGAATGAGGTACCTGATGATGACGCCGAAGCGTTGAAACCAGTAGTACGAATAAAAATTGTGTGGAGGTTACAAAGTATTTTCATTTAAACGAACATGAACCTCCACAAAGTTGAGCCCCAGACCATAGAACTCATGAGAATGAGGAGTGAAATGAATAAATTGAGTAGTGTGGATTGGCAGTGTTTGGAGAATAGTGACGCCAGGAATGAACACAGGATCCTGTAAATGCAAGGAAATTCAACAATAAAAAGGATGCACCTGGAAGAATGATTCAGAATGACTAGGAAAACAATGTCCCACATTTCTACGCTTTGAATACCCAACTTGAGGGTTTTTACACAGATATTCCCCGTCCTGGATTCCTCAACTTCCAGAATTTAAGGATAACAGGCCAAAACATGACTAGAAGAAAGAGAGAAATGGTCAAGGGAACCTGCTTCAGCATGCCAAATTCAGCTTGAATAATGCCGAGAAGAGTGAGTTGCATAGGAACAGGCAGAGCTGTGAAAGATATGCTCTGAGAGCTGGGAAAGTTTAAGTATTAAACAGGACAGACTATAAGAGGCTAGCCAGTTCAGAAAGGAAGTGAAAGACTACAGTAATCCGTGAAGAGCTAGCATATCTCTGGGTGTGTGCGCAATCTGGTCAGATAGCATTATCAAGGAGTTGAATGTTTACGGCTATCACTAAGTTAAAGAATGTTAGAATCAAACAACAAACCAGGAATGGTCATTCAGCATGTGCCTAGCCATTTCATGAAAGTTGGGCATTAATGAATTGAATGTATTATCTGCTTGCCTTTTATTTCATACATCTATTTGACCTGAAACACAGGCAAGGTTAAGAATGTTTACCTATGACTGAAGGCAGAAAGGACAGTACGAGTTAGAATTGCATGCTGGACCATGGGTTCCAAATTATACAAAAAAACTAGAATAGGAAGGGCGAGAGCCCCAGGGCTCCACGCCTAAAGATAAACTGCATAAGTACGCAAAGTTCTGATGGATGTTATGCAAGAAGGGGGAACAGTGCACTGTTGTGTGACACTCCAGCTCAACCGCGAAAACCGCAAGCTTACAATTCAAGCATACAAAATTTGATGCACAACCAAATGAACTAGAATTCGAGAGAAACACACAAAACTCTTAGTATGCAGAGTATCTGTACGAGAGAGGGCTAAAATTAATGAGATATTCCTGACTAGAACAATAAAAAATTTTATCATGAATAAAAACATGCTCAAAATCGTCCAACAATGAAGGTGTAAGTTATTTACTGCATCACATACATTATATTGTTAGGTATTCTACCGGTTAAGGTAGGTTTTTGGATGGACATAATTACTAATTAAATAACTTGTGACCCCTAGCAAAACACTACATCCTACTCTACATCAGGTCCCTCTTCAGCTCCGAGTACTTTCTTCCTCCCTTCATCCCGTCCAACATCCCTATCCTGTTCCTTCCCGTTCCACGTTTGGCTAACATTCTCCCCTCTATTACAGTCTTCAACATCCCACTGCCGGTCAACACCCCCTTCATCCACTTTTCCTGCCTCCATAGGATTTCTCCCAACAAATCCCCTCTCTTCGCCCACCATACCAAGTACTTCCTCATTTGTTTTCTTCTGTCCATTTCACCTTCTCCATTCTTCTCCACACCCACATTTCAAAAGCCTCCAATCTACGTCTATCCTCCTGCTTCAATGACCACGTTTCCGCACCGTACATAGCTACGCTCCATATCAAGGTTTTTACGAGTCTTCTTAATATCCTTACCCAAAGTCCCCGTCATCAACTCCCTCCTCCTTGTGAAAGCCTCTTTGCCTAGCGCAATTTTTGGGGTCTATTTTTTGCCCTCCTATTTAAATGTTTAGCTTATCCCTTTTCTTTCTAGAAAATTGCATAACCTTTGATTTATTAATATTGATTTTCATCCCATACCGGTGGCACAATTTCCAATGCACTAAGCAATGCTTGCAACCCCTTGGCTGACTGACAAACTAAAGCTTGGTCATCAGCAAACCTAACTGATTTTATGAATTCCCCACCCAATTTCATTCCTACCTCCAGTTCATCCCATGCCTCTTTGATCATTTCCTCTACGATACATATAGGTTGAACAACAACGGTGATAATGGGCAACCTTGCCTTACACCCCTTCCTAACACTGCCCATCCGGACTCCCCGTTTCCCATCCACACCTGAGCAGTCTGAGACATGTACAGGTTGCGGATTAGCCTCCTTTCCCTCCAATCTATTCCTATTTTCTACAATGTAGTCATTAGTTTTTCCCAATTCACTTTATCAAACGCTTTTTCGAAATCTACGAAAAAGGCAAATACCTCCTGGTTGTGTTATATATTCCTCTCGATTAATAATCTCATTACTGCAATGGCATCAGGTGTACCTCTCCCCTTCCTAAACCTAACCTGGTCATCCCTTAAGTAATCATTTGCCCTACTCTCTATCCTTTTGTTTATGATCCTGAGAACAACTTTAGCTGCGTGGGATATCAAACTTATCGTCCTGTAGTCTTCACATGATGTAGCCTTTACCTTTTTCGGAATAGGAACTAAAACTGATCTCACAAAGTCTTCCGGCCAGATTCCCTCCTCATAAATACTACGGATCAGCCCATATAGCCTCTTCCTCCCACATTTCCCTAAACATTTCAATAGTTCCGCAGGAATGTTATCCAACCCCACAGCCTTATTTAGTTTCATCTCCCTTAATGTCCTTTCTATCCCATCGTCTTGTATGCCTGGGCCTAAGCTATCTTCCTCTACGTCATATTGCTTTTCAATGTCTAACTTTGTTGGTCGAAGTTCATTACTATACAGTTCTTCTATATACTCCTTCCATCTCTCTTGGATCTTTACTGGGTCAACTATTACCTTACCATGTATACATATAAGGGTATGAAAAAATCTGAAGAGAACCATGAACACAACAATTAACACTTAAGACATGATCATGATTACATGTTATTCAGCGTTTAATCTCTATACACCAGGAAAAAGATAAAGGCAGGGTAAGATGCCAAGAGATAATCACACATCTCAAGTATGGGGAAACTATGAGTTGTTAGCGTAAATAATTAACTGTTAGCTAACAAATGTAGAATGAAACAATTCGCAGATCAATTTGACATTGCAAGGGATAAACGCTTGGATCTGTGAAAAAAAAGTTTAGAGGTAGGCATTTGAAATGGGTGACTAAGTGGAGAAACCCAACGGAAAACATTCTAGAAATATTAGTAATACAATTCATAATTTACTTCATCAGCCTCCACGTTAAGGTACTCAACGCCAAGAAATCACAAGATAAATTATACGAAGAAAATTCTAGATTTAATTAGCAAAGGGTCCAAGTCTTAGACATCCATGCGACCATCTAGGACTAAGCCCGACCCCGAGGGAGTGCTGAGAGCCATTTTGGCCTGCGACAGCCTTCAGGAGAGCATGGCAGTCGGCCAGGACGATCGAAGAGGCTGCCTCCGAGGCAGATGTCACCACACCCTAATTGCGCATAAATTAAGCATTGCATTCCAGAAGTTCAACCAATTGTTAATAGTCATTAAAAAATTTGTTACATAGTTTCAACATTTTCATAATGTTCTGTAAACATTGAGTGAGAGCTCTCCTAAAATGGGATGCACATTATTTGTTAAATAATACTAACAAGAAGTATACCCTAAGTGACAACGTATAGCGGGAAATTTGCATCTTCCAAATCATCTTCATTTGGAGTTTTATCTTAAAGATATCCGATAAAATCCACCAGTATGGGCCTTTCAAAGTGTCCACACTTTTGTTACAATATATCTGCATTGACTGATATGAATTATTTCGGTATTGAGATTCAGTAATTGAAAAGAATCCGCGAGAGGAGCTAAAATGAAAAATTAAAAAAGTTTCAACAATCATATCTCACATTATAAATAACGGATCGAAGCACTTTTCCACTTGATAAAAGTTTTTTTTTTATCTTACCACCAGGTTTTGATGTACTACATGATCAGGTGAGTAGGTAACCTGATGATGATGAAATACATCAAAACCCAGTCGTCAAATAAAAAAAAATTTCATCAAGTGGAAAGTGCTACGATCAGTTATTCATTACGTTCGACTTCCACCACATCACGCCTGAAGCTACTCTCAACCATATCTCACCTTCCAGTGAATATGGAGAAATGCATGCAATAATCAAAGATGGAGAAGAGATTCTCAAGTTGTAAGACGATTCAAATCAAACGTGAGCTTCCGTTGCACTGCAATTCGCTCACTTTCAATTCAGGAGGAGGAAACTAACATATCCAAGCTGGCTATTATACTGCACACACCAAAAATTTTTCTCACCAATGCAATTAAATTGCATTTTAACTCTAACCGGTATTATACGTATATTCCAGAGATTAGCAAAACTTAATTGTTCAATAGCATTCATGCGGATGAAGGAATATGCCAAAAAATTTAGAGACCACTTCATTATGATTTCAAATCATAATTACTTCACTTGGGTTACAAGCTCCATCTCTTACAGAATTGTTCAAAATTCACCCGTATCAAGAGGTGGTACACTCAAGTAAGGGAATTTAGTTATTTTAAATTTTCCCTTCCTACAATTAAACAAAGAACTAACTTGCTGACTATCATCTATTAACTAATCAACCATACTTAATCTATCATAAAATGATAACTTTATTTTCGGGAAAAATCTAAGGTGGATTCCAATGCATTATTTTGTTAAGCATTCCAAGCATGTGAGGGGAACTTAGAACACACACACACCACCACAGTGCTCCCAAGCCAGCTGAACCACCCCACTGGGGACCAATTAGAATCCAATATGTTGGCAGCTAAATATGCGAACTATTCCCTTTCAACTATTAAATAATCATGTACTCATCTTCCAAACCAAAAGCAATCTGGCTTTTGGAAAATACAAGTCCGTGGAAAGGGAAAGCATTCCACTCAACGAAACACACTCGTCATTAAATTGAAAGGTGTCAACCTATCCCCCCCCCCCCCCCAAGTGCCCTTATTCCCAATAATGTACATACACCACATAGATTATCACCATTCAATGACCAGCCAAATATTGAAATGAAATTATTGATATCGTAATTCCACACACTTCATTTAAAAACAAGACCCAGGTATCGCCACTTCAGGGATGACGTTACATGTCGTTCATGACAATCATGACATTCAACATCTAAAACCTGGCTCTCGCTTTTAAATGAAGTGTGTGGAATTACGATATCAATCATTTCATTTCAATATTTTATGCTAATTACATAACCATATGATGGAGACAACAAATTTCATGACCAGCCAAATATTCTTCGACAATTTAAACACCATCTATACGTGACAATAGCGAACTACAGTCATTAAACCCTTGTACTCCCCCATTTTGATTGCTGTCAACTAACATGAACTAAAAATACAACAATGAGCATGTAGGAATTATGGGTGCAACTAGATGTAAATGGAAACATTTCATTACGCATCAAGCAAAGCCGAAGAGGTCAAACACCATCATGCACATTTCCTCAAGGTCTCACTTTTAGAGCTATGCCCACTGTACCTATAAATAACCATCACATGAAAAATTGATATCCCAAATTAACCAATTCACCAAAAGCCTGCACCTCGACAGTCAACTCACGGTTCTCCATAGTCGGAAGACCAAACATGGAACTCGTACGCCCACAAAAAATAAAATAGTACATTAGGTTTTCATTTACAAATAAATTCTATCATTAAGAATAGCAAACAAATATCTTGCGCATAAATATGTCTCAAGAAATTAAATCAAATTATCAAAGTCTTAAGAGGCAAAGGCCTCTTCACATAAACAATATTAACCCAGAATCTGAATTTTGTGAGTTTAATATCACTATTCAAGCCTTCATTA
Source organism: Hetaerina americana (assembly GCF_022747635.1). Taxonomy (NCBI): domain Eukaryota; kingdom Metazoa; phylum Arthropoda; class Insecta; order Odonata; family Calopterygidae; genus Hetaerina; species Hetaerina americana. The sequence goes on from NW_027286732.1 coordinate 409,911, forward strand.
TGCAATTAATATTTTAGTCCACACATGTTGTTTGAAAATTGGCTCTTTTCTTTTTGGAATGTGGTTATAATATGTAGAAAACATTGTTAATGTATGACATCTCCCGACCTCAAGAGACCTGCGCTAAATTAAATATTTAACTACCGACAAAGCCTCTGCTCTCAGAGAGTGTCATTCTTTCAAGGAGTAGGGATTGCCAGAAGGACTCAACTCTGAAGGGCATAGAGGATGCTTCAAGGCTTTCCGTTGCCACTCATTGTATTCCAGCAGTGAAAGCACTTTTCTCCACCCAAGTACATCTTGCATCCCTTGCACAAATGACAAATGCTCTGAGCGTTCCTCCCTTCCCATATCACCTAGTTCCCACATTTATACGATGCCCCACAATAGGAATTGATTCCCAGAGTCACACCCAGAACAGACAGTGGGGCAATGAGCTACACTCATAACACTTTTCAATCATCATATAATTTACCACTAATATTTCGTCCAAGAAATTTTTTGTCCTTTATAGGGAAAGACATCAGCCTGCTCTAATGCTCAAAGATGAGAAGATTGTTTAACAATTTATTATATCATAATTCAAACTCTTATTGGCCAGAACCAGTTTAAAATTTTAAAATTACAATATTTTTTTGGATAATACATGTGATTCTAATACTGCCAATGAAGTGTGTACAGTAAGTTAAACAACAGATTAAAGATTCAAATAACCTTTCGTTTTCCTTGCAAAGGCTTCCGCAGTTCACATCCACAAATTCTGAAAAGCACAGGGGATAATTAAGCAAATACATCCTGTGCGTAGCCTACGCTCCCCTCTATTAGGGACCTCATCACTGCTTTGGCTTCACGTGGGCCCCTAACCTCCCTGAACCAAAGTGATCACCATCTACGTCAACATTGCCCTCCAACCTCTCTTTGATGATCCCGAGAACCACCTCATGAGAAATCAAACCTCATTCTATATTTAGCCCATTAAAACTACTCTTTCCAAGTTTTCCCAGGCCTTTAAGTAGTTCCACTGATATGTTATTCATTCCCAAGGTATTATTTGATTTTAATTCCACTGATACATATAAATCAAGTATGCCTGGAAGCTAACTATTCTCATGTACATCATATTCTCTTTTCTACGTCTAAGCTGGCTGGGCTTTAACATAGAGATCCTCAATGTATTCTTTCAGTCTCTTCAATCATTTTCATCCCTGGATCAATCGACTTTTCCAACATCTTTGATAGTGAAATAAGGACAATTTGCACTTTTCCACAGTTTATTTAACGTACGACGCGTTTCAACTCACAGAGTCATCATCAGGTACAAGACAGTCTTGTACCTGATGATGACTCTGTGAGTCGAAACGCGTCGTACGTTAAATAAACTGTGGAAAAGTGCAAATTGTCCTTATTTCATTATGATGAACTTCCACGACCTCAAGCCTGAATCTGTTGAACTTATCTTTGATAGTGTGCACAGATTTTCCCTTCTCACTTCTTCTCATGTCTATTTACCTTCCTGTACGGTGCAACAATTGCGCCCTCATTCTGTAAGCCTTCCACATCCCGGTGCCTCACACATCATGCTACCCTTTCAGCTTCACCAACTCAATCCATTATTGTTGTACTTGGTGCTTTCTCAGACCCAATGTGTTTACTTGCTATCATTCCCTCCTCTCACCTACGCTTTCAATCACATCATCTGTAATCCATTGTTTCCTTGTCCTTTTCCTATTTAGTGTTCCACTAGTTTGGTCGTTTCAACATCCCTTTCTTGATATGCTCCCCTTACTCTTCTGCTGTCCCAGATGCCACCGGTCCTGCTCACCTCTTCCACTTCATTTGGCACCGCTCTTTTAAGACACCGTCAATTCTACATCACATTTTCACAACTCTCTTCCCTCTTTCGAGCCTTGTGAATCTGACATTAAATCCATTGAGTTAAATTATTAACCGAATCTGCATTTGCACCCACGAATTTGTGCCAATTATTGACACTTCACAGATCTGAATGTAATCATGATCACTTCACAGATCTGAATCTAACTGGTATCCCTCCGAATCCATGGAATCGGCATTTCTCATCTACACACACACCGAGGGGGGCGTTCAAAACAAGTTATTGCCAGATGTCTGAAAAGTGAAAACTTAAAATGGCAAAAATCATTAACTCTGAATCACTCTTTATATCCGTAAAAAAAAAACTCTGCAATCCACCCTAAGGTCACTTTGGTAGGTGATGGTTATAGTTCACCCAGCACCAAGCACCATATGCACAGCATGTGAAATTCACACATCATGGTAAGGGGTCCGTTCCTTTCCCTGTGCCGGCTATATTTTCTCAGGAAGATCTGGTACCCGAAAAATGGCATAGCTTGAGCGGAATTGAGGGTGCCCGAAGAGGCTTGAATCGGGAATCGAACCTGGGCCATCCAGTCAGTAGTCCAACATTCTACCCCCTGGAGTATCGCAAAACCCTTTATTCATCCATGCATTCCTAAATATAAATTTCAACATTTCCTCATCAATTGAGCACAAAATATTCATTAGTAATGCAGACAAGGGCGAATGTGTAAAAAATGTCATTAATAACAACACAGAATTGAAATTTATAAAATAAGCGGACATACTTGAGCATGAATGTGTTTCAAGAAGTGATGATGGAAACCAACGCAAGAGAGCGGGTGGAGTAGGAGAGAAGGGAACAACAGGCCATCACAGGTAACAACAGGATATCACACGGTAAGCCTCCGACTTCAGAGGAGCAGTATTACATGGAACGAATTTGACAAGATAGTCTATTTAAAGCCATTCCCTCTCATTTCTATCCTTCCTGACCCCAAAATTACCTTTTCTTTCTTTTAACAGACGACAAATGCTAATACCTGCCATAGATTTCCAAAATGACAAAAGACAAGGGCAAATTTCTTATGGAAATTCCAAAAGTACGTTTGACTATGAAGTATTTGATACTTCACCCTTGGACTAAACCTGTAATATATGAAATCACTGCGTCCAATTATTAACTTTATAAGTGATATTTATGAAAATGAAAACACTAGAAGGCAGCCAGGATGATTTGTTCAACTTGGCAACTTTATCAACTACCATAAAATAAAACTTGTGTGAAATGAAGTTTAGTCAATAGGGTTACACAATTATTTAACAGTACAGAGAATCAACTACGTACTCCCTTCACTAAGATAATGATGATGAAGGAACAAGGAATGGAGAGTTTAATAGCAAACAGCATCCCCCCCCCCACACATCATGTGACACAGGTGGGACAAATTTAGGACTGCCATCAATTAGTCAACTAATACAGAAATTACACTGAGGGACATCATTAAAATCTTAACCTTTACATTAAGTTTCAAAACAAAATATTTCATCCCTTTACAGTACTTCACGAATTTGAGTTCACTGACAGCACAGTGATGAATTTAACCATTGAATTTCGCTGATATTTTCATTTATTATGCCATCCATGTTTTCTTTTAAATTATCACATATTCAAATGGAGATATCAGCCACACATTCCACAGGATTTCTCAGTTCAATTCGTCTTTAAGCTTAGATATAATGTGCAATTAGATACACTATTTTAAATACAGTCAATAACATTTACTTCTACAGAGGAATACATAGATATCACATGACGTGAAATTATTTGAAGAATCGATGCAACAAAATTAAATGAAAAAATTCAATCAAGGAAAACGAAGTTCTTTCAGTTAAGTTTATATATTTCTATAGAGAAGCTACATAAGCTGAAAGAAATTCTTTTATCTTACAGTCTACGGCAACTTCCCCTCTCTAAACTATGCCATTTAAACCCTATTTCCTGGTTTTATAGCTTCATGACACACTTACATCACATGTATTTCACGTGTATTCAAAAACTAAAGCTGTTCTAAAGGTAAAATGTTTACTTGATACAGACAAACATGGTCAAAATAGTTAAAATATTAATATTAGAGTAGTTATGGAGAACAATAAAAAACATTACCACATACATAAATGTCCATGCAAAACAGATCAGGCAGCTGCTGCCCTCAATAGCATCCAGAGCGCTGCCTCCAGAGCGTCATCTCAGTGCGCAATGACAAAGTAAATCTGAGACATCTGGAAATAAATATAGATATATGAATCAAAGAGGTATTTTTCATTTTTAAAACTGAAAAAATTCATTCCTTGATAGAAAATTCTAAATGGAGAGGACTTAAATTTAACTATTATTTTCAAGTTTTTTTAATGCAGCTGGCAAGTCCATTAAATGGTCCAATTTCCAAATGCAAAACTGAAAAATGTTATTACCCAAGAGGCCAAAGAAATTTGAGGCAGTAAACTTCTCCATTACAAAATCATGCCCACCCACTTCCCATCTCCAATTCCTCCAAATAGCTCCACACTACCACATGAACCTCCCAAGATTAATTCACCAAAGAGAGAATGCATAAAAGGCAGGCACCCCTTAGCTATGGATTCACATTCATGCGAGTGGCTCAGGTGCCGAGTTGCAAGTGCCTTTCAATTATTAAAATGGGCAGGATTTAAATTAGCAATCTTAGCCACAAAAGAGATTCTTTGTCGTCCAATTCGGGCACCTCAATCTCCCTCGCGCTCTCAAAACTTGAAAACTCTTAAGAAACAATCATATGTCACAGAGGGAATGCTGCAAACAAGTTTAGGATTTTTACATAAATCAAAGAATTCAAACCAAAAGCAACAATACGGAGCGATGGCATCAGGGTGTGTCTCTCTTGGTGTGCCACATCTTTGCAAAATAATGATGCAAGTGCATTAAAATTTATAAAAAGTTTTTTCAGATAAATGCTAAATAAAAGGAACAAATTATTTCCAATCATTTAACACTGCAACGACAGCAAAGCAACATTTTTCCAAAACAAAAATTGACAATTGTTAAAATAAGTGGTAAACTTAAGTTTTGATGGAGCAAGGACAAGAAACTCAGGACTTACATGTTCAACCAAACATTAACTAAATTCCTAAAAACCCGATACATAACAAAACATTTTTAACTCCGCACACTTTCTTAGACTCTTGCTCATTCCATTCAAAGTCATACTCCCTTAACCTCCATAACCCAACACTATTTTCCTTCAGCATGATCGTTAACATTCCACTACCACTCAAGAACATCCACAGAATTAATTGGTGCACAAAGGATACGGCAGGTGAACAATTTTTCATAAACAGGATTCAAGAATGTTTTCAATATCCAGTCAATAAAAATTGAGTCATTAACTAATGGGGAGAGTAATGCAAGTTTTGTCCCTATCTCAAATGGATGTGAACCTTAATGAAGTTATTCTATTGTTCCAGGCTTCACTTCGTGGAAGTAATTAATATCCATTACTAAAAAAGAAAGAAAGAAAGACTCGTACTTTTCCACAGATTTTATTATACGGTACTTTATAATAAAATCTGTGGAATAATAAATTGGAATTAAAAGAAAAAAAATGAAATAAAAGTGGAATTTATAATAAAATCTGTGGAAAAGTACGAGTCTTTCTTTCTTTTTTAGTAATGGACTTAATGAAGTTAACCACGCAGGATGATAAATGGTAGATAGCATGAATTATACGAATTACCCATTAATGTATTCAAGAGGCCCTATCATCAGCAACACTGTCAATAGCAGAAAGATTCTTCACTTGCAAGTACATTCAATTATTAGGCTTGAGAATGTCATCAGATAGGACCCAGAACTTGGGAGATTAGCAGCACTCCCTAGAATGCATTTCAAAGGCAAACAGAGCTTGCCAATTAGGACCTAATGTTATCCTGGCCTACAAAGTAATTATTTTATAAGAATAAAACCCATCTTAAGAGACATTATAAGAATGAGACCTTTTCAAAATTCAATTCAGATTAAGCAACTGTGTGAATGAGGTCAGTTTCCAAGCTTGATTTTTAATCAAGTACATACATGAATACAATTTCAAATTATTCATCGAAGAAAACCTCCAAATCCACAGGTGTCAAAATTTATCGATGACGCGAAAAGGAAAACAAAACACTACAAGGATGTATTTTGATCAGCTTCATGCAACCAGGTCTTTACACATATTCATCATAACTATCACAACAGTCAATTGAAACTTTGTTGTAAAATGTCAACATCCAACTTGTGCGCGCACATAATAATAGTTTATTCGTGAACTCATGCCTGGAAAAGTTTTTAATTTGAAAGGTTAATATCACCACACACTGATTTACTGAAATGCCACCCACATCCATGAAGAAATTCATATGAAAGCACCAAATAGAATCACAAATAGATATTAACACTCCAAGTTAGTCCTGAAACATGTTAATTTAAATTAAATTGAGCTTCCCTGATAATTTGTAGGTGAGATTTGTGGAACTTAACAAGAAATGCTGACTCTTGCTGACTTTTCTTATTTTGAATATATTATAAATCTCTGCATACATTACTCTATAAAAACAAAAATTAATGCATCAAAATATCCCATGTGAAGTGAAACTAACAGTGAAATCGAATATTTTATTGGAGAAATGGTATTTAATATTTTTTCAATACTATCAAAAAAGTACTGAAAATAAATCAACATTTAATGACAAGTTCCTTAAATTAAAAAGCCATTAAAACAGCAGTTTTTAAGAAAATAAATTAAAATAAATCTGTAAAAATAGCCATTTGAAAAATAACTTCCCTCATCACTGAAAAAGCTATTATACACAGCATAAAAATATTATATTACTGCAGAGATTCAAAAATTTTAAAAATTAATTTTTCAACCATTTATTGCAGGTTCAAATATTATAAGTCTCCGCCGGATTATAAACCTTATAAAGCGGAGGTGAAAAAAATAAGAATTACTATGCAAGGCTAAAAAAATTGCATCAACACTCTCGCTACAAAATACAAAAACCAAAAACAAAGTTATCAGCCCAAAGGTCTGTTAGGCCCGTGTTGGTAGAGTTCATTAAGCACTAAGTATGGTGTGTGAAATTCACACATCAGGGTAGGGGGGCCAGTTCCTTTCCTTGTGCCGGCTATGGTTTCCCAGGAAGATCTGGCATCCAAAATAATCACACAGTTTGGTTGGAGCCCAGAGAGACCATTCCTGGAATCAAACCCGGGACCTCCGGTCAGTAGTCCAAAATCCTCTCCCCTGAACTACCGTGACCCACACACTAAGATATAAGAACACAATAAACCATTGACTGTCAACCAAAGAAAGTTACATCCACCACTGCATTTCTTCCTACACCACAGGAGAGCCATTATGCACTATCTATCTACTTGATAACACAAAAAATACTTGCGAATTTTTTTAAGTTCAATCGATAGAATAAGTGATGATAAAAAGTGGCTTGTTTAGAGAACCAAAATCATTGCTAACTTATGGTGAAATAGTATTCACAGTAGGTGAAATAAGCATAATAAATCCCAATTGCATATGAATAACGTTTTCCTTACAGTAAAAATATTCTTTGCAGTATAAAATGAGGCTAGATAAAAAACAAACCATTGAGTGTAAATGCTATTATTTTACGGCAACAGTTACAGTGTTCATGAAATGGAAAGTATAAAATGAAATGCTTACATCCAAAGCATGGAGAGGCATTATCTTGATGAAGAGCACCAACTGCATGTTAACTCAAATCGGACTGTTTTCCATCTCAACACTGCAACAGAAGCCACCTTGCCAAAGAGCACCACTTCGGTCTGAAAATAAAATATTTCATCGCTTTCAAAACTCATACTTTTTAAAACATGAACCACCACCCAGAGTCTAAAGGATACAAAATAAAATATCCATCTTAAAAAAACTGCAATGATTGCAATTCTATCTCAAGAAGATTAACAACTTTTTTTCTTCCATTGGAGTGATACCATCGGAAAAAAAGACAGCTCTTCCCCAAACATAAGTACGTGGAAGAACAAAGTATTTTCTTGTCTGATATGAATCGCTTCCACAAAGTGATACTTCCTCAAAACATTCTATTCAGGATATTGATATCACAAGTGCATTCTCATGTTGGACTGAAATGTTGAATTTATAAGCCAGCAAGAATCAAATAAGAGTAATAATTTGACAATTAATATTCTAACTAGTACTCCAGCATTACTCTTGGGAGAACTTATAGCACTCATCACATGAAATCCTAAGGACTCATGTAAGTTAGGTAAGCCTTGGAGAAAACATGCTCTAGTGGTGATTGCTGGGGATAGACGACATTTTAAGGCGAAATGAAACTTCAGTATTGTGACAAAGAGAAATGTCAACTACTACCTCACAGATCATGGATTACTAGACACGCTTATCAGGGGAAAATGGGTTGGAAATTTTAGAAAGCATGTCGACAAAAAAATACATAATTGGCATGCTGGTCATGACATAAATATGGATGAAATGGAGAAGGTATATCAATGTAAAGGAACAATTAAACCAGCACACACAGAGGTCAATGCCAGTCGCGGGTCAAATAAATGAAAATTGCAAAGAAGCATACCTGAAATTCTAAATCTCGGCCAACAGCAAAGGCAACTCCGGTGCCCGGAAATCTGAAATTTCATGAAGACAAACAATGAATTTCAATTAACATGAAAGACATGACATATTTGACGAAAATTTTAGACAAAATGAGTGACAAATGGCAACGACTTTTTAACTTTTCATCTTGTCTTGACTTTATTACTTGTTTCAATGATTTTCATATTTTAAACAAATGCAGTCTCGAAAGATGTGTCATTAAATCGTTGACATATCGTGCGTACTTGCAACAAAATGTTGAATAAGGTCGTGAAACGTGTGGATGTGATTGGACTATATTCTGTTATACGACCAAACATAAGGTATCAATGAAAATTAACAAGCATGCGACAGTTGGATCCAATTTGTCTATTCAGAATTTCAGTCAGCCTGAACCACTACCAACGCTTAATGATGATACATCCACAAAAGAAAGGGAGAGGACTCAATGAAGTGGCAAACAACAAACTCATGACTCACTATTCGTAAAAATATTTCAGGCAAATATGAGTACTCTCTTCGATTCGTTATCTCTCTACATTCATGGAAGAAGGTAGCCTAACGTCACGAGGTTCCATATCCTACGATAAAATGTAGCTCAAACGCATAGTTACTCCAAATTCGACACACTTGGGCAGTGGCATTTCAATCAATGAAAATATCCTTAACACACAGTTCACTATACATACAGGACTTGCATTAAAAATCCTAACTGTTGCAAGTACGAATACAATTAAGCACCGAAATATTTCCAGAAAATAGTTATTAAACTGATAAAGCAATGGCTAGATAGATAAAAGTATCCATACGAGTAATGAAACAAGGGTCAAAAAAGTAATTACTTCAAGACCACGAACCCTCACGAAATAACGTGATTACCACACCACGTGCACACGTTCCAACTTCTTCATGGGTTATGAGCCAGGCACAGGAAAAGGAACACGATAAGCAAATGAATTTCACTCCAACACTAAAAAGAGCCTTTCTCCCCAAGATTTAAGCCAACCGTTCGATCCTGAAGTTTCGCCCACAATTACGGCGACGCGTTCACTTCACCACGTTAACCAGAACTCGTTTGAAACTCCCAGCGACGACCATTAGGTAGCCACGTACCGCCAACTAGCGGGAAACACGTTACACACTATGGATTCCGCGTACAGATGTCGCCACTGACATCCTACTCCGGCATTAGGCATTCGGTGAAGGAGTGGGGGGCAAGCAGGAAGGGAAGTAGGCATTGGGGTGAGGGGAGGGGGCCCGGGAGGGGCGGGGAAGTGGTAGGGGGGGTAAGATGGGGGGGGGGGAGAGAACGGGGTCGTCGCGGGCAAGGTTCATTCAGAAAATTCCTGAGCACAAAAAGCGTGCGCAGCGCCGACGGCGGGGAGGGGAGGAGCAGGCACCCCAAAGCAATAGTAATGTTGTTCATACTTCTGAATTTTTTTAAATCGATAAACACCAAGAAAGACGACAATTACAGGGTACGATCAATATGTACTATATTATTTTGATTTATGCTAAATTGGAGATATCATCGCAAGCGCGAAGAGGATAATTATTATTGGTGGTGTACATATTTTGTTGTCGATACCCGGCATGCATTTCAAATAGACCCGTCATCTTAACATTGTTCCCGCATGATTTGAGCATATCCTGCCGTTGAATATTCTGGCATTTACGTCGCTTTTTTCGTGTGAATGACATAGCTCGGGAGCATGATAGAACTGATTGATATCTGTGTAGAGGTGGAACCATTGGGATTGTGCCGGCATGACCTAACACCCCCCGCCACACACCCCTAAGGGTTTTTATGTAGTCTTAGATTTTGGATATTAAGATTATTCCTGATAAGGCATTGCCAATGTTTTGTAGCATCGGTCGATGTTATATTTCTACTCCTATTTCGGAGGTGCGATGGCGAACGACTTTCAGCTCAAAATGGTTTTCTTAGCAGAAGGTCCTTCATTCCAAATCCCGAGGCTGTTTCCTAGTAATTGGGAAATTACTAGGAAAATGGGAAAGTAATTGGGGAAAAAGTGTATTGTAATGGAAATACCAACTCCAGGCATTTCCGAATTCCACAAATCCCACAAAAAGATACCAGAAAGTCCTTCGCTACTGCGCCCTGCTGATGATGACGAATGAAATGCCATCTCAAATGACTCGCCACCGTATCAGAGCGAACTGACAAATGAAACGTCGGGTTGCGTCAGGAGGAGGCGAAACGATGAAATATATTCTACTGCGTCCCGGAAACGATATGGATAGCTAGGATTCCCACTCGCAAGATGGCTGTGGTTCAAATAAAAGACCAAACGAGCTTTTCTAAATTGAAATTATCTCAATGTATTACTCGTAAGTCGAAAAATGAAAAGCATGAGGGGATTCGCATAAGATAAATCGAGAGAATCCCTCGTAATATGAACCTACGATACGTCGGCACAATACCCCGCGAGAGGACGCGTGGCAGGGAACAGCCACGAATGCCCAAATATTCAACCATGCATTTGAGCATGTCTTAGCAATAATTGAAAAAACTCGAACACATGCATGGATGGCTGTATACATCATGCAATAGTTGGTGTGCTAGATTAAAACATTACATTTTAGTCTTGAAGTTAATATATAGTGGCCCTTTGGGATCGATTTGGTTAGGACTACCGCCGGTGCGAGAGAAGAACGAATACTCGACCTGAGTCTGTGACGGTGTAAGCCTCTTTTTATCAGTGGCCGAATCTGCGACCCCAAAAGAATAATTCCCTCGGCGACGAAATAAAACTTAAACAAGAAAATGCGCACACATTCCACAGTAAAAAACTGCGTCTCCGACTGCCAGTTTCTATCGAACCAAGTGCGCACACCGTAGTGTACTTGTTGAATCACTGATCAGTCTGTGCTTACATATATTTCTTTTTTTTCGGGATTTCATTTTGATTACTGCCCTCAACCATAAAGGAGAAATGACTGAGAAGGCATCACTTCGGTATATTTTACGAAATAGCAGTCTCTCCCCCCCCCCCCCTAAGGTCTCCGTTACATTGTTACCACACCTACTCTGCTTCCGGGAACCATTAGACCCTGTGTAAAATAACAGTGAGACATTCAAAATTTATTTTAATCGCAACCCTGTACAATAAACGAAGCCCATCGCGTCTCGACGACAATCAGGCCGCGAGCAGGTCGTTCTGAGCAAGCGGACGCACGCTCGAGGTGACAAGTGATGTCACCGCATAAAAACGCGGATTCGCAATCGCCATTCGTCCAGTTGGCCTCCGTCCCACGCCATCTCTCTCTCTCTCTGCAATTTCCCATCGCGCGGGTCTACCATCAAGTTTTCTTCGCTAAAGCAAGTGATTAGCTCCGACAAGTAATTCCTCATTCACAACGAATATCATATTACTCCAGGAGATCTCCGTTCTCATCCCCAGAAGGTTTATCGGCATCCCCAAAGAAAGCCATTCCATTGGAATCCAAAAGGATTAAGGATAGACATTTGCCGTCCTAGAAAAATGTACGGTCATGATCCATTTGAGAGGCGAAAACCCTCCCATTGATATTGAAGGCACGTGGGTGAATGGGTCGGAAGGAATGGGAATTGTCTCCGTCGAATGAATGGCGAGAGACTTTTCACGCCCAGAAAACGAAACTTACTCCTGCCAAGATTTCCGGGGACGTCGGTGAGAAGCATTCATTGAGAGTCATGGCGCCAGCCCACCGACTGCTGCAGTCAATGCCTCTTCGTCGGAGCAGCCGTAAGCTCGAGTGCTGGTCATCGCTTTCATCAGTGGCGAGGGCAGTCCGTGTGTCACGCTCACGCATGCACCGCGGACGGTATTCCCTTCGATCTCCAATCACAATCATGTCTCGCTCTGCGCACTTTCTACGTACCCATCATCCAGAAAACGCATCACACTCAATCGCCGGACACGAGTTCAAAATTAAGGTTGACGCGAGGTGATGAGGCTACCTCCCTCAATGCGCCCTTCGCATTGCGAACTCCATGTTGCACGTATTTGACATGAACTGGCCCAGAGTTTCTTCGCAATCAATTAAAATAGGGAGACGCTCCACAACCTCCATGCTGACGGTGGGTCACACAGGTCTTCCTTCGACAATCGAAATCCTTCCATGGTCGTGATTCTCTGAGCGGGAGGCGATAATAATTAATTATCCGGATGAGAGACACGGCGCAGTGAGATGACAGCAGATCGGCTCGTTCGCAATGTGTGGTGCCTCGCTCCATTATGGCCCCGGCCAGCCTCGGGAACTCCGGCGTTCCAGTGCACTGATGCGCAGGCGCCCTTTCAGCGGAAACGGCGTTGCGTAACCGTCGACCACGTGACGCGAGACTTCCTCCGACTCAGAGGGGGGAGGAACTTGGCATCTGCTGGGCTGTGTTCATGAGGAGCGGGCGAGCGAGTGAGTATTTCGCTCGTCTGATTGCGCCCCACCTACAAGAGGCCACGGAGGATGCAGAGATGACGCCCCAATGTCCTTCCACCGGGAGCATGACGTCACCCGGTGGAGGGCCGGTTCGATGGGCCTGCTGGGCAGGTACGAAGGAGGAGAACGAGATGAAACACTTTCGGTTCCCTTCTTTCAAAGGAATTAAAATGGATTAATGACTAATAAATACAGCGAAGCGATGTGATATAACCAGGAAAGTCAGTTGATGCAAAATCCTTGGAAAGGCAGTTCCGAGTCACGGATGTGACACCGAATCAAGCACGCGATTTCGTCGTCAAAGGGATGAGGTTCGTCACGGACAGCCACCGAGTCATCGTGGGCACCAGCCGGTAACCAAGGTCGCCAGTCCGACAATGAGGTCGCCCGCCCCTCGGTGGTGCATGACCGCATCTTCTATACACACACTCTCTCTATACATATAGAAATATATATATATATATATATATATATATATATATATATATATATATGCCGACCCCGGTGGAGGCGGGGTAACGTCCTCGTCTGCCATTCCAAGGGTCGCGGGTTCGATTCCCGCCTGGGTGTTTCCCTCCATCTAGGGCTTGGGTGTTTGTAAATGTGTGACCATTGTTATCGTTGTTAACAGTTCGATGTAAAGGCCAAAATGCGCTGTTTTCGGACTAATACTGAATAAAATAAATAAATAAATATATTATATGCGGGTCGCGGTAGTCCAGTGGGTAGAGTGTTAGACTGCTGACCAGAGGGTCCCGGGTTCGATTCCCGGGCAAGGCACTCTGGGCACCTGCAGCTCCACCCAAGCTAAAGTGATTTTTCGGACACCAGATCTTCCTGGGAAACCATAACCGGCACAGGGAAAGGAACTGGCCCCCCTGCCCTGATGTGTGAATTTTCACACGCCGTATAGGGCTTAGTACTGGGTTATCTCTACCATCACCTACCAAACCGACCTTCGGGTTGATTACTGTGTTTATGGTATACTGTGTATATATATACAATATATATTATACATAAAATATATTTTTATCTATATATATATGTGTGTGTCGCAGAACAATCACTGTTTGGATATTTTATGTCCATATACACACAGTTATGTCTCTTAAAGACCAAATCGGAGAAAAATATCTTTATGCTCCAGCAATTATGCGAGTTGCACGAGCTTAATGACTACTAAGCTCCGTAACATGTCTCCTCAGTTGGAATTGCAATGGCATTCTCGGCCGCCAACGGGAATTCAAAAACCTAATAAGCTCTGGCAATTTTGATTTAGTCGCCCTTCAGGAGACATCTAAAACCGAATCATACACTAAAACTGCCCAATTATACAACATATCGGCGTGACCGCGTCGCCGCCCGCGGCGGTGGCGTGCTCATCGCAGTGAAATCGTCTATCAAACACAAGGCACTTAAAGCGCACGCCCTTAGTACAATAGAATATGTTGGAATACGACTCCCAACTGCCATTGGTGAACTTGACATCTATCCTGTTTACCAACCTCCTGGTAACACTATCTCTTCTGACGAAATTCGTCCCTTATTCCCGAATGACGGACGCGTCATAGCCATCGGCGATTGGAACTCAAAACACGCGGAATGGGGGTGCCGAGCCGCTAATATTAATAGCCGGCGGTTGCATAAAATCGCGAACTCCATCATGGTAGACATCGAAGCGCCGTTATCGGCGACGCACATGGACGCCTGTGGAGAGGAGGATATCCTTGATTTCTGCCTTACTAAAAATTCGCCGATCATCACCACTCCTTCGGTTCTCAGGGACCTCTCCAGCGATCATTATCCGATCATGACTAACATTGCGACCATACCCTATGAGCTACCCCTTTCCTCTCTTACTAAGACCAACTGGAAACAGTTCGTCAACCTTTCCCACGATGCGTTCTCCGCCATCCCAATCCCACACTCCACTTATCCCCAGGACATTGACGCGCATGTCCAAACAATTACGGAAACAATGCAAAATGCGCATGCACTCGCATCGCCTCCATATAGTAAACCTCCCCCACCCTCCAACGCCCTTCCCGATGACATCACGCAGCTCATTAAGCAGCGCAACAAAGCTCGCAGACAATGGGAGAGAACAAGGGATAATGTCTATAAACGGCGTTATAACTTCTTTGCGTCAAGCGAGAAATCAAAAGTCGATTTAACGACCAGTGGAAGGACAAAATCAGCAACCTTTCTTTTGAGGACGGTTCTCTCTGGAAGGTTGCCAGGCAGCTGACCAAGAAAGGCCGCACAGACCAGCCCATCAGGCAAAACAATATTTTATACCACGATGCTAGGGACAAGGCAGAAATCTATCCGACCCCCTTACCCTGATGTGTGAATTTCACACGCCGTCGGGCTTAGTACTGGGTGAACTCTACCATCACCTACCAACCTTCGGGTTGATCACTGTGTTTATGGTTGATATATATATATATATATATATATATATATATACATATGACATATACATATTATTTGTATTATTAGGTAATCTACCGGTTAAGGTAGGTTTTTGGATGGATACAGCTACTAAATAAAATATTTTGTGACTCCTAACATAACACAAAATCCGGACGTCCGGCAGCCGTAATGAGAAAGCGTCGAAAGCAGTCCAACACGTTACCCCCTGGACTATATATATATATATATATATATATATATATATATATATATATATATATATATATATATATATATATATATATATACATACATACACACACACATACATAGATGATTTCGCCGAAGTAACACGGAAGTGTTGAATCATATTTGGACAGTAACAAACAATATAATAGCACATAAAAAGAACACTCACACGTTATTTCTTAATAATTTCGACGGAGTGTATCTCCGTCTTCCTCAGAAAACGGAGCTAAATTCCGTCGAAATTATTAAGAAATAACGTGTGAGTGTTCGTTTTACATATTATTATATTGTTTGTTGCTGTCCAAGTTTGTATATATATACACACACACACACACACACACACATATATATATATATATATATATATATATATATATATATATAAACGACGACGTATATATATACATACATATATATGCGACTGGATCTTACGTAACCCCCCACAAAGGGAGGGGGCGATGGGGAGAATACGAGTCATTACAGACCCCGATGACTTTAACGGCGATATCGTGTAAACAAACCAACAAATTCTACCACAGAAATCAACCCACACATTCCTCGGAGCGATATTGGACTCAAAACTAACCTTCACCCCTCACCATAACAATAAAATTTCTAAAATCCGAGCAACCACATTTGCTCTTCAGCCTCTCCTCACTCAAACCTCCAAAACCTCCCTCAACAACAAAAGAGACATCCTCAATACCATACTGCTACCCCAAATCCTATACGCGTCTCCGATATGTGCCACAACCCCGGCTTTTGCAATAAAGAGAGTCCAAATCTGGGAAAATAAAATGGCCCGCAGGATAGGAGGAGCCCGTTGGTTCATTCCCAACAGGATCGTATTCAGAGAACTTAACCTAATAACTATCAATGAAGCCATATCCACTGCATTGACTAACTACAGGAAGTCGCTCAAGCATGCAAAAAACCCTCTCATCAACAATCTTTGGTCCTCATCCCTACCCACCGGCAAATGCCAATACCCGCACCAAATTATCAAATCCATACCCCGCATCCCTAAAAATAAAAAAAGGGAAAAACACCCTGAAAATATAACCCTTCACCCGATACTAAATCAATGCAACCGTGATTTCCCCTTACCTAAGACTAAACCACCCATGAACAAAAATTTAAGACAAAACCAAGGCCCTGGCAATCCTGAACTCCCTAACCTACTCCCACCGGACCCTACCTGAGCATCCACCTTACCCTAGCATCTCCCTACCCTATCCTAAACATTAATTAACAAAAAATAATAATTTAACAAACTTTCAATTAATAACAATAACAATCAATAAAAATATCTTTATAAAAAAGAAAAACAAACAAAAAACCTAACATCCCATCACTCTTTTACCTACCCTAAAGAAATATCTTATAAATACCAACCCTGCCACAGAAGCTTAAAGGCTTACTGCCAACCACGGACCGCAGTAGTAGTGTTTATGGGAGGCGACCGACAGCTGAGGTGATTTGCGCCATTAGGGATGGACAGGATGAAAGGATGAAGGGTGGAGAGAAATCCGGTGTTAGCCTACTCTAATAACGAAAGGCGCCAAGGGGTAACACGCGGTTAAACGTCTCATCCGACGGACGGCGTACTCACTCAAAGTGCCCTCCACAAAGCACCTCATCTAGGGATCGAGATACCACTCCAAAATATCTGTCGTCTCCAGGAATCGAACCCGGGCCCTCTCGGTGGGAAGCCTGCAACAGAATTTTTACGTCGCACGAGCATCGAAATGCCTGCCCGCACTAAGACGTGGACGGTGGAGTCGGGGCTTTGAAACTCGAACCTCCAAGGTGTATTATTTCTTGATGAAAAAGAAAAAAATAACTCGCGGTAAACTTGCGATAGCATAAATCATCCCTAATGACCGGGATTCGAACCAGGATCTCCCGATTTCCGGTTGAACATTCTTAGCAATTGAGTTAACGAGACGGCCCGTTTCAATGCATCCCTCGCAAAGGGCTTTCCAGTTAGTCGGCAAGGAAAATGCCGACCAGGTTAATCCGGCTGGCCGTATTCGCTTGGTTCTCTCAGCAGGCGGCCCGAGGCCCCCCCCCCCTCGACCTGCTCTCGCATTCCAGGGAAATTGTTTGCGATAAACAGGTTACGGTGCCCAGATACCCAAGACTCCCGAGGAAGTGTTGAGGGGGTGGAGTGCGCGGCCGCTCACCACTGGGAATAGTAAATAGGGGAAGGATTGGAATACTGAGAGGGCTTCAAAGGAGCCCAGCCCGTAAAAGGGAAGATGGACATTAGCATTAGGTGGAGTCGTTAAAAATTAAATAAAATACAACAAGTCCATGGATACGAGGGATCCAGTGAGAGGCGAGGCCGGGTACGGTGGCGAGAGTCGCCGTCTTCACGTGCCCCACACGAGGTTGCTTCGCACCGCAACGCGATCGTGGAAGGTATGCATAATGCAAGATATTCGCAACCGAAGAAGTAAGGGATAACTTAGGAGACGGATTCTTCATGTGAACCAAGAAAGTAAATGTACCATCACAATCCATAATGACAAAACATTAGGATGATGGTTCCTCGAGGGCCCAAAAGTGTAAAATCGGATTCAAAAATGTTGAGACGTGGCGATTGTGATGATGCCACATGTAGATGCGATGTGTAACAAATAGTACGCGCTTATGTCTGCACATGTAGCGTAGTCCCGATGAAGTGCAAAACGCAATCTATCGTGATGTCAGTACGTCCACCAAAATATGACGTTAAGATGCAACCTTATTGCCCGTTAGCGAGGAGAAGTGATTGCACAATTATGGAGCGTCACCTAATATCCACTTACCGTTAATCCATATGAAAACTGAATTCCGACCGCAATTTCTTTTCTCCAATCGGAAATCCTCACGTGTGTCACGGTGATTTCGGGTCGAAAGAGCCAGCCAATAAGAGAAGCCGACACACAGCCACGCAAGACGGCGAAGAAACGACTCGCAACGGGGTGAATTTCAAGTAAGATTGAAATGGAATGCGGCGAAAACGCATGTAAATTGAGTCATTTTCGGAGGGGCATCACCTCAGTTTCCTTTTTCGCACCTCCGATTCTTTATGCATATTCTTATTCATATTCTTATGCAGATTAGACATTCCACCGCGCTTCTTTCCTGAAAAAGTTATGCACGAAGGGAAAAGCAACAATTTTTCAAACCGTTAACAAAAATCAAGAAAAGCAACGGCCCTTGCGGCGGCTTGCGGGACATTACGTAGAATAAGCATGGAGGGAGCTTTGATGACTAATTAAATCGCTCTCTTTGGCACATTTTTTGGGCATCACGCGCCGCCCAGCTACGCTTGAGATGACTGAGATGCTTTCGAGGAATTTCGGCGATTCCTCTCTCGCCTGAGCTCACGCCTCGGCCCAAACAGCCACACGCCCGATACCGTGCGAATAATTGACCTATTGACTTGGTTCGATCGATGCCGTGGGACACGAATGACGCAGCCTAACTTCCCCACGCAACTTAGTCGACGAGCAGACTCCACGGTGCCTTTTCCAATCGGGCGACGTCTATGTTGGGGTAAAGATAACACTTGAGTGCGCGCGCCAAGGACTCTTGCATCTTGCTCCTTTGATAATCCACGGAGGAAGTTACGAAAGGAAAAGATTGCACGACCAGCCCACACACGGGGTTGTCACAGGTCACACCCAAAGCGAATGTTGGCAACTGACATTGCGGCATTTGGGGAAGGTCTAGGGCCTAGGGTCTTTATTAAACGCCTCTCCGAAAGCAACCGAAATTGTTTCAATAGAGGACACGAGACAATAATTGATTGTGGACTCAACACATGGAATGTAATCACCCGTCAGTTGACAAGAGGATTAAATGGAATCGAATTTGAAACATTCTCATGGGATATTACAGATGTGACGTCATCTCGGCGAGGTGTTCACGTGAGGAAAGTCGACGGTAGGAGGGAGGGGCGATGGTGCACGAGCGGCCGATCCTCGAATGGGCAGTCATTTACGCACTCGAGCACAGCTTCCAACGGCGCTGATGGCCTCGTGCGATGCTGCGCGCTGGTCTAGCTTTCGCAACCTCTCCACTCATACCTTCATTAGCAGAAGTGAATACGGGGGCGTAATATGTTGCCTGTTCGTTGAATTACTCAACTCCCCTCGTCCCTGAATATCGACAAAAACGACGCGAGAGGATTAAGCGGCATATGAAGAGTACTCCGATGCACATGAATGCAGTGAAATACTTATTTCCGCCCGTCATTTGGATTTCTATTTCAAAGGAAGAGCTTCATTACCGCTCACTGTGGTTGCAAAAGGTCAGAATAAAGTCAATTATGTCATTTTACATCGCGGCTCATTAAAGACTCAATGAACTGTCTTCGAGCAACAAGTTAGCGCAGAGACTTCGGAAATAGACGAAATAAAGAAACACTTCATTGAAAGCTTTTTTTTCCGTGTAAAAATAAAACTCCTCATTTTTATGAATCGAAAGGGAAAACTTTGGTAATTATTCGGCGATTCAAGTATTTATTCTCATCGCGCATGAGTTCATGTCCGACCCCACAGCCCCTTTCTCAAATGGTTCCGAGGCACGCAAGTGCAGTCGTTGGACAATCGAAAGTCCATATACTCGGAAGAGACACTACATTGCTCATCGAGTAAATTGGGGAACCTGAAGAAATTCCGGAAAGGGTTCGACTCCCTTCTCCTTTCCCACGAGCCACCCTGCCATCGTCCTCAACCAATCTCGGACCGGTGGCCGGAGATTCGAAAGGCCGCCGGTTAGATCGCGGGCATACGAGGCGGCCTGGGCCGTGCTCCGCTCGATGACTAACGCCTCGAGAACGCGCCGCCGCGGAGCAGCGACTGGCTCCGAGAGCAAGCCATCAATGTCGCGTCCTTCCGAGAAAACATGCTCGCTCCTTGGACTCCAGCAAGCTTAGGTAACCTGAGAAGGGGACCTCCAAGCGAATACCTCGGTAGGACATCACGGGTAGCGCGCGCGTAAACGCCCAATCCTTTTCCCACCATAGGTAGGAAATACTTTCAGTTATAAATCTCGCATTTCATTTAAATGTTCATACAATTTTCCTAAAACATGCATGAATGAAAGCAAGAGGGCGGGCGGGGGTAGAGTGAGACGGGGAGAATCCTTTGGGGCACTTCGGTAAGTTAAGGGCGCTGCTACGTTGATATTAAAAGACGCCCTTAAGGGCAGACGATTGGTCCTCCCATCCGACGACCCGCGGAGGCTTCCAAGACAAGGAGTGTCATGTTTGGTGTGAACATGGCAGTTCGAAGTGGCCCTCTCCCACTCCCTCCCCCTCGCCTCCACTTCGGAACCGCCAGGTTTCTGCTAAAAAAGAGCCTCCCCCTCCTGGTCCCCCATTCGTCCTTTTATCAACCTCTCACTTGGGGACCGGCGGGAGGGGTACGGTCGAGGGGTCCCCGGTGCAGAAGAAACGACGACTCACACTGCAATGAGAGGGAGAGAACGAGAAGGGATCAGATTTAAGGCTAATTTAATTCTACTAGGTAAACACGTCATTAACTCCTTCCGGACCGAAGGAAACCCTAATAGTGTACATTGCACAAAATACACTACGGAGCGATGACAATGACTTGATGGTTTTGAAGTCACATGGAGTCAACTCGACAGGTTGGCAAGACTTCGATGAAATTACGTCAAACCAATAAAATAAATCTGCTAAATTTTGCCCGAAGGACGAAGAAAGCTCTTAGCGCGCCTTAAATCCTCGTGCATCTTCCTCAAATCCTTATACAATAAAGGCTCGTGGTGTCCGGGAAATGCAATAACTATTGTATTATATACCTGTATGTATAATTATATAGAAATATTATACACAGAGCAATTGTAGCAAAACTGAAGATGTGTTGATTTTGCATGTGGTTTTGTTCTCCTTCACGGGTGGTGGCCTAACACCTCCCGCCACACGCCCTTGTGGCGGCCTGCGGGGTATAACGTAATAACGTAGACGTAGATGAAAACCTGTAGACCTTCAGTGATCATGATTCGCGTGCTCTTCACGAGGAAACTCGAAACCGACCATCCGAAGAGTATTCGGCAAATGATTAATGTCTGTCCTGGAATGTTGAACCAATCCTCTCCTTCTTCATTCCTTAAACCACTAAGGCCGTCTTAAATACCTTTCAACACAATGGCACTCAGGCATTCGCATGTTATCCATCGAATCCAAGAAAAACAAGAAGGAAAAATAAACGACAGGGGAGGCGCAAGGTATTTATTTACCTATTCGATTAAAACAGAATAGTAGGTGAGCAAGTTTGACACCCTTTAACCACTCAGAGAGAGAGAGAGGGTGGGGGAGCGAGGGGGAGAGGCCTCCCCTCTTCTTCCCATCGTGACTTTAAATGGCGCGCCCACCTCCCTTCCCCTCCTCTGATTTCCCCTCCCGCCCACCCTACTTCCTCCCGACACCCAGCCACCGGATGCATCTGGATCCAACCCCCCCCTTCCTGCTTACGTCACCGCCCCCCCCTCTCCCCGTCGCCCCTTCCCCTCCTCAAAGGTCGCATCATCCCGGCGGCACCACGCATCCCTCGCCATTTTCTACGCTTGTCACATGTGGTGACACTGCGATATCGGATTCCCGAACAATGCCGTTGCATTCGCTTCGATTTTCCTGCTTGAATGAGATATTGAAAAAATAAAATTGCGGACATTTAGTTAGTCCATGGCTATAAGAGGTTATTTTTCTGTACATTACAGTTTATATAACTCCAATTAATACATCCAACTGGAATGCAGAGAACGATATTCAAAACTGTAATACCGCAGCGCATGCAAAGCTCTAAGTTGACGCGGTCACTTCAATTGATCGAGTGTTTGGGCTCCTGACCTCTAAGCGGTACGTCACGTGAATGGCGTACGCCTGGAATGGAAGAAACCCCCGAGACAAATCTTGCCAGTGGCTTTGAGGATGCTATGCTGACGAAGACGCCAGTATTTTTCTATCGCCATCAATACGACTTTCATTGTCTAATAAGATTATTATACTTATTGGGAAAGACATGGTGACCCCTAGGAATAACGCGAATGTGATAATGCGATGGGAACGCGATGTCCCCATTTCTATCGGAAAGCTAGTGCATCGACACTTCCATCAAAGATTGATTTACGTGAGAAATGGCAGAAATCTAACGTCGTGCAGCTCTGGTCCAACCGTAGGTAATTTAAAAACAATTCACGCAAAACAAACCGCAATGTTAAGGGGATTCTTGAAGAAAATGGCACGCACGAAAAGGTTCTTTGCACTTCGGACAACTCGGAAGACTTCTCACATAATACGAGGGTCATCCGGAAAGTAGTACCCGTTCGTGCCGCATGAAGTGCTGACGACGCGAGTAGCCGCTGGACGAGGTCAGATAGCTTCAGTGGCTTGTCTGCCTTCTCTGAGCCAAGTTGCGTGACGCTAGCATTGCCTGTGTTGTTTCTGTGATTGTTTACAATGTTTAAAAAAATTGAGAACGCCGCCAGTTGTGAAGTGAGGGCAGTGATTAAATTCCTCAATGCAAGAAACGTTCGCCCATGTGATATTCATCGCCAATTAAAGGAGGTGTATGGAGACAATGTAATGGACGAGTCGTCTGTTCGGCGGTGGTGTCGCAACTTCAACATGGGGAGGGGGAACACACACGACGATGAGCGTTCGGAGAGACCGTCTGTCATTACAGACCAACTGGTGAGCTCAGTTGACGAATTCGTGAGGAACGATCGGCGCGTCACAATTGATGACATCTGTGAGCATTTTCCCAATGTTTCTCGAACAATTGTTCATGAAATTGTTAAACACCATCTGCATTATGCAAAAATTTGTGCAAGATGGGTCCCTCGCGTATCTCAATGAGCTGGCGGCGAAGGACTATGCAGCAGGAATACAGAAACTTGTCACACGTTATGACAAATGCCTTAATTTGCTTGGAGATTATGTTGAGAAGTAGTTTAAAGTATCCTCTTTCAAATAAAATTTTTTATGTTTGTTAATATTTACTTTTGTCTTTTTATTTCACGAACGGGTACTACTTTCCGGATGACCCTCGTACATCGATTATATTCTCCGTCCTTTTCAGATGAATAATCATAACTGTTGAACATGTACGGCGAAATTCGGCGATAGCGCTGCGAAGACGATGACCAGCTCAAGGCCAGAACTCCTTCTCTCCTGAAATCCGTCCGCTGTCCATCTACCCTCATTTACCACCATTCATGATGCACGCGCCCACGCACGCACTCCGAATATGATTAAGACGGCGAAAACGGGCGAAGAGACATCGGCCCGCGACGAGAGACCCTCACATCGCTCCACGGGCAACGAAAGCGTCATTTAAAAATATTTGGCGCCCCCTTTTTCGGTGGTGCCTGAAGCAATCACCTCGCCAGTCCCACCCTTTTCAGAGGTCAACAGTATCCCTGACCATCCTGGAGAGAGCGACAATGCAGGGCAACAGGAGTGGGTTCTGGCCACCCGCAATTATGCAACTCCCCACCCACCCACGCACGCACAAGCGCGCGCGGCGAATACGCACGGGCACCACCACCCCCCCCCTCCGCCCCGACGTGCGCCCGCAGCCTACGCGCTGCCCTCCCGCCGCTCGCTCGCTTCCGTCGACCCCTCTGCCCCCCCCCCGCACCCCCTTCCTTCGAAGCGATGGTATGCGAAAGGCAGGGAGGAATTCCATCCGCGACCGAGCCAAGGACGAAGAGAGAGAGAGAGAGGAAGGAGGGAGAGACGGAGCATATTTACGGTAAAAATGCCATCGCCGGACGTAAAGAGGAGTGAGGGGAGAGAAAGGGGGGAGGGGGATAGAGGGAGGGAGAGGAGGGCATGGATCGGCGTATGTGAGACCTTCCCAGCCCATCCCCCTTCATGCACTGCGGCCAATACCTTCTCCCCTTCCTCCCCAAGAGTGGATCCCCCCGATTTTTGCAAGTACGCCTCTAAAACGGGATTCCTTCGTTTTTTCGTCCTTAGACCTCCTAGGAGGTCGTTAGTGAGGGTAACGCCTAAGTCTTTAATCGAGTCTACACATTCCATTTCGGTATTCCCAATGCAGTAGGCATTCGGGAGGGAATTTCTCTTTTTACAAAAATTAATGACTACGCCCTTTTTAAAGTTTAATTCTAATTGCCAAGTGTCGCACCAGCGTTGTATAGCATTAAGGTCATCTGATAATAAATGCTGTGTCTTCAGGATCATGAATATCACGGTAAACCACTGCTTCGTCGGCAAACGTATCTTACCAGTGACCACGGAGTCCATGTCGTTTAAGTAAAGTAGGTATAAAAGAGATCCGATGACACTTCCCTTGGGAACACCTGAAGTAACCTCTACTGCATTTGAGCTAACTTAATCTATCACTACTCTTTGAACCCGACCATTCAAAATGTCTGTAAATCAATCCCGGATATTTTTATTAATGCCATATGCTTCTAGCTTTGCGATTAGTTTACTATGAGGTACTCTGTCGAAGGCTTTCCTAAAATCTAGAAAAAATCGCGTCCACGGGAACATTGCTCTCTCCCAAAATAAGAATATAATGAACATAAAAAAGCAAACTAATAAAGTTTGCTTTTAATAATAAAAAGCACCTTCAATACACTGTGCATAGGGAGAGGACGGCTCACTTAATCGGCGATAGGTATTCTGCCGCTGAGAATGATTCCTGGAGGCATTGTCTAGTTTTCATGAATCCGAAACACAGATTATGCTCACAAGCAGGGGTACTTTCCTTTTTCTCCTTCTCCCCTTTGCGTCGAAGGACTTTTTGGGCAAAATTCTAGCGCAGGGTAAAACGTAATCCCGCCGACGAATAAATTGGGACATTTAGGCCATCACGGAGGCTAGGAAAGGAAAAACTAATCCAGTTATCCGTCGCACCATAAATACCAGCAGTGAAGGCATTCTTGCATCATTCTAATTAGGAAATGATTCCCATTCGACATTTTAACGACTGTTAAGTTATCTATACGTTTAATTAGCAGATCAAACTACTATTTTTGTAGAAGTGACATGATTGGGATTTTGCACGCATGGCTGGTGTCCTAACACCCCCCGCCACACGCCCTCACGTTTGCTTGCAGGGTATTATGTCAACGAACTAAAAGTTCAAGTTGTGTCTCGCAGGATCTACCGAAAAGGTTGAGGAAAAAGGTAGAATCGATGCATATTTTTCATTAATAACTCCAGATTATCGAACTAGCAATTATACAATTTTTCCATAACCTATATGGCTACGTAGGTTTTCGCGGCGGTGGTTTGAAGGATTCTGCATTCTCTGGTTTCACCGCGTCGTTTTTTGATTCCGACAACAGTTTGACACAAATGTCATAGCAAAGGAGAGTAGATACTACCCACGATTAATTAGAGAAGCAATTGAGATCGCAAAAAACCCGGAGAACATTAACAGAGATGAAGGCTACCATCTCCACAACGCGTGGAAGAGTTCTCCGGGAACGGACCAATCAGCGAGCAGCCACTAGACGGGACCACCTATATAAGGGTGGCAAAATTCCGAGTCCCTCATCTTCGACCTGAAGACGCCGAATGCAACTTTGGCGAAACTGTTGTCTGAATCAAACAACGACGCGGTGAAACCCGAGAATGCAGAATCCTTCAAACCACCGCCGCGAAAACCTGCGCAGCCATATACTTCACCTCCACGGGGAGGGAATTCCCAGGAAGATAAGGAGATTTGAGAAGCAGCGGAAGAAGAAAGGAAGACTCCTGTCTTCCTTGGCCTTCCTCCAACGCTGCAGGAACACGGATACACTGCCAACCTGTTTTGAAGTAAAACACCACCTAAGAACCAAGGCAGCAAAAAGAATTCTTCGTCGCACCAATGAGGTCTAAGTACGAGAGCGGGTGCACCACACACGCCTTGCTCTCTACCTCTGTTCAGAAGAATTGTTGGCGATTCATCTGGATGTGGGCGAGATTCTGAGCGCTTCTGAATGGGACACAATAGAATGGATAACATACGACTCTTCCCGCACTGCCCATGAGTCAACCCGGGATACGCAAATCAAGAAATTTGAAAAGCTTAACTCGAGGCAACACCCAGTTAATAGTCCGTGGTTGAAGGACCGAGCCGTTTTCAACCTAACAGGTCTGACTTTAGATGACGACTCCACTGCAGTCCTATCCAAGAGTCCAAACTTCGCCATTGCTCCAGCCATGATACCAAGGGAGAAGATCATAACTGGTATCGAGTCGGCCATCCGAAAACTTCCAAAGGGAGGCGCTGATGAGATAAGGGAAGAAGTGGCAATCATTCTACGCAACGCTAGACCACCTAAGGCGAATATCACAACCGCCGAAAGAAGAGCTCTGAAGAAACTGTAAGAAAACGAGAGCATTCTCATAATATCTGCAGACAAGGGGAACGCACCTGTGATAACCAACAAAGAGGAATACCGGAGCAAAATTACGAAACTTCTCCAAGATGGAACGTATAAGAAACTGAAGACCGACCCGACAGCAAAATTTCCATTAAAGTTAAAAACTATGTTCGTCAATCTAAGCACAGCACTATCATCTTTTAAATCTAAAATGCTAAGCTAATCTTGAGGAAAATCCAAAGTCATTCTGGTCCTATGTTAGGGAAACACAGGGTAAACGTCCAACTGTTCATTCTTTGAAGACGGAAAATGAAGAAATCATTACAGATAGCGTGAAAAAGGCAATTATTTTAAACCATTTTTTCCAGAGCGTCTACAATAAAAGCAGAAACGCACCAAACGATCCTCCACACCCACCCGGGGAACACATGAGCGATAGTACACCGACCAAGCTGGGAATAGTACATCTGCTCCGTAGTATCAAAGCACACAAGGCATCTGGTCCGGAAGAAATACTTGCAAGAACATTAAAGGTATTCCCTGAAGACATTGACCCGTTTTTACATATTGTTTTTCTAAAATCGATAGAAGAAGGCTCAGTGCCTCGCGACTGGAAGCTAGCCCATATAACTCCCATCTATAAAGGCGGCGATAGGGATAAACCAGCCAATTACCGACCCATTTCTTTAACATCGATCTCTTGTAAAATATTGGAACACATTATTGGCACTAACATTATGTGATTTCTTGATAGTAGGAAAATACTAATCCACAACCAGCACGGATTTAGGAAAAGCAGATCTTGCGAAACACAACTTGGTCTCTTCATTCACGATATACTTAGATCGGGAGAAAACAACACACAAGTCGATGCAGTATTCCTGGATTTCAAAAGAGCCTTTGACAAAGTCCCACACAAGAAATTGTTACATAAACTTAAATACTATGGGATCAACGAGAAAATAATGAATTGGCTTAGAGACTTCTTGTCAAACCGCAAACAAATAGTAGTCATAGATGGGTCGTGCTCAACGGATAGAGATGTAACTTCGGGCTTCCCCCAGGGAAGTGTAATAGGGCCTCTTCTGTTCTTAATATACATTAATGACTTAAGCACACACGTTGGTAGCAATCTGAGGTTATTTGCTGCTGACACGGTGGTGTACAGGGAAATAAGGAGCCAACTAGATCGCGAGCTACTCTCTAGAGACTTAGACAATATCTCGGAATGGTGCAATAAATGGGGATTAACACTTAATATAGATAAATGCGCAGTTTTAAAATTTTGGAATAAAGGAAGCGAGGAACAGGATATAAACTACAAAATAGAGGGTTCAGTATTGACTACGGCAAATCAAGTTAAATATTTGGGGATTGTTCTAACACCACGCCTTTCATGGGGAGCACATATCAGGGCAATATGCGGATCAGCTTTAAAGAAACTTGGCTTCATAAAACGGGTGGGGGGAAATGTAATGAAAAAGTTAAAGAGAGGTGTTATTTTGCTCTAGTTATACCTCATTTGGAATATAGTATGCCGCAAGTATTTGGGATCCTTGGGAGAAAATTTGGCAAAAAGAGTTAGATAAAGTCCAGAGAAAATCCGCTAGATTCGTTAAAAATTGTTATGATAAGAACACAAGGGTGACAGATCTCTTAGGGGATTTAGGCTGGGAACCACTTGAAGTGCGGAGAGACCAAGCGAGGCTTAGACTTTTAGAAAGGTTCAGAACAAACGAGTTTAACTATAACACTGAAGGAATTATAATGGCCCCACACTACTTAGGTAGATCAGACCCCAAAGATGAAATAAGGGAGATAGATTCCAGCACAGATAGATACAAATACTTATTCTTCCCCGAACAACTGCACAAGCCTATTAGTGTGTTCATTTTATAGACCCCCAGATTCTAACACAGATGTTCTACACAAGCTCGACGAACAAATATCCACTCTCAGCACCAGACATAACAACAGTATTACTATAATCGCTGGTGACACAAATCTACCGTCATTTGACTGGGACAACTACTGCGTAGGAAAATCTGCAATAAACCGAAATTCATGCCAAGATCTCCTTCATATATTCACAAACTCAGAACTCCTTAGAACAAATTGTTAAATCACCAACACGGGGACAAAGCATACTAGATATCTTTGCGACTTCTTGAAATAATGGATGGAATCAGTGACCACAAGGCTATTTTTGTAGAGTTAAAAACTAAGTTCGTCAAAATAAACAAAGAAAAGCGTAGAATATGCCTATACAACAAGGCAAATTTTAACGGACAACGAGAATATTTTAAAATAGAATTATCAGAATGAAAGACAAAAACAATGACAGCCAATACAGAGAACTGTGTTTTGTTATCATAACCCATTCTTTCCGAATGATCTCATTAGTGTTCTATTCATCTGTTTTTAAGTCTCCCCTTCAATCCCTCGTCCCTCTCCGCGGGGGGAAATTCTTGCTACCTGCAACATTGGGTCGCATTCCCTCCTTTCACCGTCTCCTCGGGGGGGGGAGTGTTTTGTATTGCATGTTCATGTGGTGGTGGAGATTCACATTCTTGCTTGTTGTGTTCTAGCTTGCGTGTTGTTGGATGGCTTTAGTGCTGCATCCTGGGGTGCAGTTGTTTGTTGGTATAAGGTATGTGTGTTTGCATGAGTGTTGGACGAGGGGTTCTTTGCATGAGTGCATTCGCTGCTGTGGGTGTACTTTTTCATGTGGTTATTTTTGTATTGGTATTGTTATCTTTTACGGGTGGTGACCCAACACCCTCCGCCACACGCCCTTGCGGCGGCTTGCGGGGTATCATGTAGATGTAGATGCAGATGAAGTGTATCAATAAACGTCTTGTCCCACACCATCGCACGAAAATCTAGATCAAATCATTTCATGTTACAGCATGGCGTCGGTTGAACTCTCCCGGATGGCATAGAATACTCCCCATCCACAACAACATTTAAGAGAGCACATTACAAGTTTATTTTCCTCAGGTACGAAACTTTACCAGCATACTCACCAGTACACTACCAAAAGACTAAATACTAGTAAGAAGGAGATACAAGAACCAGGCGAAGCAGTGCAAGAGCTACCTCGGTGCCGGCATAAATAGTGATCACAACTTAGTAATCATGGAGAGCCAACTTCGCAACAAGAAAATTAAGAAGGCCAAAAAGAGAGCCAAGGTGGGACTCAAAATTGCTGGCGGAAAAAGACCAAAGGGAAAGATTCGCCACGGCCATTGCCACCCAGCTAGGTGAGGAAGGAGAAAGGAGCACCGGTGAGAGATGGGATGAACTGAAGAGGGTAAGATAATCTATCGGAAGACCAATTTGGCTTCAGGAAGAACAGAGGAACCAGGGAGTTCATACTCTGTCTGAGAGTCATGATAGAGAAAACAATACACGCGAGCAAGCAACTGTATGCCAGGACAATATGCGGATCAGCTTTAAAGAAACTTGGCTTCATTAAACGGGTGGGGGGAAATGTAATGAAAAAGTTAAAGAGAGGTGTTATTTTGCTCTAGTTAGACCTCATTTGGAATATGCCGCAAGTATTTGGGATCCTTGGGAGAAAATTTGGCAAAAAGAATTAGATAAAGTCCAGAGAAAATCCGCTAGATTCGTTAAAAATTGTTATGATAAGAACACAAGTGTGGCAGGTCTCTTAGGGGATTTAGGCTGGGAACCACTTGAAGAGCGGAGAGAACAAGCGAGGCTTAGACTGTTAGAAAGGTTCAGAACAAACGAGTTTAACTATGACACTGAAGGAATTATAATGGCCCCACACTACTTAGGTAGATCAGACCACAAAGATAAACTAAGGGAGATAGATTCCAGGACAGATAGGTACAAATACTCATTCTTTCCCCGAACAATCAGAAATCATAATAGTAAGAAACCGAAGTCACTTTAGAAATATTAAAAACGTTGAATTTACAAGTCGGAACAAAATTTAACACTATAGAGATGTTAGGTATACTTTCAGGTGCATGTGTATGTAAGGTGTAGATTGAGTGTTTGCATGTGTGTGGGGTGTAAGTGTTCATGCATGAATTTATGCCAAGTTTTTTTTTATATATGATTTTGTGGTCATTGCATGCGGTTTTTTTTCTCTTTCTTTTCTAAATTACGGGTGGTGTCCTAACACCCCCCGCCACACGCCCTTGCGGCGGCTTGCGGGGTATGATGTAGATGTAGATGTATGTGGAATTCGTGGACTTGGAGAAAGCCTTGGACGAAGTGGAATGGAACAAGATGCTTGGACGGCTGGAAAAACATGGAATAGAATGCAACGACAGAAGAATAATCCATCGGCTGTACAAGAAGCAAGTAGGCACAATGCGAATGAGAGATGGCGGCCATAGAGGGGCTAAAATTAACAAAGGCGTTAGACAAGGATACAACCTCCCACCTGCGCTGTTCAACATGTATCTGGAGGAGGCAATAAGGGCACATGGCATCGCATCAAACGGAATTAGGATCAATGGAGAAGAGATAAACATGTTACGCTTAGCCGACGATATTGCAATGATAGCAGAAAACCTGGAGGATCTTCAAAGGGTTTTTGAACGTATTGGATCAAGTTCTACAAAGATACAACATGAACACAAACAAGACGAAGGTTAAAATCCTAGTATGTGTAAGAGAGAGGCGGAGCATAGTAGTCACACTGAAAGGCAAAAATTAGGGCAAGTTGATTCCTTCGCCTATTTCGGACGGACCTTCCTCACAAGGGACAGAAAAAGTACTACACACATCAAGCGAAGACTAGCTCAAGCTAAGATAGCATTCACAATGAAAAGACAACTGCTGTGTTCAAAGAATACAGAACTACAGACGAGGAAACAATACGTGAAACCATTCGTATGGAGTGAGGCACTCTCTGGATCAGAAGCATGGACCATCGGAGTAGTAGACCAGACCAGAAAAGACGAGAAGCCTTCGAAACCTGGTGATGGAGGAGGATGCTTAAAATCAAATGGACGGGTTAAACAACCAATAAAGAAGTATGTAGAAGAATGGACGAAGAACGTAGCTTATGGAATACCATAGAGAAATGACGAACCAGATGGATTCGCCACTCCCCGAGGCACAATGGATTCACATCTACATCTACTTAATACCCCGAAAGCCGCCGCAAAGACGTCTGGCGGGGAATGTTAGAGCACCACCCGTATTTAGGAAAAAACGGCATGCAAAAGCCACAAATTTATAATAATAAATTTGATTTTTAATTTTTGATTTTTGATTTTTTTTTTAATTTTTTTTTAAATTTTATTTTTATTTACAATAGTATTATCCACAAACAAAACATGGTACACATTCATGCAAAAACCCTTACACCCCACACTCATGCAAACACACAAACTACCAACTAAAATACACATGCACCCACAAATATACCTGATGTCTTTGCAATTTTGTGTTTCAACTTGTACCTTAAATGTTTTAAATATTTTTAAAGTGACTTCGGTTTCTTGCTATTATGATTTCTGATTGTTCGATGAAAGAATGAGTATTTGTAGCTATCTCTCCTGGAATCCATCTCTGTATGTGGATTCGTGAAGAATATAATAGAAGGAAAAATAGAGGGAAAAGTCCCAAGAGGAAGGCTTAGGGATAAATACATGGGGCAAATAAAGAAGAAAGTAATTTGCATTCAAAAATACCAGGAAGTAAGCCAATTATGAGCATTAGATAGGGTGGGTAGGTAGGGAGGGCTGCAATCAACCTATCATAGGACTAAACGACCAATGATGATGACATATATATAAGTATATAGGGGTGTCCGTGCGAGTGTGAATTGGCATAATTTTTTTTGGTTTTTGTGTTTTTTTTCTGTTTTCTCTCTGCATGTAGTTCAATTCTCTTTTCCGTGTGGCGTCCAAACATTCCCAGGGAACGAACGCCCTTGTGGCGTCTTGCAGGGGGCATTGCATAGATGTAGATGAACGAACCAATTGCCCCACCTATGCCCGAACGACCCCGGCTGCGGGCCAAAACCTCTATTGCAAACAAAATCAAGCATTTCGTCCAACCAATGGGGTAGAATAAAAGAACACGTCCTGAGGCGGATGAAGGTTTTTCCCCAACTTTGATGGGCGCGACATCGGCGATTGGTGAATGCCTTCAATGTGAGGATAGAGCGTAGTCTACGTGAGGCTGTGCAAAGGAGGAAGGTGGGATGGCTGGGAAAGAAGGGGTGTGGGTCGGTGTGTCAACGGCAAGGTGAGTCACGGAGGGGGGAAGGGCAGACGATGCGGTGGGGCTTGGTTCAGGGGACGGGTTGGAAACGATTGTGAGCGGAATAGAGAGGGGAGGGGCGAGGAAGTGGTGCCTTTTGTGTTGGGAGAGTGAATGAGGGGCGAGGAGAAAGATAAAAGTATCTATTTATAGGGAGAAGGGTGGGATTATGACGGAAGGCCTTATTCGATCATCGCGTCCATAAGGTGGTGGTACCAGCAAGACCGCGTTAGTCATGCGGGGAATCAGGCCTTCGCAGCCAGGAGGGAAGTATTCGTCTGGCTCGCCTATTTCAGGGGGGTGCCAAAAGGGTCAATCTTCCCTTGCGAAATTAATACTTATCTACGTCTACAGAACGCCCCGCAAGCCGCCGCAAGGGCATGTGGCGGGAGGTGTTAGGACACCACCCGTAGAACAGAATGCAACCTCATGCAAACCCGATTTCACCTTACAAGCATGCAAATACAATTCTACATCTACATCTACATAATACCCCGCAAGCCGCCGCAAGGGCGTGTGGCGGGGGGTGTTAGGTCACCAACCGTAATACAATTGTACCCTAGTAACTAACATACAAAACCACATGCAACTCCGTATGCGCCAGATGCCTACGCAGCGTTAATGTTGTCCTGCTTGTAAATTAAATGTATTCAATATTTCTATTGTGACTTTGGTTTCTTTCTATCATGATTCTTGATTGTCCGAAGAAAGAAGGAATATTTGCATCTATCTCTGCATTGGAGTCAATCTCCCTCATTTTATCTTTGTGGCCTCACCCACACTAATAGTGTGGGGTCAAGATAATTCCTCTCGTGGCATACTAGAAACTCGGGTGATCTGAGCCTTTCCCAAGGTCCAAGTCTCGCTTGATCGCTTCGTATCTCAAGCGGCTCCCGGCCTAAATCCCCTATGAGACCTGTTACACTCGTCTTCTTATCGTCACAATTTTAGCGAATCTGACGGCTTTTCTCAGGAATTTCTCTAATTCCTTAAAGTTGACCTTCTGAGTTTTCTCACAGATATGATGACATGAATGGTTTAAATTCCGTTTAGAACGAAAAGTTGAATGCCCGAGCCAAGGTAATAGCCTATTTGATGTAATTGCGACATATTCCCCATAACTTACTACAAGCGTTGACATTATGAATGCCATCAGCGATCACAAAACTACATTAATGGAAACAAAACTAAGTTCGTGATTCAGGAAAAGAGTAAAATGAATCTATTAGATGAAGAGCACATAGCTGGGCTTCGGGAGAAGTTGAAATCTCCAACGGCAAACATACAGGTTGGATACTTGCACAGGATAGACACTTCATTGTTAACCGAAAACAAAAGGCCGAGGGTTGTATTCATTCGAGAGAACCCCATAGGAGTGTCGCAGGGAAGTGATATGGTGGAGGGTCCCCCTCTCCTCTTGCTACACGTTAAAGACCGAAACATTCACACTAGCAGCAGTTCTAGATTCTTTGCTGACGACACCGTAATTCACGGAGACATAAGGCAAATGACGCGCTGCTCTCGAACGAGTTACACCAGATATCGGAGTGGGGTGAAGAATGGGGGCTGGAAATAAAACATCATAAAACTACAACTCTGAAGTCTTGGATCAAAAGAAAATATCAACAAGGCGCAAATTACAAAAAAAGATGGGATCGAGGTTAGAATTTCAGAGGGGATCAAACCCTTGGATGTTATACTGACAACAAACCATTCACAGGGTACGCACATTAGAAGAACATAAGGAGGTTAGACTTCAAGAATCTAGGTTTCATTGGACGGGTCGAAGGGAAAAAGAATGAGAGGTGTGTTAATTCGCTCTAGTTAGGCCACATTTATAGTGCGCGGAAAGTATCCGGGATTCATGCGAGGAAACGTCAATTAGAGATTTGGATAAGGTCCGGAGAAAATTCGCTGGGTTGGTTAAATATTGCTACAAGACCCGAGGGAGCGTCACGGGGATGTCGGAGGATTTAGGCCGGGGGCCCTTTGTTTCCCAAAGACGGCAGGCAAGACTAAGGCCCTCAGAAAGATACAGGGCAATTGAGTTTTCTTCAGACGCCGAGGGAATAATTATTAAATTATACTAGAAGATTCGACCGACGGGATGAGTTAAAGCCTTCGCGGACAGATTCAAGTACTCGTCCTTGCCTCGCACGACACACAATTCTCGACAAAATCAAATCCGAGGCACCGAAAAAATTAAGCCAACATAATACTAAAATTAACTGAATTATTCGAACACAAACATTTCATGAAGTAAACGGACATGCATGGATACGAATTTGTTCGTACCTGAGCCAACATAAACCCAAGTTAATGCATAAACTAATCAATCTGCACACATGGCTGGCGCCACGATACCCTCCCATTATTAGCCCTCGCTGCAACTTACAACAATTTGTGTAAAGTCAGAAGAAAAGCCCTTCCCTTGGCACGCCATCTTCTTATCTCTGCGGGGTGAAGTAGACCGATAGCGAATTTCTTCCTTTTGACATCATCATTTCTATAATACATATTCTTTATTTCCAGGGAATCTCGGAGCCATTCAGAATGGGAAATGAGGAAGTAAAATGAGTGTGAAAACCGTAATATGAAATTTCACAGATTGCAGGTTCACACGATGTTATATCTTCGCGACTTCTACGCTCGTAATCGCTACGAACATTGAAATAATGGACGGAATCATTGACCACGAGGCTTTTTTGAAGAGCTAAAAACTAATTTCGTAAAAATAAAAAAAGAAAAGCGTCAAATATACTTATTCAACAAGGCAAATTTTAACGGACTATGAGAATATATAAAAAAAGAATTCGAGCTACTAACCATTTGGATTCTCGATTTCACCATCTTTGTATTGGCGTTATGGAAACGGTTGGTTTTAAAGAATATGACAAAGTCATCACATACCTCACGCTTCACATCTTTCAGGAAGATATAGTTCATGTTGGATCAGCAATAAAAATAGGCGGTCACGGTACGGCGCGATAAAATTTCTAAAAATAATTTTTATCCTTCCCAGTGTGCCGGCTAATATTTTCCATTTTTACGGCTGGAGTGAAATGTATGCCACTCCAACAACGGGAAAAATGGCGAGAAGTACTCTTCAAGATGGCTGTGCTCGCTGAGAGGCAGAGAAAAATTGGCTAGCATCGCGGGGACCATCGCTCTTAAGCGATGATGCACATTCTATGGGAGTCCAAAGGCGCCGCTGTTTTGGTTTGCATTACCGATTATTCTAAGAATAAGAAGTACAAGGTACGCTTGCGCTAGGGAACCACGTGCAGCTCAGGGGACATTGATTTATTTCAAATATAGATGTTTGATTGAGCGAGAGAGACGCGGCTCACGAGGGAAAGTCGGGGCGTCGAGAGAGGCGTGGGGAATACATACATATATGCAGACACGTGGCCATCGGATGCCAGGGAGATCGTATTTTCACAATGAAGACTTCTTGAAAAATACTAATTAACAAGGAAACTCAAATTATCACTCAAACCGGTGAAATTGTTTTCCAATATTGACCTCAAAGGTTGACACAATTTCTATTCACCGGAAAAGAAATATCTTCCGAAATTGTGATTAAATTTTCCATTTGTATTACATTCAACGCAACTTCTTCGTCGTAAAAATGTTTTCCAAGAACGGCATCCATTTAGTGTGCCTAACATCCTCCATCTAAGATTCAAAAACAGCTTACACTGTTTCCTTTATGCTGCTGATTTTTAGAGTCATTTGAAATTGGGTAACTTTGGCGCAAATTTCGCCTCAAATACAATTGAATCACATGAAATCCAATAGGATCTGCTCCAAGAGTATCGAATTAATACTTGTGTCGAAGATGAGAGCGGTGGAAGTGGAATTCCGCCGGAGTGAGGGCGGGGTGTGGGAAGTGAGGGCGGGGAAGGGATAAGGGGAGGAGGCCCTCCCTCGTCCGTGTTCCCTAGCCACAGTCCTCAAGAGGGATTAATGAACAACGGGAATGTCCGCCTTTGGGAGGCAAGAGGAGAGGGTGAGAAGCACGCATTACGAGGCCTCTCTCGCGTCTCATCACCAGGAAGCGCCGCCCGTCAGCGGAACAGCACATCGATTTAATTG
Source organism: Hetaerina americana (assembly GCF_022747635.1). NCBI lineage: Eukaryota > Metazoa > Arthropoda > Insecta > Odonata > Calopterygidae > Hetaerina > Hetaerina americana. The sequence goes on from NW_027286732.1 coordinate 447,254, forward strand.
ATGCAGCACTTAGAATGCAAGAGTTGATTCAAACATGAGAACCGTTGCTCTGCAGTCATGACATCACCACTACCATAACTCGAAAGGGAGGGATCGAACTGATATTTGTGTGGAGGTTTAATAATTGTGATTGCGTAAGCATGGCTGGTGACCTAACACACCATTGCGGCCACACGCCATTGCGGCGGCTTGCGCGGAGTTATGCATATGTATTCCCGAAGTATTTTATTTCCACCACAGATTACAGATGAAAAGCTGATTTGTTGCAGGGCTCACCTGAATCGAAAGTCACGCATCCGAACTAGAATGAAACTTAGTTTGCAAATATATGTCGGAATATAAAATACGGCGGATGCCATAAATGCAGCGCGCAGCCAAATATAGAAATAACTATTAAAAATTTAAATAATAAAAATTAAAAAATTAAAAAAGTTTGAATGACGCAACGCATTACAATTAAGCGAAAAGTTTGCTTGAAAATGATTGAGACACGGCTTACCGGGAATGACGGTTTTACCTGGATTGTGTAGCTTACCCGTGGATTGAACTTGAGAATTGTATTTATCTACCAGCGGCTCAGCATTACACCCGTCGACTAGAATGAACGTGTCCGTCTCACTCCAAGTATTCACTCACCCCTCTGATAAGCTCACATCAAGGCATCCCGGCGGCAACTTCGGCACACTACTGACGTTTTGACACCGTATTATGCATGCAAAAAATAAGTTAATTTTTCACACTTTCTTCAGAATCTTATTTGGCGAATAAATCATTTACAGCCAAGAATCACTTAGCATAACTGAAGGCCACCATTTCTAACTCCTGCATTGGGGTTTGACGCTACATTACGTACGTGTTCATGACGCTACATTACGCTGGTCTGCGGGGTTTGACGCTACATTACGCTCGTCTGAAATTGCTCCTTATCTTAATATAATATTTAAGAAATCATTAGCAGAAGAAAGCGTGCCAAGCGGCTGGAAGATAGCTTCTGTGACACCCATATTTAAAATTGGAGACAGGGAGGACCCCAGTAATTATAGGCCAATATATATCGCTCACCTCCATCTCCTGTAAGATTCTTGAGCACATCATTGTTAGTTCCATAATGAGGTACCTCGATAGCCAAGAGTTATTGATTAATAACCAACACGGGTTCCGTAAAGGTAGATCCTACGAAACTCAACTGGTACTCTTTGTTCATGATATAATGCATTCCGGTGAAAGTAATATTCCAGTTGATGCGATATTCCTAGATTTTAAAAAAAGCTTTTGATAAAGTCCCTCATTGCAAGTTGCTCGCTACGTTGGAAACTTATGGAATATACCAGAGTATTATACGCTGGATTGGACAATTCTTAAAAAGTCGTGTTCAAACTGTCGTCCTGGATGGTGCATCATCCGATACTGTCAAGGTCACGTCGGGTGTACCACAGGGAAGTGTCATAGGCCCCCTCTTGTTTCTTATATACATAAATGACCTCAGCACCGCGGTTAATAGCAGGCTCCGTCTTTTTGCTGACGATGCGGTGATTTATGGGGACAACATTCGAAGTCGCGATGACAGAGTCACGTAAGCTAACGACCTAAATGCAATCCAGACTTGGTGCGATACATGGCAATTGGAATTAAATTTGAAGAAATGCGTAGTAATACATTTTTGGGAAAAGAGGAATTCCATCCCATTTAGTTAGAAAGCGAAGCAAACAGAAATCGCGAGGGTAGATTCCTTTAAATACTTGGGTGTAACAATTACTCACGATCTGTCCTGGGGAAAGCACATACGGGAAATATGCGGTCGCGCTAATAAAAAATTGGGATTTGTAAAAAGAGTGCTGGGTAAATGTGACGAAAAAGTGAAGGAACGATGTTTTCTTGCCCTAGTCAGGCCCCACCTAGAGTATGCTGCCAGTATATGGGATCCGCAAGAGATAAATTTAATTTCGGAATTGGAACGAGTTCAGCGGAGGGGGGCTAGATTTGTCAAAAATTGCTATGACCAACGCAGTAGCGTAACTACTTTGCTAGAAAATTTAGTCTGGGATTCCCTTACACAGCGGCGTTTACAATATAGATTAAACTTATTAAAAACATTTAAAGATGGGTTCTTTTCCGATGACATCAAGAAAATAATACGAACCCCAACGTATTACGTGCGGAGGGATCACGAATGTAAGATTAGAGAGATTGACTGCAGGATAGACAGATTTAAATGGTCATTTTTTCCGAGAACAATAAGAGACCAGAATTCTTTTAATCGAAATCGCCCAGGACCCGGCTCGACATAATAAGTATTAACCTACAAGGTAGCGAATGCGCAGGGTTATACGCTTATATTTATATTTTTTATGTATATATATATATTTTTTGCAGGTTCCCCTTACCTTTCCCCATCCATTTGAAAAACCCTAACCCCCTCATCACTTACCCTTTCCTCCTGGTGCTGCACCCCCTGCCACACACCTTTTTGGTGGCTTGCAGGGTATTGATGGAGATCTAGATGTCCTCCGGCCGCATTGACCGTTTTCATTTGCGCACGTTAACCATAAATGGCTTTCAACACTGGAATACAATTTTGAACTGTACCTATTAATATTATTTCCTATCCTAATGAAGTTATGAGTTATACTGCTCAATCTTGAGTACAAGGGTATGTATCATAGTGCAAAGATTCACAATATTTACGGCTATGTAACTTGGGTGGACTTTAATTCATATAAATGTAATTTTAATGAGTTCATACGTAAGAACATACTGAAGACACCTAATGCCTTCGTTCTGCAAAAAAAGCAACTTTCATCATTATTTTATCACTAATGGCTAGGGAATTAAGCAATTAACCAGGACATACGTCCTCGGATAATTCTTCGGTACCATCTTCAGACCATTTTTTGATTGAATAGATTGTGCTAAACACACAAAAGGGAAGATGGAATATTGACAAGTCTACCATAGACATTTCACGCACATAGATAAGTTTTAAAGTTAAACTATTTTTTACGACTTGGGGAAAAAAAGGTCAACATTTTAAGGAGGTAATTTTGAGCTTGAGACTGGCGCATGGCCTCCTCAATGACTCGGTTCGTTCACGAATGCGAACCTTTTGAAGAGCGCTTCCGTCCCAGGTGTCCACGTCGGTGGGGATGCTGCATTGTTTTCCAAGCGCGAAAGACGCGTTTGGCGGCTATCTCCACTGCAACAGGTGTAGACGGGGGCATTGCTCAACCGGCCAATAAATGGCGGAGACTGAAAAAGAAGATGGATCGGATTTCGCGAGAGGCGAATGTGGGGCCGCGGAGGGGAAGTGAGGAAGGCCCGCTCCCTCCCCTCCTCGCCCTCCCCCCCCGAATCCCTTCCCCCTCCCTCCGTCCCTTCCCACCACGGTCAACATCACCCTATCGCGAGCCTCCCAGTTCCCAGGTCCTGCACAGTATTTCCGCCAAATGTGACGGAATGGGGTTGCCAGTGTCAAGAGGTCGGGAAGGCACAAGAGCGCGCGCGTTGGGCAGAGTCGCAATACGTGCGCAGGAGAGGGCCGCCATTCCCTCACTTGGCCGGACGCGCCGCCATTTCGTGGTTCGAGAGCCGACAGAGAAAGCAGGCGGGGGGGAGACACTCTTTGTGCGGGGCATGTGCCCTGGGTTCCAGCGGGATCACGAAACTACGCCATTTATATGTGTGTGTGTGTATATATATATACACACGCACATATATATGTGTATATATATACACACACACACACACACACACACATATATATATATATATATATATATATATATATATATATATATATATATATATACACACTCATTTATATAGAAACAGATATAAGGAAAAGGGACAGGAACACACATAAAGGACAAACACAATAGAAGGGGGAAGGCGGAATCGAACGGATCACAAGAGTAAAAATATTTCCTTGACCGGGAGTCGAACACCGGATCTTTCCACTAGCCGGGATGCTCTTAACCACTTGAGTTATCGAGGAAACGTAATTCACCCTGAGATCCCTGGGTCTAATATGTCGCCAAGCGCCCCAATTCTTTAGCCAAGAGATTGCGTCAGGGGGCTGTTTCACCAACCGAAGGAGAAATACACACCACACAAGAGGAAAGGACAGTGGGTTAGAATTCATACAGGAAAGGAACAGTGCGTTTCGCGGCACGCATAGCCAGAAGAAAGAGATGAGCCACATTGGCCAAATACACATTCAAACACAAAATCCCGCCAAACGGCGAATAAATACTCCTTTATAAAGAAACAGATTTAAGGAAAAGGGATAGGAACACACATAAAGGACGAACACAATAGAAGTGGGGAAGGCGGAAACGCCCGCCCGGCAAGTGGAAAGATCCGGTGTTCGAACCCCGGTCAAGGAAATATTTTTACTCTTGTGATCCATTCGATTCCGCCTTCCCCACTTCTATTGTGTTCGTCCTTTATGTGTGTTCCTATTCCTTTTCCCTATATTCGTTTCTATATAAATGAGTTTTTATTCGCCGTTTGGCGGGATTTTGTGTTTGAATATATATATATACTATAATAAGGTAATCTACCGGTTAGGGTAGGTTTTTGGATGGACATTATTACTAATTAAATAATTTGTGACCCCTAGCAAAACACCATCCTACTCAACATCAGGTCCCTCTTCAGCTGTGAGTACTTTCTTCCTCCCTTCATCCCGCCCAACATCCCTATCCTGTTCCTTCCCTTTCCTCGTTTGCCTAACAATCTCCCCTCAATTACAGTCTTCAGCATCCCGCTGCCGGTCAATACCCCCTTCATCCACTTTTCCTGCCTCCATATGATTTCTCCCAACAAACCCCTCTATTCGCCCACCATACCAAGTACTTCCTAATTTGTTTTCTTCTCGATAAATTTCACCTTGTCCATTCTTCTCCACACCCACATTTCAAAAGCCTCCAGTCTACGTCTATCCTCCTGCTTCAATGACCACGTTTCCGCGCCGTACATAGCTACGCTCCATATAAATGTTTTTACGAGACTTTTCTTAATATTCTTACTCGACGTCCCTCTTATCAACTCCCTCTTCCTTGTGAAAGCCTCTTTGCCGAGCGCAATTCTTCTCCTCACGTCCCTACAACTTTGAACGTGTTGGTCCAAGACACTACCGAGATACGTGAACTGTTCTACCTGCTCTAGTTTTTGCCCTCCTATTTTAATGTTTAGCTTAGCCTCTTTCTTTCTAGAAAATCACATAACCTTTGTTTTATTAATGTTGATTCTCATCCCATACCTTTCGCACTGAATTTCAAATTCACTAAGCAATGCTTGCTGCCCCTTGGCTGATTGACATATACTAAAGCTTGGTCATTAGCGGACCTAACTGATTTTACGTATTCCCCGCCCACTTTCATTCCTACCTCCAGTTCTTCCCATGCCTCTTTAATTATTTCCTCTACGATACATACAGGTTGAACAGCAACGGTGACAATAGGCAACCTTGCCTCACACCTCTTCCTAACACTGCCCATCCGGACTCCCCGTTCCCCACTCGCACTTGTGCAGTCTGAGACATGTACAGGTTGGGGATGAGCCTCCTTTCCCTCCAATCTATTCCTATTTTCTTCAATATAATCATTACTTTTTCCCAATTCACTCTATCAAACGCTTTTTCGAAATCTACGAAACAGGCGAATACCTCCAGGGTTGTGTTCTATATTCCTCTCGATTAATAATCTCATAACTGCAATGGCATCACGCGTACCACTCCTCTTCCTAAACCCAAACTGATCATCCCCCAAGTAATCATTTGCCCTACTCTCTATCCTTTTGGTTAGATCCTGAGAACAAGTTTAGCTGCGTGGGATATCAAAATTATCGTCCTGTAGTCCTCACATGATGTAGCATTTACCTTTTTCGGAATAGGAACTAAAACTCATCTCACAAAGTCTTCCGGCCAAATTCCTTCCTCATAAATACTACGAAGCAGCCCATGTAGCCTCTTACTCCCAGATTTTCCTAAGCCTTACAATAGTTCCGCGGGAATGTTATTCAGCCCCACGGCCTTATTTAGCTTCATCTCCCTCAATTCCTTTCTATCTCATCGTCGGGTATGCCTCGACCTAACCTATCTTTAAAAAATCAAAATAGTAGTCTTCTATAGACGTTAGAGATTGCTGAGTAATCCTAATAAAAACTAAGCATGCAAGGATAACCCAACATCAGGATAATGCAGCATCGTGTTATGACAGTCTTTTTAGACTTGCTTACATGCTACATTGCCAAAAGGGAAAGAAAAACAACTAATTGCATTGCCAGTCATCCAAAGTGGAGAAAGAGACACGGCACTGAGCCACTGCCTTAAACATAAAAATAAATGATAGCAGAATTTGAATTCGAGTGAAAACGTAGCCCAGCTTCCCAGAACCTTCCCATCGGCACCTGGGCTGTTCAGAAAACGAACTGACAGCTACCCAGCTACGTCTTCAGAAATCAAAATGAAGAACCTTAGGATAACTGCACTAAAGGAGCTTTGCTGGGGATTGCTGAGCATTGCTGAGGCAGGAGAAATACGTAGAACTAATCAAGTGTCGCGGGAGCGATCGGAAAACGGGAACGAAAAGCAGCATAGACAATAAATTAGATAGATAGAGGTCTTTAAATTAGATAAAGGTATTTATTTATATTAAAGAAAAGAAATCATGGAGAATCGAATAGAAAACGTGGCGCTGCATTAGAATGATGACACTAAAATGGAGAGACTAAAGTAACCTACGAAGTCTTTTCTGAAAGTTGTAGGAAGAGGAGCTGATTGAATCAGTATGGAAATGCTGAAGGATGAAGATCGTGACAGAAAGAACAACTATAGAAGGGAAGGGACGATCTACAGAAAGCTGAAGATGAATCACTACGAAGGGAACGGGGTGGTTTGGAGGGCTGTCATAAACATCGATTTATGAGCTAAGTTTGATATGGAATTAAGGATAAATGCGCCACTTATCCTACGAAAACACCACATTTTTAAATTTCGAATGAAAGCGAAGAACAAGTGAACAACCATTACCGCATTTGCAGTTGATAAATGCGTTAAAGGCACAAAAGTAATTACATTCCAGAGATGATCCGCCAGCTCAAAAGCAGTTCCCCTAAAATATGGGGGATTTGAAATCAACGAAAGATACTATAAGAAACTTAATAATGGGCATAGCATAATCAGGAAGTGGGTCACAGAAGAGAGAACAAGGGAAGCAGTGGATATGTGATACTGCAGGTGGACTGTGAAGATTTAAGGGAGCATTGAAACAGTATTAGGGGACTTAAAAGATTATAGTGTAAGACTACAGCAAAGAAGGAAAGAAGAAACTCTGGGTTCCTGGCCTTCGGACAATCACAGCTAAATCTTGGTTGGCTGTGTAATGTTATGGGGAGGTACGTGTAACACATCGTTCCGGAAAATCGCTGGAGGCAAAGAAAAATAAGCCGACCCCTTCCCACGGGATGAGTGATTATTATACTTCGTGGGACGTCTAAATTTCAAACATCAAGTGAGTCGCGACGCAACGAAAGCGTCTCCAGTATCTTTTAAATCTCACGGCCCGATTGATAAAGAGTTCGCTTAAAATAGAGCAAGCAAAATGTTTGATGGCAGGCGGAGACACGATCAACTAATCCTAACAATAACCACGACAAGATTGATTTCTCGACTGGAATCTCTCCCCAAGGAGGCGGCATGGCAACCTAGTGGGTGGGTGGGGGGATAGGTGGACGCTAGGGTGGTAGACGAACGCCCACTTCAACATCACAGGGTGAATAAGGTTGCGGTCTCGGGGAATGCCTATAGAAAGCACCATCTTAAAGTGTAAGACGTGCTATTGGCCGGACACCATGAAATGGCACCTTCGTGGGAAACCGCGCGTGCCCGAGCAGGGAGCAGCCTGGATGCGTGGACTTGCTCTGGGTTTCGTTCGGGATGAGCTCCCCTTGAAATCAATTTAGGGGGTTGACTAAGGTCGCGGTGGCGATTGTATTTCATGTCAATGTCTTCCTCGAATCCCATGTCAATGCCTTCCTCTTTGATCGAATGAATTCGCGCGGACTGCAAAACATTTAAAATGTGTCTCAGCTTCTATTGACTCGTAAGCAAATAAACAGAGTAATGCATGATTATGAGATGGCCAAAGGGACAGTGTGATATTGTCCCTTCGGCTGTAAATTTTAATAAATACCATCTATGTACATATTCAGAGGAAGAACCCGGAAAAGAGAGAGGGCGCCTCGTAGTTTTCAGCCATCGCAATGGTTCCCAATTGTAACACATGACGACACAATGTCGTACCATCAGCAAGATTCTAGCCACGTGGATTTTGAAGTTTCCGAAGTGTACACCACACATTATATCAAGGTCATAAAAATATTTCAGTATTCAGTGGAATAGTTAAATATTTTACTTTTATAAGACTTGAATTTTTTATTTTTTGGAGTTAAAACTATAAAACCCAAAACACTACGGGGTTATAATCCTACCCTTTCACTTCCAATCCCATGAGTGCCGGCAACCCAGACAGGAACAACGGGAAAGGAAAGGTAAGACCGACGTGAAAGTTCCGTCCTCGTCGTGAAGATATCTCAGGTTTACTACAAGGAGCCCCGTTCTGTGGTAAGCAACATGGCCGTTGCTCAGTTTATTGAACCACACCACATCTGCATGGTTCTCCGTAAGCCAACGCCGGGGTGTATGGCAGGAGATAGTACCACACCAGGCAAGCAACATCAAAATCATCAACGTCACGCAACAACTGCAAATAAAGGGAGGTCGGGCAACCGCATTGCAAAATGAAATCACGTCACATCCGCTTCTGACTGCGACGAATCCATTTCCACAATACAGAACTCTTGTCTCCGGGCACGCGTCAGCTTTTTTCTTTTGATTTCCCGATTCAGAAGGTCGTCCAAAATAACAATAAGCGCGAATTGAAATGAAAGAGGTTTCGGACGGATAGGGAGGTATTTGTTTCATAAATTTGAAGACGGTCGATTTTCCTCGGCAGAAATCGAAGATGGAAACCCGAAAGGATTTTCGTCTCGGAAGCAGCCTGACCCCGGGACCTTGGCAGAGAACAAGCGCCTGCATAAGCAGCAGAGGCGGCGGCATTAGTGGGGCCAAGGGTGGGTTGGTCACATCCCATCGATGGAATAGGCGATGGAATCACTTACGATTCAGAGATCCCCTCTCTCTCTCTCTCGACGTCGCTATCGAAATTATTTCCTCGTTCCACTCTCCAAAAGTATCCGAGGCCAACCAAATATGCCACCACACGGAATGCACGAATTCAATGGATACACAAACAGTTTCCTTAGATTGAAAAGAGAAATATCTACGCTCATTCCTTTGGGTGATTGGTTTTAAAAGCTCCTGTGCCGTGTACATAAGCAATGGAATGTAACACTCCGTCACCAATGACAAATTGGCTCTCAGCCGGTCCCCCAGAGGTTTCCAAGGGTTTTCCACATTTTTACGCTACATAGCACTATATGAAACGTAAGTGAAAGGATGGACCATTTCTTCTTTAATAAAATCCACGCGGTTCACATTTTCAATTCCATTTCCACTTGCATTATTTCCGGCACTTAATTTTTCCTTTACAGTTTTAGCGATAGAATTGAAAAAAAAAGGTCGAACGGCACGCGGACTGATTCCGTCAGTGCATGACTTACGCCCTTAAGCACATAAAAAAAACAATTCGGAGGAGGAGGGATTTGGCTTGACGGCAGAGTGAGTGAGCGGGATGCGCCCTAGGGCACGCACGCTCTTGCCGTTGGCAGCACTGCCGGCAAATGGCGATGGGAGGAAATTGGTTGGCAAGGGATGCGCTCGGGGGACGCCGAGTGCCGTCGCTGATATTGAGCAGAAAGGTCTCCTCTCCTCCTGTTCGATACGGCGGCGTCGTCGGTGATAAGGGCGCGGAGTTTCACTCCGATAAGGTTGTGCGTGCGAATTCTAGAAGAAATAGGCTACACAAGGTACATCTAATGCCTGAGAAACGCCGCCGATGTAATTTTCCCTTGAAGCCGCGCACGTAGTAAAGATGCATTGTCTTGGTGCAACATGGGAAAAATTGATCAAACGAGGGAAAAGTACTGCGGCGGCCCCCCCCCCCCTCCCACGCACATCCTCATTTTTTATGGATGTCGATTCGAATACATTTGAAGTTCACGTAAAGAAATTTGATTTCCTTTTGCAAAAAAACGTAAAAAAAAATAGCCAGGGTGAATAAACAAGAGAGATATGAGAAGTATTCGTGTCTCTACGTAGAATGCGCTGGCATTTTTTAAATTCCCAACTCCAAAGCCATCCTTCACATTTAGCTTAATCCAAGTCCATAAAGAAACCATAGAATGCACCGACATGCAAATATTTTTTTTAAATTTCTCAGGAAGTTTTTTAATATGAAATCAAAGCTCCACATAGTTTCTGCTCAAGGGTGAGAAACATCTCCGGCTCTCGTATGATGGAGAACTTCGTCGGCGTCACCGGCTCGACTCCAGCACTGACACGCGAGCGATCATACATAAATTACCCTCGGCAAACATTTCCCAATCCATGCACTGCCCTGGATGGAAACAAATCAGGAGAATGAAATAATGTACTACTCAACTCCTTCAGCTTTAAACGTACTTATCCAAGGGAGTACTTATTTATTCGTGCCCTTACAGCTGATTTTCCGGTCATCGTTTTGAAAATCGTGGGGGCGAAGCATTCAAAAAGGTTTAAGGTGTTCTAAAAGCAGCTGTAAATACAATATAGAACATTCTAAATCACGTGTGGGAGGATTATTTATATTTCCCAATAAGAATCCATAGATCGCGATCCACACAAGCGTGTAGATTGAGCGGTAGCTTAGAGGAACACAAGTGTGACAGGTCTCTTAGGGGATTTAGGCTGGGAACCACTTGAAGTGCGGAGAGAACAAGCGAGGCTTAGACTTTTAGAAAGGTTCAGAACAAACGAGTTTAAATATGACACTGAAGGAATTATAATGGCCCCACACTACTTAGGTAGATCAGACCACAAAGATAAACTAAGGGAGATAGATTCCAAGACAGATAGGTACAAATACTCATTCTTTCCCCGAACAATCAGTAATCATAATAGCAAGAAACCGAAGTCACTTTAGAAATATTAAAAACTTTGAATTTACAAGTCGGAACAAAATTAAACACTATAGAGATGTTAGGTATACTTTCAGGTGCATGTGTATGTTAGTTGGTAGTTTGAGTGTTTGCATGTGTGTGGGGTGTAAGTGTTCATGCATGAATGTATGCCATGTTTTTTTTTTTATATATGATTTTGTCGTTATTGCATGCGATTTTTTTTTTTAATTATTTTTCTTTTCTAAATTATGGGTGGTGTCCTAGCACCCCCCGCCACACGCCCTTGCGGCGGCTTGCGGGGTATTGAGTAGATGTAGATGTAGATGAGGAACAGGACTCTCGACACAATCCGGAACAAAGGTTGGCCGAGGAGTTAACAGCGCGGCGACGCCAGCCCCTGACTCGGATGAGGGCGAGAGACGACCAGAAGGGGGACTTTTTCATTTATTTAAATGGCGAAGCAAGAAGGAGGTTCGTTCCTTTCCGAGGATTCAAAGAGAGGGAGCCGCTCGCGTCCTTCCCTTTAACTCCCTTCCCTCCCTCATTAAAATCAATTTAGATTCACTAATTCGTGGCATTTAAACGGCCCCCCGATGGATGGATGCATGTATGTTTCGAGGGCTGACGTAGAGCGCAGTGTAAGAAGGGGGTTCGGGGAAGGAAGGCAGGATGCAAGGGGGAGGGTCGGGGTGGAGGGAGGAAGGGGGGAGGGGTCGTCGGAGGCATGTTGGAGGGAGCAACTATGGAATGCAGTGTTGCCAAGCGTTGTGAATGGAATGCGGCCAATCTGCAGGGGCGACGTTGCACATCCCCACCCTCCTCTGTCCCCGCCCTCCTCTGTCCCCACCTCCTTGCATTCTCCTGGCATTTATATTTTCACCGTATTTGATTCGGCGATCGGTAATGTGTGTACATGAACGGCGTGCGCGCATTACATTCATTATAAGGCGTACACATAAAGAAGCGTAGGTCGAGTGAACGAGTGATAAGGAGGCTAACCAAAGAAATCGATAAACTGCACTTCAACAACGGGGTGATATCATGCAGATTTTATGGGGTGCTCTTTGTGTTTGAACAATAAAGAAGAAATTCCTGCCGCCACTTCAACATTTATAATCCAGAATATTCATCCTCTTCGATGAAGGCCAACATATTGGGTCATCGTCGTGAACGGGATCGCAACAATTCTAACAGATCAGGCACCCTGACTGATCATCAATTGAATGCAGGCATTTCCTTGGCCGAGGAAAGGATCACCATTTTATCATCGGTTATGGTTTCCCAGGAAGACCGGGTACCCGAAAAATCACATAGCTCGGTTGGAGGTGCAGGTGTCCAGAGACTTCCCCGGGAACGGGACCCGGGACACTCCGGTCAGCACTCCAACGCTCTACCCCCTGGACTACCGCACATACAAACTTATATATATATATATATATATATATATATATATATATATATATATATAATTAAATAAAGAAGGAATTAATCGAGAGGAATATAGTACACAACCAGGAGGTATTTGCCTGTTTCGTAGATTTCGAAAAAGAGTTTGATAGAGTGAATCGGGAAAAACTAATGAGTATATTGCAGAAAACAGGAATAGATTGGAGGGAAAGGAGGCTAATCCGCAACCTGTACATGTCTCAGACTGCATAGGTGCGAGTGGGAAACGGGGAGTCCGGTTGGGCAGTGTTAGGAAGGGGTGTAAGGCAGGGTTGCCCATTATCACCGTTGCTGTTCAACCTGTATGCAGAGGAAATGATCAAAGAGGCATGGGAAGAACTGGAGGGAGGAATGAAAGTGGGCGGGGAATTCGTAAAATCAGTTAGGTTTGCTGATGACCAAGCTTTATTTTGTCAGTCAGCCAAGGGGCTGCAAGCATTGCTTCGTGAATTGGAAATTCAGTGCGACAGGTATGGGATGAGAATCAATATTAATAAAAAAAAGGTTATGCGATTTTCTAGAAAGAAAAAGGCCAAGCTTAACAGCGAAATAGGTGGGAAAAAAATAGAGCAGGTAGAAAAGTTTACGTATCTCGGTAGTGTTTTGGACCAACACGGTCAAAGTAGTAGGGACATAAAGAGAAGAAATGCGCTAGGCAAAGGGGCTTTCACAAGGAGGAGGGAGTTGATGACAGGGACGTTGAGTAAGGATATTAAGAAAGGTTTCGTAAAAACTTTGATATGGAGCGTAGCTATGTACGGCGCGGAAACGTGGTCAATGAAGCAGGAGGATAGACATAGATTGGAGGCTTTTGAAATGTGGGTGTGGAGAAGAATGGAGAAGGTGAAATGACAGAGAAGAAAACAAATGAGGAAGTACTTGGTATGGTGGGCGAGGACAGGGGTTTGTTGAGAGAAATCCTATAGAGGCAGGAAAAGTGGATGAAGGGGGTTTTGACCGGCTGTGGGATGTTCAAGACTGTAATAGAGGGGAGAATGTTAGGCAAAGAAGGAAAGGGCAGGAAGAGAATAGGGATGTTTGACGGGATGAAGGGAAGAAGGAAGTACTCAGAGCTGAAGAGGGACCTGATGTAAAGTAGGATGTAGTATTTTGCTAGGGGTAACACATTATTTAATTAGTAATAATGTCCATGTTGGACGGGATGAAGGGAGGAAGAAAGTACTCAGAGATGAAGAGAGAATACTAAACGTCCCTGTCATCAACTCCCTCCTCCTTGAGAAAGCCTCTTTGCCTAGCGCAATTCTTCTCCTCACGTCCCTACTACTTTGACCCTGTTGGTCCAAAACACTACCGAGATACGCAAACTGTTCTACCTGCTCTAGTTTTTGCCCTCCTACTTCAATGTTTAGCTTAGCCTTTTTCTTTCTAGAGAACCACATACCCTTTGTTTTATTAATATTGATTTTCATCCCATATCTGTCGCACTGAATTTCCAATTCACTCAGCAATGCTTGCAGCCCCTTGGCTGACTGACAAACTAAAGCTTGGTCATCAGTAAACCTAACTGATTTTACGAATTCCCCGCCCACTTTCATTCCTACCTCCAGTTCTTCCAATGCCTCTTTAATCATTTCCTCTGCATACAGGTTGAACAGCAACGGTAATAATGGGCAACCCTGCCTTACACCCCTTCCTAACACTGCCCATCCGGACCTGAGCAGTCTGAGACATGACAGGTTGCGGATTAGCCTCCTTTCCCTCCAATCTATTCCTATTTTCTGCAATATATTCATTAGTTATTCCCAATTCACTCTATCAAACGCTTTTTCGAAATCTACGAAACAAGCAAATACCTCCTGGTTGTGTTCTATATTCCTCTCGATTAATAATCTCATTACTGCAATGGCATCACGCGTACCTCTCCCCTTCCTAAACCCAAACTGATCATCCCCTAAGTAATCATTTGCCCCAATCTCTATCCTTTTGTTTATGATCCCGAGAACAACTTTAGCTGCGTTGGATATCTAACTTATTGTCCTGTAGCCCTCACATGATGTATAGCCTTTACCTTTTTCGGAATAGGAACTAAAATTCATCTCACAAAGTCTTCCGGCCAGATTCCTTCCTCATAGATACTACGAATCAGCCCATATAGCCTCTTCCTCCCACATTTGCCTAAACATTTCAATAGTTCCGCGGCAATGTTATCCACCTACACGGCCTTATTTAGTTTCATCTCCCTTAATGCCCTTTCTACCTCATCGTCGAGTAGACCTGGATCTAAGCTATCTTCCCATACGTCATTTTCCTTCTCTATGTCTATCTAAGTTCTTCACTATACAGTTTTTCTATATATTCCTTCCCACTCTCTTGGATCTTTCCTGTGCCTACTACGAGGGTCATCCGGAAAGTAGTACCCGTTCGTGGCGCATGAAGTGCTGACGACGCGAGTAGCCGCTGAACGAGGTCAGATAGCTTCAGTGGCTTGTCTGCCTTCTCTGAGCCAAGTTGCGTGACGCTAGCATTGCCTGTGTTGTTTCTGTGATTGTTTACAATGTTTAAAAAAATTGAGAACGCCGCCAGTTGTGAAGTGAGGGCAGTGATTAAATTCCTCAATGCAAGAAACGTTCGCCCATGTGATATTCATCGCCAATTAAAGGAGGTGTATGGAGACAATGTAATGGACGAGTCGTCTGTTCGGCGGTGGTGTCGCAACTTCAACATGGGGAGGGGGAACACACACGACGATGAGCGTTCGGGGAGACCGTCTGTCATTACAGACCGACTGGTGAGCTCAGTTGACGAATTCGTGAGGAACGATCGGCGCGTCACAATTGATGACATCTGTGAGCATTTTCCCAATGTTTCTCGAACAATTGTTCATGAAATTGTTAAACACCATCTGCATTATGCAAAAATTTGTGCAAGATGGGTCCCTCGCGTATCTCAATGAGCTGGCGGCGAAGGACTATGCAGCAGGAATACAGAAACTTGTCACACGTTATGACAAATGCCTTAATTTGCTTGGAGATTATGTTGAGAAGTAGTTTAAAGTATCCTCTTTCAAATAAAATTTTTTATGTTTGTTAATATTTACTTTTGTGTCTTTATTTCACGAACGGGTACTACTTTCCGGATGACCCTCGTATTATCTTACCCGCCTTATCTCTAACTGATAGCATAGATCTTCCTTTCTTACTTTCCGATAAATCTTTAACTTTGCTGTACAGCGCACTAATTCCACCCTTCCTCTGCAGACTTTCCATATCCTCACACTGCGTCTTCCACCATGCTTCTTTTGCTTTATTTGTCGCTCGCCTCAATTTATTGTTTATTCCTTTTACTTCATTTTGCCTAACTCTGTATTTACATTCTTCTATTTTCTCCGCTCATCCATCTTTGTAATCATCTCATCCATCATCCATGGTTTCCTCGTCCTTTTAGCGTTAACGGTTCGAATTGTGTTTTTGCGGCTTCTATAATTCTTTTTTGATACTTTCCCATTTTTCTTCGATAGTACTTAGCTCTTTGCCATCCTCCATGATTTCCTCCACCTCTTTGTTGCACTCCTTTTTCAGACCATTTAATGCTTCTGCCTTCCATTTTCTAACCCGCCGTCCCCGCCTTATCTTTTTGAAACGGACGCTACATTTCATAACAACTAAATTGTGGTCAGAGTCCGCATCCGCTCCCGGGAAGCTGTGCGAATTTATCACACTGTTCCTAAACCTGTGTATAACCAGGATATAATCTAGCTGATACCTTTCTGAGTCACCTGCCATTTTCCATGTGATACCTGCGTCTTTTGTGGTGTCCAAACCAAGTGTTGGTGATGACTAACTCCTGTCTCCTGCAGATCTCCACTGCTTTCCTCCCGCGGTCATTCCTCGTGCCTAATCCGTAGTCCCCCACCGCTCACCATCTGTTCCTTCGCCTAGCGTCGCTTTCCAATCCCCCATCAGTATCGAATGTTTCCCTGCAGGAAAACAGGCGATTATGTCCTCTAACTGATCGTATATCCTATCGACCTCTTCTTCCTTATGGTTGCTCGGTGGCATGTATACCTGAATAATAACCAAGTTCGTCGGTTCGGTTTTTTCGCTACTAGTAATATTCTGTTACCTGTTCTATGTTCTAAGGCCAATAAAAATAATTACGAAGAACTCCTATACCGGTATTTCGGTCACACAGGTGACCATCAACGGGACTTTGGACGGTGCCTATGCACATTCCTCTTCTTAGTTCAAGTGCCCTATTTGATTTTCTCCCCGTTGATGGTCACCTGTGTGACCGAAATACCGGTATAGGAGTTCTTCGTAATTATTTTTATTGGCCTTAGGATCTTCTTCCTTGAGATTATTTCTTTAACAGCCAATAGCTCCACATCTTCCATTCTGTTCTATGTTGACTTTGCTTCTTCCTGTGTCTCCATTTAATAATGTGGCAACCCCTCGTTGGCAACCCGTCCTAGCCGTTGTATATCCCTCCAGTAATCCCCGATATCCTTCCATCTCACCTCGCATAGACCTAAAATATCTATTTTTCCCCTTTCCATCTCTCGCTTGATATTCTCCAGTTTACCTGTCCTCATCATTGTCCTAACATTCCACGTTCCTATTCTAACTGATTTGGTCTTCATCTTCTGCGTCTTCTGTCCTGCTGTCACTGGTTTTCCCTAGCAAGGGTTTCATGGGATGACGACCGCGGAAGCCGTACCTCCCCCGCTGCCGGGCACGACACACGGCCAATTGGGCCGAGCCCCGTAGTTGCCAGGACTCAAAATCTCTGAATTGTCCATCATTTACATCTTGGGAATGATAATTGAGGTGGTTTCCCGTTGCCTTCCTCAATAGTGTTTTTAACGGGACACCATCACTTACTGGCCGCCCCACTGGGGTCAGATGCCCTTGCAGCCGCCTCGCTGAGGAACAGACGCTACGTGGACTACCTTTCCTCTGGCTCCTAACTTTCGACCCATCTGGCATGGGTGTCCCTACAACGAGCAATTATTATTACTCCCGCCAGCACAGCTCTAGGGGTCATCGGAACGCACAAGCCCTTCCACCACGTCAAGGTTGTAGTCCGGGGAGGGTGGCTCACTATTATATCCCAAATAATTTATTTTTACGAATATTAATCATATTATTCGGCCGCGAAATTCTTATTTCCGTCACATGATAAACATTCGATCTTCATACGGCGATCGGAACGCCACGACAAGTGTTCGCGGATGCGAGGACTACGAGGAGCGAAGTGTGGGTTTGAGAAAAGAGGGCACATATTTTTTTTTCGCGGAACCGATATCGGTACAATTCCGATCTCATTACAATGCCACGCCGGCTACAACGGCTACTGAATCAGCCGAATCGAAACGAAACCCGGGGATAATCAAATTATTACTATTCGCCCATTAAGTGTAAGGTCGCGTTACGATCGATTTTTGTTGCGAAAAAGGTAGCTATGGTGAGTCCATAGTGGCTAGGTTCGCTACTCAGTGGTTTACAACACGTAAATATTTCATCTTGGTGTTTGGTCTCTCGCCATGGAACTGGCAACCCTCAATTGACAGAAAAGAAGCAGCAGCTCTGGGTGCCGGGAGTGGGGGGGGCTCCAGGGTGGTGGATGCATGGTAGGTACACACACACACATGCATATATGCATAGAGGGGTTGGCTGCGAGATAAGCGGGGGCACCCGATAAATAAGCAGTCGCGGACGGGAGGGAAGGAAGGATCCGCGCGGGTGAGGCGACAGCGCCGGGAGGAGTTATCTCATTCGTTCGGAGCAGCGTCACCGGGGTGAAGAGATAAGGGCACTTGCATCAACCGTGTACTTACTGCAAGAGCGTGAGAGTGACGCGGCACGGACGAGCGGCTGCATCCGTGCAGGAGGCCAAGGGTCGAGGCCGGCCAGGGGAGTCTATCGCCGAGCATATTTTGTTGGGGGATGATGGAGCGGGGAGGGAAATATAGCAATTTACGAGCGGCAGCACTTGGGAGGCGTACGCCCCACGAATGAATGAATGCCTCACCCACCGCCCCTCGTTCCGCACATGACGTTCATGATTCGACGAAGAATTGCGCAAACTTGAATAATAGAGGCCGCTTAAACGCGGGCCGCACTCACATTTGGAGACAAACGCACGCCCGCATCGAAATGGAGGTAATGGAATACAATACTTGGCTCCGATCCGAACATCGATTGCTTAAAACACGACATTAAGTACTTTCCGCGTCATACATATCGACAAGATTCATATATTAAAGTTTGCCATTAAAAACTATTGCATGTAGATTTGCTTGAAGATTATTACATCCCTTATTCAATAAGAACTACACGCCGCCACAAGAGTTCAAAATATTCACTTTTGTTAATGGAAATGAATCAATGAATTCTCTTCAATCAGAAACAGTCGGATATTTAACATACACAACCTAACGTCTTTCTCAAATGATGTAGTTTTACGTATTATTTTCATCAAACTTAGCGTCGCGTTCCGTAAGGCGAAATTCATATTGTTAGACTTCGGCTACAGCTTAATTGATAATGTAAGGAAATATCCAGAGAGTAGTCAAAGAGACGACTGAAAAAAGAAGGAATCGGGGAAGTTTTCTATTCGGATGCGAAAGCACGCGTACGTTTTACGACTGACAACGTTCAAGCCATGTCCTTGAAGGAAGCAAACTCTAGGACATCGTCTTGGCTTCTTTCGTTCAACTTTTCCTTTAAATATGTCTTTAGGCAGTGATCAGTGCATGTCCAATCATTGCCCTCTTTGCTCTATCCTCTTTACAGCGATCTATTTTATTTCACTAACACTTTTACATTACTCATTCCTTCCACCCAGCGTTCTCTCGATGGTTTCCCACAAATCCACATTTTCATCGCCTCCCGCTTGTTTCTTTCCACTTTTCTTACCCCACACACATCCATAGAATAATACACACTACATTCCATTAACTCTTCTCTAGCCTGTATCTATGTGCATGTATCTATTAACAAATAAGTTATTTTTGTTTTGAAACGCTTATTTCACCAAGGCTATTCTTCTATTAATCTCGGTCACAAGTGTGTTGTTGTCGTTCATAATATTCTCCAGGTTACCAGAACTTTAACACTGATTCAAGATATGATGTTGCTGTCTATTTCTACGTCAGTTTAGACATTTTCTTTTCTCTTTGCTCTAGTCTTTTCAGAGTCCGCGATTATCGATATATCATCAGCGTAAGTAAATACTCCTTCCATTCGCTTTAATGCCTTGAGTCTTTTCTATCGTTCTTGTGACTGCTTCTTCGATGGATACATTAAATATATAAGGCGATAGGATTACATTTTGCTCACGCCTCTTTTTGTTCATTGCTACTTTCCTGCATTAATTTACATCAATTTCGGTCGTCTGCGCCATGTTAAGACTTAAAATCATTCTTCCATCGTTCAAATCAAGTCCGCTTCTCGTCAGTCTTTGAAATACGCAGTAGTCTCCAGTCAACTGTGTCAATCGAATTACTTCTCCAATTCTTATAACGGCCAAAACATATGCCTATCTTTCTCTTCACATCCACCATCCTCTCGCAAATCAGCCGCAGTGCTCCAACACCGCCTATTTGGTTCCTCTTCCTAAAGCGAAACCGATCACTTTCTAGATGACTTAAGCGCACAGCCAGGAATGCAGAAATGCATGGGGCTGTGGAAATTAAATATTACAATTGCTACATTTGGTTATCTTTTAATCAATCAGCCGATAAATGAAAAGATTATTCCCATTACTAAATATATTATAACACTGCATATCGATTGCATTTACGCGACAAAAGGGAAGACGCCCTAAGTTCTCGATGCATTTCGGAGGCGTGGTATTTCCTTCACTAGGAAAGGTGACCAAGACCATGGAAGCCAGTAAGAAAATGGACATACAAGACGAAGATGCATAATAATACAAATATTGTACTTAAATCCCGGCAGAGTAGAATTATGCTGCACGACGAAAATGAATGCCTACAAAGTACAACCTTGCATGCGATTTTTACATCGTATCCTTTTATGTAATTTTTTTACAAGAATCCCGCCCATGAAATCAAATAATACAACATTCACACTATTCATTTCCTTTCCATTTATGACTCGGAGACCTGTTATCTTTTCCCTAAAATTCCGTCTCCTCACATTTTGTAAGACCGTTGACAACTCTGAACTAGGACATAAGGAAAATTAAGAAGATGAATATTTCATTAACTTTCAAAAATTATTGATAGAATTGAGCTCTTACGGCTAGTAGTATTGAATAAATGAAAAACTCCAATAGCCGTTTAACAGTTAACCTTTCTAAAGAATGAGGGACATTTGGCACACACTGGGAAATCATAGGTGGCACTGCTCCCCGTTCATTCTTGACCCCATGTGTGAATTCCACACTTTCACTGTTAGCCTTGGTGACCTCTTTACCCTCACCTACCTTTCAAACTGACCCTCAGGTCGATAACTGCTTCGGGGTTAGGCTAGGATTCTAAGTGATAATAGGGAAATTAATTCATTAAAAAACTGTATGCATATGACAACATCCAAGAAATGTGAAGTCTAATGAAGTGCAGCAGGGCAGACACTAGCCGATTGGAATGAATTATCACACCATTCCAAAATCGCATTGGGTGAAGTGAGAGAATTTCAAGGGGCTTAGGTTTGAGAGCCGACTTACTGCAGTGCCCTACCTTGACCCCAGGTCATAATCATATGAGGCACGTGGGATATCTCTCACCAAGGCCTTAATTGAAAAAATGAAAAACTCCAATCGCCATCAACAGTTAACCTTTCTAAACAAAGTACAAATGAGATAATTTGGCTAACGCCACAAGTCAAAGGATGGGCTACAGGGTAAAACAAAAGGAAAGGGAAAAGAAAGTTGAATACGAATACGCGTATTTCGGCCACAAAGTAGCCCTCTTCAGCGTACTGAAGGTAAATCGTCAAGACAACACAAGTCGAAGTGAGGAAGAACAGAATTTCAAAAATTAGGCCAAAATAAATGTCACGACTGATCCTCATTAAGAGCGTGGATGCACTCGTGGTGCGACTGTAATGCATCGACACCCCGAGATCTCAGGGGAAGAGACACCTTGGAAGCGAATATTTAATCGTCTCACCGGAGAAGAGAGCAGGAAGGGTCTCTCTTACCTGCAGGTGTCGTCGCTGGCCGCCGGAGCTCGGCGCTCCGGTGCGCGGGGATCTGGTGCTCACGGCGCACGCGCTCACGGGGCTCTCTCCTCCTGTGGAAGAAAAGAGATGGGTGGGCGTGAAGACAAATGCTAGAACAAGACCCTTCAATTAAACACGTGGGAGTCCATTCCAATGAAATGAACTTAATTTGTGTTTCGATTACACAACACATGAAATACATACGCGAATGAAGAAGTACATCAAGTACCCTGTGTACAACGCAAAGGCTGAAAATTTCATCTCCACAAGCTTTATCGAACTCTTTAGGTTTTCAAAGGGAAAATCCCATTTGTCCAGATGAAAAAACGACCTTGAAACCACGCCAAACGACGTAGCTCTCAAATACTTAAAATAGTACCGCATAAGAACAACTACAATCACCACAAGACAGCGGCATATTCATAAGCTCGAAAACATTATGGCACAATTTCTTATTTCACCAATCAGTTGACCTTACTAGAATTTTGCGATCATCATTGATCGGGAATTTGTGGAGGATGCACCTTCCAGACTTTCGAGATTTTCCAAGGGAGTGTTCGAATGAATTCCCACGTCTTCCCCGGGTTTAAAGCATTATTTGAGTACAGCAGGAGGTACAAATACATCAACGAATCTTCTGGAACGCTTGCAGAATAACGCGATTAAAAATCGGTCGTAATTCATTTCTGCTCTGACCCAGTCGTGCATATTTCTTGAAGGTGGGCGATTTCTTAGACCATTTCACTTTATTCAGAGCAGGGTGGTTATTAGGACGGGCGCTGTTGGATTTCAATCGAACCCAAACTTGCAACGAACCTGCGGGATGAATTGTATTATTTTCAGAATGTAATTGAAGGCAGTGGGATAAATATGGCTACAAATACAAGAGTTAATACTCAAAAAATACATTTTAATCCGGAAATATTAGGCAACGTAAAATGGAATAAGATCAACATCAAGACTCCAACATCCAGGTTAATGGCAATTATATCATCGATATAATTGCCATTCACCTGGACAGGTGAATCACAATTACGTCGTCGGTCACAGATGCACCTCCCAACTCATGTGCGAAGCAATTTTCTATCGTTTATTAGGCATTCAGATACCTCACAAATTTAGCAAGATTGAATTTGTAAAACCTCAAGGAAGAGGAGATCGTGACGTGATTTACGCTCCCAACTCCCCTCACTCTAAACGAGCCAACAAACTCTCTAGGTGATCCAACAAACTCTCTACGCGATCCAACAAATTCCATCATGTCAAATCGAAAGTAACAACACTATGATATTTCATTTGGATTTGTAATGAAATAGTTTCAATCAACATGTATTTAAATTTTTTTGCCTTACGGCCCACGAGGCCCTGACAGTTGCTTACACTACAACACCTCAATGTGTTTAGAAAAGGATTGCCCTCGGCCGTGCGCCGAAGCGTGCTCGCATCACGCACGAATATATTGGTGTTTACGCCACTTTTCTCGTCCCCAACACCAAGAATATCCACCTGAAAGCAGTTCTGGACTATTTTCTTGAATGAAATATTATCTCTCAACTCCAGAAACCTCTCTTATCTGGGGTCGGGCGGCGTGGAAGTTGCTCGATGGAGCGGCAACTGTCTTTCTCGAGCGTTGTCATCACTCCATCTACATCTACACCTACATCTACTTAATACCCCGCAAGCTGCCGCAAGGGCGTGTGGCGGGGGGTGCTAGGACACCACCCGTAATTTAGAAAAGAAAAAGAAAAAAAAACCGCATGCAATAACCACAAAATCATATATAAAAAAAAAACATGGCATACATTCATGCATGAACACTTACACCCCACACACATGCAAACACTCAAACTACCAGCTAACATACACATGCACCTGAAAGTATACCTAACAGCTATGTAGTGTTTAATTTTGTTCCGACTTGTGAATTCAACGTTTTTAATATTTCTAAAGTGACTTCGGTTTCTTGCTATTATGATTTCTGATTGTTCGGGGAAAGAATGAGTATTTGTACCTATCTGTCTTGGAATCTATCTTCCTTAGTTTATCTTTGTGGTCTGATCTACCTAAGTAGTGTGGGGCCACTATAATTCCTTCAGTGTCATAGTTAAACTCGTTTGTTCTGAACCTTTCTAAAAGTCTAAGCCTCGCTTGTTCTCTCCGCACTTCAAGTGGTTCCCAGCCTAAATCCCCTAAGAGACCTGTCACACTTGTGTTTTTATCATAACAATTTTTAACGAATCTAGCGGATTTTCTCAATTTTCTACACAACAAAAAGTAGACTCCATCCGGCGTCACGCACTTCACGAATTCGGAAACGCGAGGGCGAGGGAGTTGCGGCAGCCATCGACTCCAATCAGAGCATTTGCAAAATACTCATTCGATTCGACCAAGTTTCGATCTCCCAATGCTGCCACAACCGGAAGCCAAGACTGGGACGTCGCATAATCTCGCGAATGTTTCCGTCGCATTTTGAGCGGGAGCACCAAAGCGACAGCACAAACCAAAATCTCTACAAAGCTGTGATATTCCGTTGGAGCCAATGCAATCAATTCGAAAGAACAAAGCAAACACCTGACTCGGAAATAACAAAATGAAATCAAAGTTTGTCCACTTTTCTTCGCCTGGAATGCACGGATGACGAGAGAAATGTACGGAAGACGATCGGAAGCGATCGAAATTTGATGCCGTAGATGAGTAATGGGCAGATCGAATCGACTCTATTGAAAAAAGTACTTGAACTAGTGAATGACAAAAACTAGATGGAATCTAATTATCCTGAGAGACAATAGTTACTCGGGCTACGTGCCACAATGATGCGTAGTAATAGCAAGGGAGGGATTGTAGGTGAAGGCCGAGGACGAATTATGAGAAGCGAGTAAAGGAAAACAGAAATGAACCTCTCACAGTTCCCAAACCGAGCGAATAAGAGTTTTATTTCAAATGCGGAATTGGCAAAATAATTCACAGAAAATGCAACCTCGCTCTAGAGATCATGCCGTCATCCATTACATACCAATTAATAAAGGGAAAAATAGCCTTAGACTAAGGAACATCTCCTTTTTTCAATCGGTAATATTTTACCACAAAATTGAATTCTTTGCGACTTAACATTTGGGTTTGTGCCATTCAGTCCACAGCAAAATATCCTCACGGAACTAAAATTCTATCATTTTTCGGCAATACGAGCGTCACAATTGAATTCTCTCTTAAAAAACTAATGAAAATTAATGCAAACTGAGCAATTGTGGCTTGCAGACTTCATGCGATGTACTACCCATCAGCACCACGGCAAAGCTTTAGTCTAAGCCAAGCGCCCTCATCAGTAAAAACAATAACCCGCTGTTTTGGTAAACAGGTAACTGCAAATGCATGAAAATGATTTTAGATGAACTATTCTAAAAAAATACAGAATCGTAAAAGAAAATATAACTCAACTATAATTAAAAAGAGAACTAGGCTCTCCGATCGGCGCCTATGATCCCACGGTGTGACCAGGCAATTATTTTACCAAGGTCAAGCACGTTAAATCCTACGTCCGTATTTGGCTGGGGACCGAATAAATTTGGCGCTCCTTCAACTATCATAGGCACGATTCTCCCATCCATTCACCTCAGTCGGCTCTAAAGGTTGAAAAGTGCTCCCGGCGCTGTATTTTAGCAGTGCTCCAACGAGGATTATGCACCGAGAGGTTGCACCGTCACAGATTACCTTTGCCGATGCTTCATTCTAGGCATACGTAGTACGATGACTTCCGTTATCGAAGTACGTCGAGAGTGACATCGAACGCTAACCGAGGCCAAGGGATGCAAGCAAAAATGACATTCGAGATGGGTCAACATTGCATCCATCGACTTCTCGGGCGATGAATAGCTTAGTACAGGAAAATATATTAAGGCAAGGAAATGCTTATGCTCCGGTTCTGCTTCCACATCACCAAAAAGGTAAAAAGAGCATGAATGAAATCAGAATCACGTATGATGAGGCAGAGCACCACGCACGCACTCCGGTCGTGTCATGCAGGAAAACGGTCAGAGAGATATAAGGAAGAGAAAAGCACTGGAAGAACAAAAACATTATGAAGAAGAAGAAAAGGGTGACAGGGTGTATCCATAACGAACGACGAAAAGATTATCAAGTCCTTTGATATGGATTACAACGTTCTGCAGTTGAGACACCAAGTCTTTTAGGAAGGTGATAAATGTAGATTTGGAGACTTTATGGGGCGGAGGAGGAGGCAAAAAGCCAGAGAGGAAGTCAAACGAAGAAATCTTCGATGGCGATAGTGAAAGGGAGGAAGCAATCGGGAGAAATACGACATATGGTGAAAACTTTAAAGGTGGAGGGAAAGAGGCTAAGGCGTAGGTAGCACAAGGCCATGATATGCACTCGTGAGGGAGGACGCAAGGAGAGACGGGAAAAATAAGGGTGGACATTTGGGACGGCGTGAGGGAAGGGAGGATTTACGAATTTATTATTCTTTAACCGAGGAGAAAGCAAGAGTCAGAGAGCCGAAGGAACTGAAGAGGGAAACGACGAAAGGTCCATGTCGTGCGAGAGTGCTTCTCACAGACTAGATTCGAGCAATTGTTTTTCAGGAACCGTCAGCATCATACAAGTAATCGTCAGAATTCCAGTAAATACTCGTATGTACTCTATTTATTTATCCCCTTAAGTTGACAACAAAATGAATTTTATCACTGAGTTTCCCTCGATCAGTTACGCAATGGAATTTCCAAAGCTCACCGCAATCATTCGGCTAAAACGGCATTTGGAATCACACGCCGAAATTGAAAAAATAATTCGTCCGTCACCATTTTATTTCCCACTCCACGACTCGCAACCCTCGGCGTTTGTGCGCTTATTTCGACGGATGAAACATCCCCGAAGACGCCGCAGGAAACAAACACTAAGGCGATGGGGTGCAGGGGGCGTGCGAAGGGACGCATGTGGGGACGCATGCGGGGCGAGGGCGGGTGGATGTGGCCCGGGGGCACGGTTCCACGCGAGCACTCACCACCGACGAACCAGCGGTGCCAATGAAGTACGAGGCGACGGGAGGGGGGAGAGGACAGAGCGCCGAAAATACACGCCGTAGAAAGTGTGAAATCCGCACCGTGAGAAAACAGCTTCGCTCCCGTTCCTTCCAGCGGTTATCAACTTCGGTTCATCCACTTCCCTTCTCTACGCAAACAAACGAAGGACTCGCGGAGAGACCTCGGGGGTGTGCCGGGGAGGGGAGCGGAATGGTGGGCTCCGGTGCGCACCGAGGTGGGAGGGAAAGGAGCATCGCCGGAAGTTGTGCGAGGGAGGGCGAAAGAGGGAGCGGGGGGGGGGGGGTGCTGAGATAGCGAGGGCAATGGGAGGCGAGGGAGGGAATTATTATTGCATCTCGTTGCGCAGGCAACGACAGTTGGGACCAATGTCACCAGCGATCCTCGCGAATTTGAGTTCGAAGATATATGCTGAATGCACCAAATTAATTTAGTTTTCCTTTGCATCATGTTTTCTTTCGTAATCCATTCTCGGCCCACAGCCCAACTACCCCTTGGCCACCGGGACTTCAATCGACGTTCTTTCAAATTTGGATCTCCGATTTTTAACACAAGTACTATTCAAGTGCCCAAGTGCTTAGGAACCCTCTAATCACCAAATTTGTTCGACATTTAATTTTCACCGACACGTACACTCCACGTATTCAGCAGCAGTTCACACGCCATTTAACTGCTCTCTTCAACTATCATCTCTTCTTCAGCAAACCTTCAAGCAAGATCCACAAAAGAGTCCCCTGGATCAATTCTCAGGAATTTTACCCTCCATTCTTCCCATTCTCCTTTCTAAACATTACTAATTTCATTTTGGACGCAACAACGCGCAATTTCATTCTCTTTTTTACCTCAACACAGCTATCCAGGACTCCATGTAAATCTGATGCGCTCTCAGTGAGCAATCGCCGGCGTCGACAGTTTAACGTACGTTTAAATTGTTTGATTTCGTATTCAATGTCCATTTACTCGAGCGGATGACACGTAGTTTCAATCAGAGCTAAGAGCAGAACGGAAGTGACCACCAAGATAGTTTCTTGTTGCCGCTAAAGGAGAAAAAGCTAGTAATTATTTTAGAGTTGCCTCTCTACTACTGTTTTACGGCAATCTTTTATAATAATTTTATATCCCAGATTATAAGATGAAACAATGAGGCTAAGCATCAGGAGGAGAAAATTATCTTTTAAACACACGAGAACAGATATCGATGGAAGATGCTGGAACGAATTACAAGTGGAGCTGGAGTACTAATGGAGTAGTATCTCCTTACCCCTCCCTCCCCCACACCCCACTTGAATTTTATGTTGCCCGTGTTTTCATTTGTAACTTTCATTTTGGACGCTGGACTCATTGTTACCTCTTAAATGTCGACACAAACTTCGATGCCCGAGGATTCCAAAAATACTGGTGTATGTCATAGGCGGACGTTTGTCCTTCGCTCCACTTCGGCCCGAGCGAATTGAGATTCGCGGATGGTTTGACTGGAGAAGGAATTCGAGGCTGCGCATTGCGTCGGGCCCGCAAAGCCCCACGGCCACAGTCGAGGTGGATCACGTGAGGAGGAGGCACCCGAAAGGGTGAGCGGCAGCGCGCGGGCGGTGCGGGGGGGGGGGGGGCCGCCGCCGCCGGAGGCCTCCGGTCACCCCGAGTCTCTCGGTCCGCGCGGGGAGACCACAGCCGCTAATGATGAGTCTCTCTCTCTCTTGCTACCTACCATCTGAAACTGTTAAAACTCTCGGTGGCGAAACTCTCTCGGTGGTGGCGACTTGCGAAACACCTCCTCACTGACGCGCAGAGCACGCTGGGATTTTCTGTTGACTTGGGCGAGTGGAGTGGGGGGAACGAGCACTCCTTGGTATGCTAACAGTAATTGGCAGAATGTGCCTATACGGTCTGAACGCGCGAATTACTTAAATTCTCCGATCCCAAATGTCCAGCACGGGGCACAGAATTTACGACGTTCGGCTGAAATATCAAGTCTTCTCAGCCGAATGCGTGGTGTACGCCTGAACCCAGTCTCACACGCTATGCAGCGGCGGAAGGCCTTCAGTCGGATGTCAGCGATTCGATTCAACTCGGCCTCTCGCAAAGTAACTCCACCATTGCATAGAATTTGTCATTATTTACGATTCACAAAAACCCGAGACGTAGATTTTCTATTTCGCCCTTTCACTCAAATTCCACGATAATTTTCAGACCTGAAGACGGCAAACATCGAGACATTTAAATGGTCATTCCTAAAGTTGAACCTTTAAATATGATTACCGTAATTGAGAATAGTTACTCAAAGGCATTCCCTAAATATCCATGCTTGCGATCCCTACTTGAAGTGCTTTGTGGAGGGCACTTTGAGTAATTTAGCCGTCCGTCGGATGGGACGATAAACTGCGGACCCCTCGGCCCGCAAAGACCCCTGCGGACCCCTCGGCGTTTCGTAAAGAGTAGGCTAATGCCGACGCCGGGTTTCTCTCCACCCGATGAGGAATCCTTTCATCCTGTCCATCCGCAATGGCGCAAATGACCTCAGCTGTCGCTCGCCTCCCCTAATAATAACTACTACCACTACTTGAATATCATATTTTTTATACTTCGCATACAAAAGTGCAGAATGGATGCCAACCGCATAAAAAATACTGAGATGTAACCTATAAGCGTATAAAATTTGTGATAAGAAATGGGCAAGAGAACCAAAAAACCGTCATTACAAACTGCTCGCAATATCTTAACAAAGAACAAGATAAAGAAATGAAGTAAAACTTCTAGCGCTTTTGATTTCTGTAACAGAAACCAAAATATTCTCACGCGTGTACTAAACTGGCATCGCCACAAGACGGTTCGGTTTTGGTGATCTCTCCAAAATTATGATTGAAAACAAATATGAAGGAAAGAGGAGAGGGTCAGTTTTTTTAAGAATACACAGCATAATTCGCAAGCGGCGTTGGTGGTGGATGGTGCGATAGCATAGAAGTTTAAGTCCCGCCAGCATCAAAGGGACATCGGTTGTCCTCGTCCTTCTCCGAACTGATCCCGAATACAACCCGGCCAATTTGGCGCCAATCCCCGCCATTTCCGCACCGAAAGAGTAGTAGTGGTGCCGATGCCGTGCCTCATTCAATCGACGCCGCGGCGGTCAAGTGGCGCCTTCGAACCCACAGAGAGAGAGAGAGAGGTCCCCGTCTGGTGGCAGCGTGGTTGAGATCGCAAACCCCTTCAATTTGTTTCACCCACTCTGAACGCGCACGAGAAGAATGAAATCTTGATAGATGAAATCCACGACTCTCAAGGAGATGCCACGGGGAAAGGTGCTCTCGGGGGACTAACGATTCCTCGCGCGAAGGGCGCTCTTACTAAAGCATTCATCCCTCCAGACAAAATCGAATTCCAGCACGCCCAATGCACGAATCAACTGCTGCTTGGGGGGTGAACCAACTAATAAGATTCTCTCCGCCAGTTCCTCTGTCATGTGCGTTCGAATTGGTGCGTAGTATTTCCTGTCTCTCGCGGTATTTTATTCTTATTCGATTGACTCGGCAAACCAAAAAGAATCGAATTGACTTTATTTCGAACTAGTTTTTTTTAAATATCTTGTCAGTTTAAAATCAGAGGCAGTCGGCGATATTATTGCTCTCTCGAGAATATAAATGAGAACTCTGAGATAACATGGTCCCCTCATCCGGTTGGTTACTTTGGAAATTAGAGGGTCATATCTTCCAGTAAACTCCGTGAATAATTGTAAAATTCTTCAACCAGGTCCTAACACCAGCACAATTCCTCATTATCTGGAAAAAATCAATGTTTTAAGTGCGACAGGTAATTATTGGTGGTCGCCATGGATTCTCCAAGCCGCCGAAATGGCGGCCTAACGACCAAGAAGAGACCAATGGCTTCATTGAGGTATCGCATAAAATCCACGCCAATTTTTCGCTCGGTTCCTTTCCACGTTAGAAACGGAACGGAACGTGAATCCGCGTTTCCCGCGTCATCAAATGTGATCGACGAAACCGCGGCCGTTGTGAATAATCGGCGCCGGAAGGTGTGCACGAATGAGCAGAGCGTAAGTTCCACACAGCTAGGCCACGTGACTCCCTGCAAACCGATCCCCAACTGCAGGCGAGAAATTCCTAAGCCGCGAGTACTACGAAGGGGAGGGGTGCGATGGCTGGCGAGAAGTGAGATAAGTTTTCTCGGGCGAGAGAAGGGAGGGAGGAGTATGAGAGGAGAAGGTCACCACGGCAATCGAAGGGGGGAGGGATACCTTTCGAGAGGAGGACATTTCGCCAAGATTTTTACGAAGCGACTCTTTCCCTTCAAAAGGAGAGAAGGGGCTCGCTCGCATTGGAGAAGAACAAGGGTGGTTTGATATGGAGGGACCGTTTCAATGATGGCAATTTTTGTGCGAACCGAACTGAATTTTAAGTAAAAGAAGCTATTATTAGTACAGCAGCTCAGATAACGCGTGTGTACGACCGCATGCAGATAAATACAGTCGCGGTAAAACTGTAAAATGTAATATAAAGATGCTAATTTATCGTGTAATACCTATTCATCCAGCACCACACGTAAATACAGTAGGTAGATAGTAAATGAAAAACTCTATAGAAAAATGCGTGAAATTCATTATCAGTCAGTATTCATTCATTCAGTCGCGGTAAAACTGTAAAATGTAATATAAAGATGCTAATTTATCGTGTAATACCTATTCATCCAGCACCACACGTAAATACAGTAGGTAGATAGTAAATGAAAAACTCTAAAGAAAAATGCGTGAAATTCATTATCAGAATGGTTTTACGAATTTCCTCGATGATCGGGAGCAG
Organism: Hetaerina americana; assembly: GCF_022747635.1. Classification (NCBI taxonomy): domain Eukaryota; kingdom Metazoa; phylum Arthropoda; class Insecta; order Odonata; family Calopterygidae; genus Hetaerina; species Hetaerina americana. Next base: position 478,826 of record NW_027286732.1, read on the forward strand.
AGACAAGTACCGTAGTCCCGGCCCACGCCGCTATAATCAAGGAGTAGTATGCTGATCGTTATCGCGACCAAATCATTGACGTGACCGAAGGATTCCAAAACTTCCAAAAACTAAATCAGCTGAAGTTTACCCTACGGAGAAGATATTATCGCACCTCTCGTGTTTTTGTTCGAATGTTGCCACCTCCTCCGCTTCCTGCGAACTGCTTCTTACGGACGGGCGAGCAGAGCAAAGACACCACCGAGCACATTAAGTATTTTGTAAGAAGAAGGAAAATGCCCAAAAAGAAGAAGGAGTGAGGAGGCGAGTGAAAATGAGAATGCGTGGGGAGGAAAGCCGCGGAAATCGAAATTCAAATTGGCGAGACGGTGGCGCATGAGGGAGGGGAGGGAAAGGCCCCACCACCGCAGACGGGGTGGACAGCCGCGAAAGACGGGCGCAGAGGCGAAAGCGGCCCCCTCCCTCCTCTTTAGAGGCGACCCAAGGCACTGACACATAGCAGGAGGGAGGGAGAGGGTCTGTTGACAGGCAAATGGGATAGGGCAGTGACTGCCGAGCCGTGTGGCACGCGGAGAGGAAATACGCTTGACATGACCATGAGAAACTGGGAATGCATGCTCACTCGCCCGACTTTAAATGCCCGCGGTCATCACGGAGAGCTCAATATTTCAGGGGTTCACCAGCTCGATGTTCAAAGGACTCACCCTTTAAGGAGATCGTCCGCGTTTGTCTCTCCTCTGCTTTCCTCCCGAGACCTCTTAGGGAGAAGAGTGGCATTCGTGCCATTTGCGAAAATTACGATAGAAATTCTGGATTATATCAGGGCGTCCTTCGTCGACCTTCAGCCGGCGATCCAATCGTGTAGGAACGCCCTCAACCGTTCTGGTGTTTTGATACACGTCTGAGGCCACCAGGTGTGTAGCGGATAGGATATCCGAGCACTGCAGGGCTTTTTTACATTAAAGTGTAGGTCAAATAGTGGAGCTCTTAAGTCTTCTTTGCCAAAGTATTCGGCCTTAAATGAAGTGAGGGTCAGCGCTAGCAATAGTTCATTTAACACCAATCAGATAGCATCGGACGGAATATTTTATCAGGGATTCAATATTAATATGAAGATAATCCTCGTAAATTCAAATAACCGTGATATCAAGGAGATACTATCTCTATTGGTAGTTCACTGCCGAAGTTTAAAGAACAAAGTCGCAGAATATCATCACCTTTATTCAACTCACATGCGCAGATATAGGGAGGGGGTGGTGTCTTCATTGCAGTCAAAAGTTCTTGCGTCAGCCGGGTCGAGGTCATTCCGGGTAATGGTTTGGAGTGTTTGGTGCTCAATTCAATGTCCTCAATCCAAAAGAATTTATGTTTTGCGCGTTTTACATACCGCATGTCGACAAAGACGACTCAATACTAGAATAAGATCACCAAATCAAAGGTTTCTTATCCCAACACAACGATCGCGAAGATTTGAATGTCCCATCGATTGACTGGAGTACATCCAACGGGGGGCGAAGCCAAAGATATCCACGAATCCCTATTGAATTCTTTTAAGTTGAACCAATTGCATCAACTTGTCACTTCATAATCTAGGGGCGACAGTATTCTCGATTTGTAAGCAACGAAGGAATTAGTGACCACAGGGTAGTAAATGCTAAGTTTTCGCTACATGGGGTAAGAAATAAGAAGCCTACGAGGAAAATTTACTTGTTTAAGGAACAAGGACCACAATTACCTAAAGTGCGAGCTACAAAATTAATTTGCTAGTTTTAAGTAATATAGCAATCACCGAAACACCGAGGATACGTGGAATCACCCCCTTGAGTTCACGAACTCATCACCTAACAAGTTCATTCCCAGTTAATTAATAAAAGATAACACGGAACCCAGAGTGTACAACGGTGATGTTAGAAAGGCATTGCGACGTCAAAGGCTATGCCACACCAAGGTGAAAAATACCAGGGTTGATTTTATAACGACAAAAAGGATGAGATCTATTATTATTACAAGATATCTCAGACGAAACTCAAGAATGAATTCCGGAAAGCGTTAAGTGAATTCAAAAGGAAAAGGTTCCAAAATCATTTTGTCCACCGAATGCTTCCGATAGCTTACCAAATCGTGGTGTTCAAACGATGCCCAAAATCGAAATCTTATACAATGGAATACAACGTTTGCTGAAAAGTATTAAGCCTATTAAATCCTCCGGGCCAGATAAAATGCCCACTCGTATATTTAAGGATATAGCTTCGGAAATTGTGCCGTATCAAGAAATAATATTTAAGAAGTCGCTGGTAGATCACAAGGTTCCAACGGATTGGAAAACGGCTAACGTGACACTGGATATTTAAAATCGTAGGCAAGGAGGAACCGAGCCTTTAAAGGCCTGTTTCCCTCACATTCATTTCGTGCAAGGTTATGAAACATATAGTTGCTAGTTCGATCGTGAGACACCTCGATAATCAGAAGTTATAAATGAAAAATCAGCACGGTTTCCGAAAAGGTAGATCCCGCGAGACAGCACACTTGCGCTTTTTGCTCATTATATTCTTACTTCGGGAGGGAGCAGTGTTCCAGAGGACGCGATTTTTTCTAGATTTTAGGAAAGCCTTCGACAGAGTACCTCATAGTAAACTAATCGCAAAGCTAGAAGCATATGGCATTAATAAAAATATCCGGGATTGATTTACAGACATTTTGAATGGTCGGGTTCAAAGAGTAGTGATAGATTAAGTTAGCTCAAATTCAGTAGAGGTTACTTCAGGTGTTCCCAAGGGAAGTGTCATCGGACCTCTTTTATACCTACTTTACTTTAACGACATGGACTCCGTGGTCACTGGTAAGATACGTTTGCCGACGGAGCAGTGGTTTACCGTGATATTCATGATCCTGAAGACACAGCATTTATTATCAGATGACCTTAATGCTATACAATGCTGGTGCGACACTTGGCAATTAGAATTAAACTTTAAAAAGGGCGTAGTCATTAATTTTTGGAAAAAGAGAAATTCCCTCCCGAATGCCTACTGCATTGGGAATACCGAAATGGAATGTGTAGACTCGATTAAAGACCTAGGCGTTACCCTCACTAACGACCTCTCCTGGGTGAATCACATACGGGGAATATGTGCACAAACTAACAAAAAAATTAGGATTTATTAGAAGAGTACTTGGTAAATGCGATGAAAAAGTCAAAGAGAAATGTTACATGCCGTTGGTTACGCCTCATTTACATTGTGCTCCAAGAAAATGGGATCCCCACGAAGTTGGATTGCGATTGGATCGCGTGCACCGTAGAGGAGCTGGATTTGTAAAACATTGCATTGAAAAAGTTAGCAGCGTATCCAAAATATTAGAGCAGCTAGGCTGGGAATCACTCACGGAGCAACGGTTAAATAACAAATATAAGCTCTTGCATAAATTGGACGGACGTCTCTTTAGCAGAAATATTGAAAATATATTATTACCCCCATCGTTCTACATTAGGAGAGATGATGTTAATGAAATTGGACAGATGAAGAGTTGAATGGATAGATATAAGATGTCACTTTTACCACGAACGACAGAGGATCATAATAACATTGTCAGTCCGCGGTAGTGTCACGCTCGGGTAAATATTATCCTGGTGTGTAGTTGTCCCCGCAGGAATTCGCGAGTAGCCGGAGGTACTTCCGCCTCCGATCCGAAGTGCCTCGGAGCATTGATCCCCATTGACCGAGAAATTCCACTTACATTCCAGAGAAGCCCTTTTTTGTCCTATCGAGTGTAAGCTCGTTTTTAAAGAGAGACCGGGATGTTTCCCCCTCCCACCCGCCCCACGTCGTCGAAACGAATCTCGGCGGCGGACCCGCCGGGTTCCCCCCCCCCCGGTCCTACCCTAGCCTCCCCACCCCACCTCCTTCCAACCCCGTCTCCCGCCGACATCGTCATCTGGATGGCCGAAATATTACTAATTGGTTTTGCAACATTATCCAAAGGCAGATCTCAGAGTGCTAAAATTTTCAATCACGCACGCTAAAAGCAGGTTCGTCACATCTGATTAGTCTGGTATCTTCTTTTGGGGTTCCTTTGAGAAACCGTGAGGATATCCTCGAGTACCTTATAAGTGGGGACGGAAAGAATTTGAATATGATCGGAATTCCGAGCTATCACTCACTCACACAACTTTCGTCCAAGGTGAGGTTAAAACTTGTCAAGAAAGAATATATGCAATTAGAAAATTAAAAACTAAAAATTAAATTTTTTTAAAAATAGACTAATCTAAGAACAGTAGAAGAGGCAAGAAAGGGTTTATCCTTCTCGTCGAATCAAACTGTCGACATTTGGTACGGGAGCCTTATCACTAAGCCCAGTAATAAGTAAACGTGGTTACGCCTGAAGATCCCACAGACATCATAATCCGTGCGGTCATACGAATTAAATATATACACAGAAGAGTTAGGCAGAAGATTCTGGCCTTTTCTAGCTCGCTCCACACCTCATTGTCGCTGGGTGTGTGCCTCCCTCCGGCCGTCGGGGCTCCACAGCAATAACCCGTGGAGGAGTTATTTCCGTAGATGAGGCCTGGGAATCGATTTTCCGAATGAGCTTCACGCCGAATGAGTGGACGATGATTTCGATGAACGCGAGATGAAGCTATGCCGCTCTAAGCAAGGAATCTAAATGAGCAAGATCATTTATAAATATTTAAATAAATGCTCTCCCAATGGATAAGCAAGAGCGACGCTGCCGGAGACCACGAGATCAGTATTTGAGTACAAGCCATACTTGCCTTTCCATATTCAATAAGAGTAAATTTATGAAACCTTATTGCCGTAAACAGATATTGCATTGTGATAAATGGTAACAGTCCAGCAGGTTTCCATTTGGCGATGCATACATACATACTTGTGTAACTAAATAAACACCATTACATACCTATTCCGCTTAAAATATATATCTGCGTTACAAGATCGAAAAGTCACACAAAAAGTAATTCTCCGAAAGAAACATCGATAGGAATTTTCAACTTTTCTTCTGTTATGATCTCACTTGATTTTAAGTGAATAATCGCAATTTGGTTGATATTTTCCCTTTTTTCCCACCGAACGCCTTTGAATTAGCTTCTAAATCTTTAATGGATATTAATACACCATTGCATTTTCCGCGAACGCTCGTCCTAGCCTCACAGGAAGACCAACGAGAGCAGAATTATTATTCCTACACGTGCGCACACGACCGCAGCAAAAAATAAATGAAACGACTTCCGCTAAGCGCAGCGCCCTCCCCTCCCGGCCGCCGGAGGAGACACCTGTTGCCGGTGGAGGCGCTACAGGTGTGCTCCGGGGGCGCCACGCCCTCGTCAGCCCGGAGGATGAGTCACCCTCCGGACTCCCGAGGGGGAAAGGCGAGAGAAGGGGGCGGGATTGAAGGGGTGATTTTGTTTTTCATACAATATTAGACGGTTTGTAACACCCGACCCTTCTGCCTTTCCTTCACTTCACCACCTCCACGACATTTTTCCGTCGTTTAGGGGAGTCCTTCCCCTGATGTCCAAACATAAATGAAGCACCCCCGCGCTTCCCGGCTGAGTAGACAAGGCACGGCGCAAGGCTTGCTTCTCCGGGGTTCTGTGCGAAACACATATTTGATTCACACGCTACTAATCCAATTCCACTCCATTCAATGGCACAAGCTCTCTCTCTCGCCGCGACGTGTTTAATACGGAGCTTAGAGCGCATCGGAGAGTCACAGAAAAAAGATTTCCTCTCCGAATATTTTACTCTTTCCCCGTGCATCCACGTCCGTTCGATGATTCGTCTCCCTTCACCACATCGCCGAACAAACGCGACACAATTCTAACGCTCGTCTCATCCCGACAGCTCTCCATTGCCGATGCATGCATGGCCCGCACAGTCCTCGCCATATCCCCACTCACATTCACACCACCAACACTCCCCACAGGCGCACCTTACCACACCACCACCTGCTGTAGTCGGCATTCACATCCCTCATGGAATGCCTAAGTTTCAGTTCCCATACAATAGTGTGGGGTGTGGCATATTTTTACAAACCGCCACATTTTAGCTCACGGGAATTCATCTATTTTTTACCTACTCCAATGTCTCCCATTTTAATTCGATCACAATTTATTTTTTCCACGTCCTGTTTTCCTCCTGCATTTACCCATGAACATATCGAGTAGCCACGGTGAGATCACACATTCCTTCTTCACACCATGCACAGTTTCAAATCGAATCACTTAATATTCCGGTCACTTAAAAACGTGACTTGATGTTCCCAAACGTGCCTTCTAAAAAAGAACTCAACATCCGCTCGCTCAATTCATAATCCCCTTCGCTCTCTTTGTCATTTCCCCAAATCAATAAACACACAATTAACTTTGGCGCGTCCACGACTTTCTCCGGCTCTCGCCGAAGTTAAAACAGATGACCCGCGCATCTTCTTCAAGGCATCGAATCGAATGGCGTCCCCCATCGAAATGCCCAATGCCACCTTCTCTCATCTCTCTCTCTCTCTCTCTCTCCACCGGACACTTCCCTCGACTGCTCAATAGAGCGATCGCTCCATAATTTTCACATTCCCATAATCCCCTTCGCCATGCGGAACATTTCGTTTCTACCACGGTTCCAATTGTCTCTCACAATGCAAACTTGCAGGTGAAAGTTATTGAATTCACGCAGATGAGTTAACTGTTCCCAAACATCAACGTTAGCTAATTTTACTCGCGCTTCCATCCTTCATAAAGATATCGTGTACACTCATATAGACATTGCAATTCATAGAAATTCTCCACTGCGTTGCCACCTCATTTCCCTGCATACTAACTTCCCTGTGTTCATCTTCACGCCGCCTAATGCATTTCCCACACGCTTTTATTGCGCAACAAACGAGGAAGTACTTGGTATGGTGGGCGAAGAGAGGGGTTTGTTGGGATAAATCCTATAAAGGCAGGAAAAGTGGATGAAGGGGGTATTGACCGGCAGCGGGATGCTGAAGACTGTAATAGAGGGGAGAATGTTAGGCAAACAAGGAAAGGGAAGGAACAGGACAGCGATGTTGGACGGGATGAAGGGAGGAAGAAAGTACTCAGAGCTGACGAGGGGCATGATGTACAGTAGGATGTTGTGTTTTGCAAGGGGTCACAAATTATTTAATTAGCAATTATGTGTATCCAAAAACCTACCTTAACCGGTCGATTACCTAATAATAATATATACATACATAGTACATGATTCAAGCCAGATTTGATGAAAATTGAGTAAAAAAGGCAACGTTTATTTGACACCGCTGTTTTTTGCAGGTGAGAGTCAACGTTCGACCTCATGGAGTGAAAGAAGAGAAAGTGGCCGTTGAAGTGGAAAAACGGTTGCCCATCGTGGGACACAAAACCCAAACGTTCCGAAGAAACAAAACCACTCGAGGCAGCGCCCATGATGCTTTGGAGTGGAATAGTCGAGGTGAGGAGGAGGGGGAGGTGGGAGGGGAGGGGAAGGGCAAACTGCATGAGGAGCCGCGAAAGCTATAATGTGTGCAGACGGCGTGTAATTCAAGGATAAGCATCTCGCCGTCGTCTTAATGGCGGCGTTTTCGGTTTTATTTGCTGATTAAAGATTACATTCTCCCTTGCCCCAGCCACACACACTCGCTCCTCCTTCCTTCGCCCCGTCCGCCTAATGGGACTCCGTGCCGTCTTGCTTTCGCTTCCCTCCGCCCAGAGCCAAGTCTCTGATGAGGGGAAGTGGGTCATTCCAACGGAATCCGAGAAGGAAAAGGGAATTCAAATATGCTTCCCGCGGCATTCCATCGCAGTTTCACACAAAACGCGACGTGGGTGGGTGCGGAAATGCGTTGGGCCTTCGAAACTAACCCCCCCCCCCCAGAACCCTCGCCCTTCGCATCTCGGGACACATTTCCACGGCACCCCACTCCCTCTGAACTACCCTCCGGCACAACGTTTCTCGTCTCGGAATCAGAATTAAATCATTTTCCATTTGCGCTTTGGTCATTATTTTACACATAACCGTCTCTCACAGCACAATCCTATGTACCAAGCTCTCAATGATAGGTCATTAACTGAAAAAAAAATGCTGAAATAACGACGAAAAACATACGCCAGTGTTGTGGGACGAATTAGACTATCCTTTGATTTTCTCTGACAGTTTGAAAGGGTTTTCTTTTCGGCGGGATGGAATGCACGCCCCGCACCTAACATCCCGCGCTCCAGGAGCACGTCTGCTATATAATGCGCGTGTGTTCTCATTCCGTCGACTTACGTTCACGAAACACCTGATTCAACAGTCTGCTTACATTCAGACACGCAAAAGAAAAAATTATTCAACGTTAAGAACGGGGAATTAAATCCATGAAAAATAATAACAATTTATAATATCGTTATTATACTAAATTAAAAACAACATATGCATTTAAGAAACATTTTTTTAAAACTTTTTTTTAGATCTTCGCTTTAGCAATTGCTTTTCGAATGTCCAAAAACAAATCGTGACATTTTGAATCAAAGCTCAAGCATTAATTGTAGTCAGCTACCAAAATATTAGCATTGGATGTATTTTTCCCAATGTTCGGACTAGAGGGGATTGAAACCCCCTTCATTTTTTATTGTTTTTCCGTTGGGCGATGGAGGCGACACCAACAATAGCCGATGGGATCCAATATGCGAATGAATTAAAGAGGCCTTTGATTAAATAATGAAGCGCCAAGTTGGAAGAAAAACAAACGATGTCGAAGCAAATCGCTCCAAATATAGTCCGGAAAACTAAAATTAATTAAAATAAACCCAGTAATAGAGCATTCGTTTCCCAGAGTAAGGAGCAAGCCAGACACATTCGATCGACACGGTCTTCCCATCCACCACACAACAAAGCAGATGAAGAAACGATAGCTCTCCACGCCCCGCACCGTGACCTAACAATGAGCATAAAGCTCCAACAATGCCACTGTCACGCCCATAATGCTGCCGCCAGCGACCGCACCCAATCCCTCCCGTCATTCCCCGCGGCGACGGAGTCATCCTGAGAAAGAGACATGGGGAGGGAGGGGCGGGGAGGGGTTTGGGGGAGGGGGGAAAGGGGGGGGGGAGGAGAGGGAAGGTGCCTCGCGCACCTCACTTCCCCCTCCTCGTCCCACTGGAGTGACTGACGTCAGTGTGACGTAACCTGGCGGCGGCTGGCGACGCTCCTTTTGCTTCGCGCGCAGGAGAGAGAGAGAGAGAGAGAGAGTCACCATCTTGTGAACTCTTGACAGCGCCGTCCTCCTAACATTCCCTCTAAAAACTTCGATCGTTTTTTAACACAGTTTTCTGCTCGTGCGCCGTTTCAAAAGACGTACTTTCTGCGCATGAAACAGCCGCCGAACGTCTCGCCTCTAAGATTTCTTTCCTTCGAAACATAATTAATGAAGTCAAGACACCCGAAACCGAACGCGAATCTGAAACATGCCGAATAATTCGCAAATTCAAATTTTTAGAGTTGTTTATTGTATTGAGATGTGCGAATGCCCTTCTTTTGGTCTAAGCTTGCGTGCACCGCGGAGGTTTGATGTTTTGAAAGACGCGCCTTAGAGTCGAATAAGGAGATTTAAATGTCTGCTTCTAAGGAGGTTCACAGCCGCCGGCCCTTGCTATGATGCGGAATGAAGATGGGTGGGGTTGGTCACTCCCGCTTTATAAGGATGACAGCGACAATAAATGACGAGCAAACACGCTTCTTTTACACGAAATTACATTTACAATGATATTTGTACAGTTCTAGGCTTTACTTCGCCGGACAATCCCTTTCGTCCATTGAAAAATCAAGAACTGCCGCGGGTTTCCTTTGAAAATTCCGTTTAATAGTGCGTCGCTCTTCTTCTTCGAGTTTCAGTAAACGAAGTCCACGACTAAACCATTCATTAATCACAGCGTCAACTTGGAGGGAAGGATCCCCGGCGACTTCTTCAATGGAATGGAATTATCGAGATGGCGTCATTACGCCTACCACACTTCAGTATGCGATTTTTTATGCACACGCCCTAATAAGAGCCTATTAAAACTCCTCGTTTTCAAATCGCCAAAACCGTGGTGCAAGTTGCGGATATCAACATTATGATTCGAAAGCTAATCTCTAAACATGCTATACTATAAAATCGATGATCTGGTACTTTCCCGGCGAATAATGTTTTCCAAGATTATTCGGGTCTCCCACCGGGTCCACGTTCGTAGGTTTGCCGACGTTTCGATGGCCGAGTCGTCCATCGTCTTCAGGGCATGAAGACGATGGACGACTCGGCCCTGAAACGTCGGCAAACCTACGAACGTGGACCCGGTGGGAGACCCGAATAATCTTGGAAAAACATGCTATAAAATCCTTTAGAGACTGGGATTGAAAACGAAATTATCAAGTTAAAACTGTGCTCGCATTTCCCAGTACATGACATTATCACCTGATTTCAAGATGTTACTCACGCTTATACTCGCATCGCAGCCAGGAGAGTATGACCTAATGCACGGGATATGTGATCTCTAATTAGTAGGACGCGGCAACGCCTACTGTCATATTTTTGGAGGGGTTACCATTAAACATTACCGTTCGCCATTGCAGGAATAGTATAGCCGAGGAATCCTTCCCACCACGCCCCATTCCTACTCCTCATCCATCGCTAAGGCATTTCCAGCCGCAGGAGACGCGAGGTTTGTGAAATATTAGCGGCGGAATGACGCGCGCGTGCGCACTAAAAGCAATCGGAATGAGAGAGAACAGGAGGAGGGGGGAGTCACGCGTGCATACCTCATGCCTCCTTCAAAGAGTAAAGGGCTCATTTAAACTTTTACCGATGTTTTCGACTTGATCAGTCCATTTTCAAGACTCGTTTCTCCTGTCTTTAACCAGTTTTAAATTGAATATAGTATAGTCATCACTGATTTCTACAAAATACGATTCTCGTAAGAATAAATTTATCACTCACGGGTGTTAGATCATTCAATTATAAATTATCGAACGATAAAATCCGGTGGATTCACCCAGCCATCAGTTCTCTTGTCAATTCCGTTCAACGTTCAAATTCAACTTACTTCAAAGTACTTAAGCACTAGGAATTAAATGAATGGAGACAAAATCTAGCTAACGCAATGGTTTGGGAACACTATTCTTTCATTTTTTCAAATAGTGATTGCGAAAGATACATATAACAAAGATATTTGCGACAGATTGGATTTCACTTCTCGCGCAAAAAATTACCCTGATTTTAAAAATGTGTGCCATAGGCACAATTATGGTGGGCACTGCCGAGACCACACTTCAAGCGAAGGTCTTCCTGCGAGGGGTCAAAGGCCAGGAAATTACAAATGGGAAACTATGACTTCCTATACTGGATAAACACAAGACAACTTTATGAATGCAAATGATTTGTCGATGCTTGGCTTTTCGCCCTCGGGGACAGAGCAAAGAGTGGGCACAGAGACTACAAGCTGTTCCATTATATATACAGGGTTCGTCCGGAAAATAAGTGTACTGAGCTCAGGAAAAAAAAATTATTACACTTTTACATATCTTAAGCTAATATTCTTCAAGATAGGACCCTTGTGAGTCGATACACTTGTTCCAGCGGCGTTCCCATTCCTGGAACGCTCCCGCGAAGGCATCATCGGGAACCTCTCGAAGACTCGTCGTCGACCTCTTCTCTGCCCTCCACGAACATCTTGTGCCACCGAAAGATCATGTTTCTGGACATGGCTGACTCCCCGTAAGCCTGGTTAATCATACCGACAGTTTCGGTAGACGATTTCCCAAGCTTTACCGCAAATTCGATGGAATAACGCTGCTCCAAAAACTTCGGCATCGCGTTCCGTGACGTGGGTCGAGCGTGGAGGTTCGCGTTAACAGAGCTCCTCACTACACCACAGCTCAGAGCCGACTGCCTTTTTCAGCGTCGCTTGCCAACATACCCCCCTCCAATCGCAGCCCGTCAGAGCGGTGCTGGGCGCGCCTGGAGCGGCGCGCCCAGCCCAGGAGTCAGTACACTTATTTTCCGGACGAACCCTGTATCTCCAAAGACGCAAGGCGACGCTAATGTTTAGGTCGTGCATCTGGGTTGCCTAGCATCCAAATGGCATGGCACTGGCGTTCCAAGGATGGATTTCTCAGCGGCAAAACGGAAGAATTTGTATTATTTATCCAAAATCGTGAGTGCGGTTTCGGAAATATTTCAAGTGCAGGGCATGACGTAACTTTGTGATTCACAAGTTGTTCCTCGTGGGAAATTGTCGCAGCACATGGTTTCCCACCCGAGAGGCGGAGGAGCAAACCGCCATTGCGTGCCGAGGGCACCAGGGACCAGCAACGGAGGCACTGCCTTTGCGATAGACACCGAGGGCAACGCGAAATGAAGAGGTGGCGGCATTCGTAATTGAATGCTCATGGCGAACATCTCCAATGTCGACTGATACTAAAGCGAGCAACGCCTTTGACGAATCCACGGGTCAGCCCACCCTGACACGCAAATGTCATCCCTCTGCTCATTTCTCGTTTTTAAAAATGTATGGCATTCAATTAAACAATCTATGCAACACATGACTTATTGAGAGAAAACGAAATTCAATTTCAATAACTGAAAACAGAACATCTAAAATGTCTTTAACCTGAAGGAGAAGTAAGGTGAAATAAAGGTCCAAGTAGGGTCCATCTTGATATAAGGGTGCTGAAAGTGAACTGAAAAGCCACGGTACAAAATAAATTCATTTCGAAGAACCAAGGTTTCAAGAATCGTAGAATAGGTTTGCTTCTGGGAACCCCTCCTCCAGGGAACATATTACTCAGAACAAATTGAACATAATAATTTAAAATGTGTTTTAAATATTAATGTTTAATGAAGTTAATTTTATTACAAAATTAAACGCAAGGGAAGCGGGCATAATTAAGATGAGTTGTCCCACCTTTGAAACAACTCGGCCAAAGTAAAAAAATCATACTCTTCAACTCGGCCGAATATTGCAATAAAAAGGCTCTCCGAATATTGTTGCTCGTTTAATTAATTAAATACAGATTGGAATCTATTGATACGAGATAAAACCGCGGGCGATATAAAATAAGATAGCGAAATAAGTTCAGGGGAACGGTCGCCGTGAAGCAAGTAGGAAGGCAAACCAATACTTGAGCCGTCTCCGGGGGTAGAATTCAAAAGGCGAGATTAGGTTGGCAGTCCGGCAGCCGTAATGAGAAAGAGTCGAAGGCAGTCCAACACGTTACCCCCTGGACTATATATATATATATATATATATATATATATATATATATATATATATATAAAATATCTTCGAAATGGAACGCTCATCGGCGACACACAAATATATAAAAACACAGATGTAGATTTTTAGAATATAGAGACACAAAGAAAGGACACTCACAATTTGTTATTTTACGTTTCGACAGCACGGCTCTCGTCTTCAGAATGGCGTTCTCGGGGGAGAGCGGAGAGGACATGTGCGGGGGAGAGGTGAGGGAAGGAGAGGTAAGGGACCAATAGGAAATGAACAAGGGGGTGGGGGGGATATGTAGGCAGCCATATGATGCATTCAGTGGGCTTGGTTCAGCCCGGGCGGTTTAAATGACATCTAATCCGTGACCTCTTCCCAATTATCAATAACACTCAGTCCACATCACTTTTATTCCCACACTGTCCC
>NW_027286732.1:497500-531774 GCF_022747635.1 Hetaerina americana
TAAATCTCCAAGCGATCCTGAGCCATTTGAGTTTGGATGAATTTCAAAATGCGCCCACCGGCTCTTTCTAATGTCGCCCGGGTCTACTACATATATTCGTTGCGGCCCGCGCTCCTCGTGGAAATGGCCTGGAAGCCCCTCGAAGCCGCCGCGCCCCCGACACGACAGGGGGCGAGCGGCGCCGGATGTCGGCGGCGGACGGAAGGAAGGCCAAGCGGCGGCGGGGTTACCCTCGCCCGCAAGTGAAGACGCAGTCAGTCTCACCTGGTCTCCAAGGGCCTTCACCCCCAGACAGGATGCTGCTGCCCCCGTCTCGCCACCCGGGACGAAACGACTTGCCAATTAAAAGGCGTTCCGCAGTTACTTCTAACATTCCCAATTCCAGGCATAACCATCCTTTACCGGAACCTTTACCACAGATTCCTTTTGATACGCACCCGAACGTCATTATAATTGTTTCATATAGAAATTTAGCAGCAATCTCACTTCCCATGATCATCGACTTATTATTTTGTGTCTGTTCCCACTTCTTCCTCTCCCGTATGCATCCAAGATGATTAAGATATTGTTAAAACCTAACGGCACACAAAAAGTCACATTTAAGCCTCGCGATATCTGGAAACTCACACGAATACAGCAAAGCTCCACAAGAAATCGAATATTCAAGTGTGAAAAACACGACACGATCGCGACCTTATCACTAGCTCTTCAGTTAACTGGAAGGGAATCCAGAATAATGTCCTCCGTCATTATTAGTCAAATTGATCCGGGTTAAATAGAATGCGGATAGGATTGGAGCGACAAAACTCAATCATTGTAACACGCCCTGAATGCGGTCGGTGATGAATTATTAGGACATTTTCCTAAAATAAAAATAGTGATACGAGGGCGGTTCCATAGGTACCCGTGTTAGAAATGAAGTAACCATTTTTTCAAAAACATTTATTTTTTATTTTTCAACATACTCCCCCTTTAGAAAGATACACTTCTCCCAACGTTCCGGCCATTTTTTTTAACCCCTCCAAAAAATACCATTTGTCGAACTCTCCAAAATACGCCTCATTCGCGGCCACGTCTGCCGGGCGTCCTGGTCGCTCCGCATCAAAAACAGATGTTCGCCCACGTTTAAATTCGTTGAACCAATATCTGTGGTCATAGATGGAGAAGTGTCCCCATAAACAGCATCCAACTTTGCTTTTATCTCCTCGCATTTCTTCCCATCCAAAAACAAAAAGCGAATTGCCGAACGATACTGCTCTTTTTCCATCTTAGCGAGAAACACGAAACACGTCCTACTTGAATGACTGCCAAATCCAAACTAATCTTTCAATCAGTCTGAAATTTGTTTCACCGTCGTTTGATAGATGGCAGCACACGATGACAACATAAACCCTCAGGAACGCCCTTTGTCGTCAAACGCGGGTACTTATTGAACTGCCCTCGTAAATGAATGATCATTTATCCCATTAGATGAAGCTATTACCCATAAAAATCAATAGAATTCTGTCCCCCACGCTAATTCATCTTCCTGGGGATACTCTCACTCTCAGATAATAAATTTCTGATACAATTCGAAGGCATTTAAATGTAAATTGGATTTACTGAACAATCGGTGCCTAAAACGAGTAGTCCCGAGTCCTCATTCGTTCTCCAAATAGTCGCGAGGAGAGGTTCCTCGCTAAGATGTTCGCCAACACCGAGTAGTGATGGAGTTGAGGGCCGGGGCAGATTGTGAGGGGGGGTACATCGGGCGGGGGCGGTCCATCCATCTGAACAGATGCTGGAGGAAAAGGAGGCCACCTTCGCCTTCCCAATTCTCCAAAGGAGAACACATGATATTTGGTGGCTCTGCAAGTAACTGGAGAAAGTCGAGGCATACGCAGATGAACTCCGCGCATGGGCAACATATAGCGCACTCGGCTTGAGAATGAGAGATCATTGGTGGAGAAGTACCCCCCAACCAAAAGTTCGCGTCCGTCGTTGACACAGTGACACTGTGCGCCGGGGTTAAGTCAACCGAAGTCAACGTCAATTAATCAGTTACATACGGCGGGCTAATGCACACATTTACCATATACATGTAGATGAATAGGGGAATCTGCTTCCTCCAACTTTGATGCACCAATTAGGAGGACTTCGACGTTAAGATTTCATACGGCAATTAATTCCCATATGAGGCCGGTTTAGGTAGAAACTCCTCAAGATTCCAATCAGCAACATCGGAGGGAAATTCGTATTTAAAGACTTTTACATTAGATTGCTCGCGAAAACCGTAGTCATTATCCACTGTGGCGATCAGAGTACAACGCACATGATTTTTCATTCAAAAATTCAACTTGTCGGCCATAGTATAGCATTTGGCAGTCTCGGTGAAATAAAAAAAATTACTACTACAACTGCAAACGAAGTTTTATAGGTTAAAAACGAATGGTAGGCTATGATCTCGCGGCATGGAGATAACACGGCTAAGAATACGAAGGACAACGAACTTCAATTTGGAATCAATTCAATTTTTCTATGCCTCGAAAATAAAATTAATGGTTGGGAATTAACTTCTTGAGGGTATTTTCGTGCTCGTGACCGCCAAATTTATTCCATGTCAGTAAATGAAGAATACCTTTTGCACCACAATGAAGTAAGGTACAAGGCAAACTTTTGGGCGGGCCTAGGGTCATCGAACTGGAATGCTTAAATTCAACCCCGGAGAGCAATGGATTCTGGGGAATCAAGCGCTGTAATTTATTTTTCTGAAAGAGTAACCTGCTCCATGGAATGCGCGGCTCATCTGATGACCATCGGCGGTTATTTACCCGCGAATTTAATAAATCTTTTATGGATCACCTGATACGCACAATTCCAAGAATTGAGTTGCCTCTGAAAGATTCTACCGTTTGAAAAGCTGTCGGGTCGATAATTTGAATATTAAAGAACTGAATAAGAAACTAGTCGGCATCTAACCGCGATAATACCCGTCAAACAACTATCAGGGAACTGACAAAGAATATTTCCCGCTGCTAAATGCAAGTCATTCAAACATATCCCATGCGTGTGAGTTTAATTTCTAAGAACGAAATTACAATAAATACACAATCCTATCAAAACATACCGTAATTCTCGGTGTTTTTAAGGTGTATCATTTGTTAAACATAATTGCTGAACTAGTGAACTTATTTCTCACCAGAATAAAAAGGCTCTTTGATTAGGGAAGTAAATGATATGTTCAGGATGGGAATATTATTACCAATTTCTGCGTGATGATTTATTTTCCCCGTGCTGCTACTTCACTGGAAATAGACACGGCGACAGCGTGTTCTCAAAGGTTTATTTTGGTCTACCGTATCCCTGGGACTTCTGATTCCCTTGCTAATCACTTCATTGCCCTTTAAAGTATTCCGTGAGGTACTACATATAAAGAAGGCCATTTTTGGAGCAGTAAACAAATCAAAATAAAAACAGTATGAAAGTTTTCCTGCCCGCCGACAAGTTGTCTCGATAAGTTCCGTCGATGGCTCGTTTCCAAAGTGAATTCCTTCTGCTCACTCGACGACGAACTGAGCACAATAATGCATATTCAATCGATCTCTCTCTCTCTCTCAAATTGCCTAATTAGGGAAATTGAATTCGTTATCGGGCTGGGCATCCCTTGCCGCTTATTCCGCCTTTGTTTGGTCGATAAAAATCCTTTTCTAAAAATCTCTATTTCGAAACTAAGAAAGCGATGGAGTCACGCATTAATTTGATACTGCAAAGGATTCGAAAATGAACTTTGACACCGACGAATATATCAAAAATAAATGAGTACATAATAATTCATAGATTCATAGAAAGGGGTTATTTTACAGCACTGCACACCACCGCAAGTAATCGGCCAGCCGTAATTGTTAACCCACGTTAAGGCTAATATTTTCCAACGTCATTAATCGAGATGAAAACTCGAACTTAAAACACTGAAAAATAGAAGATGGGGAACTGAGACCCAATCCTCCCGATGAAATCCACCGCCGAGACAACCTACGAGGACTGGCAAAATGTGTCGGAGGAATTCTGTCGTGAGGGCGATGGAGTAATGCCGGGAGAGGCGGGGCGGAGAGAAATATACATGTAATGCAAATTAGTGCCACAATAGTTATTAATCAACAAGCCCACTGTCACAAGGACCTCCCACGCCCAGGGTGACGAGCTGTTTAGTATTTAGCGGTTCCTCCACGCAACATTTCGTTTATTTCATTCCCCCGATCATGTACCCTTCAACTAACTGTCAATCAAATTCAATTAGTCACACTCTGAAAGGTTTACACGTGACCCTACGCACTTTTCGGAGCGATTGTATTTATTTAATATTTCAGAGTGAATTTAGATTTAAATGTTACGCAGGACGTAATTTACACGATTTTTTATTAAACAAACAGGAGCCCCACATTTTTTCCAAATGATGAAACCGTGAAAACGACGAGGATGAGATCCAATTCGAGTATCAGCTGGTGAAAAAAGATTCAGGGCATTCAATGCATTGATTGGCGCAGGCGCAAAGCAAAACGAGTGGAGAACTGAACGTCTTCATACTTGGTACAACTTCAGGCTTCACTTCGTGGAATCGTTTGATGTCCGTATTAAATGGGTTTGTAATTTTCCACGGACTTGAAACGAAATGAATGCCTTTAACTAGCTTACATTCTAGCGGAGGACAAGGAAACGGAAATGCCTTCGGTTATACGATAAAGAGAAACTGGTAAGATGAATATATTTGAAACTAGATACGAATAACAATTTACTATGTCATATCCGTGGATGAAGTGAAAAAGCGGCACCTTAGCAAAACGGAAAAAGCCCAATGACACAGGATAATTGCCGGTGCAGCGTTGAAATCCTCAAGGTTCGGAAAACCGAACCCCAATGAAACCTTTCCAAAGGAAAACGCAGAGCGAATCGCGCGAAAAATAGTCAAGAAAGAGATCGCAACGCCGGCGTGGAGTTCGAAGTAAGAAAATTCCCGAGGACACCAGATGAAGAAAATATCCCCAATAGACGCTAGGTTTGCTCATTAATACATTGACGCACCGTTACAATTGCAATGAATTCAAACAACCAACTAATATGATCCAAAATAATGGTAGCCTTTAAAAATCTTTCGGTTGGCCCTAAAGATCTTCTTCCTTATTTAATCGGTAACAAGGGCACTGATCATGAAACTCGCAGTTGGGAGATCGGAGACGTGAATCCCAAGCGCCACTTTTCCTCCGAGGAACCTGAGCACCAGACCCTGGCACCTGAGCGACCTCTCATGAGTCCCAGGGGAGCGCACCTTCACTCTTGGTGCACGGCATGTTCCGCGGCACAGCCATCCCCCGGCACACCCCACCCTCCCCACCTCCACCGAACCCGTCCCCGGGCGCGTCGAACGGAGATCCAGGGAACCGGGGGAGCACCCACCTCTCCCTCTCTCGCAGAGCGGAGGGCGTCCCCCGCACGGTGAGGGGGGGCCGCGCCGGGGGGGGAGAGGAAGGAAGAGGGCGGAGAGAGGGTAATATCAGGGACTTCCTGTGGAGTGACGTCATTTCCCATTCGGGAAAAGGGCCACTACCCCCGCCCCTCGCCCTCCCTCTGAACGGTGCTGCCTCCGTGCGTGTCTGTCTGCTGCGCGGAGGAGGGTGGGCGGTTGGGGGGAAAGGGGGAGAGGGGTTGCGGAGAGGGGGAGGGAGAAGACAAGCCACGGCGGGTCCGAGGAGACAAGGGTACTATTCTTCTGGGCAAAGAGATAATTCAGTGCTCAACTTATATTTAAACCAAACGTTCAATCATAGTTATTCCATCTTAGAGGAACGTTCTAGACGCTCCCTGCTTGGGTCAAACGAACGTTCCTATA
Source organism: Hetaerina americana (assembly GCF_022747635.1). Taxonomy (NCBI): domain Eukaryota; kingdom Metazoa; phylum Arthropoda; class Insecta; order Odonata; family Calopterygidae; genus Hetaerina; species Hetaerina americana. Next base: position 503,364 of record NW_027286732.1, read on the forward strand.
GAACACAGTGGAACTATCTCGCTCCCGTTACATTTTAATTCGTCCAAAATGCTCTTTTTTTCCATTTCTTTCGGACCTGCACCATCCGTGTTATCTCACCCTTAAATATATCCACATAAAACTCGATAACACCTCAGAACACGTGCTCTTCGGATTCCCTGAAGCATTATTCTCAACGATGCCCCTGCATCACGCTACTCTCACATTCTACCCAAAGATCACATCCGACGGTATCCATCTGGGCTAACATTTTTTTTTATTTGACAAAGTTTCAGAACTGGCAATTGTGTAATAGTAAAACTCGATCCTTGAGAAAGATTCAACGATGCAAGAAAGGATTATTTATTTTACAGCATCGAGTGGAGTACAACTCCGAGAGCTAATTCTGAATGAATTTGTTTAATCAACTGGATGAGTGATAGGTGGACCTAGCCGGGGGGGGGGGGGCGATGGAACTAACTTCGTGGGAGTTGATGACTCGAGAGAAGAGGGGCGGAACGGGGGGGGGGCACGGCAGCCAGAGGACCAAGCGGGGGATTCCATTTCCAAGGAGACGCAGACTCAAGGAAGGCTTTCTCACCACTTGAGTAGGGAGAAAAAAAGAAAATGTGGTTTACCACTCTTCTCCCATAAGTGTTCATCACTTTTCAAGTATTCGATGGTGCGGTTATTCCGGGTAATAACCGGTAAAAGCGTCTCTTTCACATTGGACGTGGTGCCTCGGGTGGGACTTCCTCCACGAACTAAAAGAATATTCCCGCATTCTCTCCCACAATACTTCGCAACTTGAGTTCCACTCGGCTGGTCCACGGCTGCGCCACAAGTACCAGCAACGCCGCCTCCACAACAGCTACTGCCTCGCGCCACGCGTTGGCTTGCACAAATGTGCTCCCATGTGCGTACGCATTCGCATGAATGAAAAGGCATATCTCTCGCGCTCTCACCCCACTCTTACCCCCACGGCCAGTTCTCTTAGATTGGCTGCGCAACCCTCCGCTAATATTTCGTTCGAGAGCGTAAACAAATGAGGACAAGATTAGTTCGTTCCCCTTCCACGCCCGGGAGTTGGCGCAAGGGAAACGACACTCGAGACTTCGACCCCGTAATGCGTGACAATCACTCCCTCATTCTCACGCAATCGCCCCTTGGATCCGGTCACCCAATTCCAGTGGATTGCGTATTTCTTTTCATTCATCGAGGGCGCGGAGACGGCGCGAGCGATTTTTCAAACGAGGCTCATATTCCGAAACCACGGAGTATCCGAAGGGAAAGACGAAGGAGGACCATTCTTGAGAAATAGATATTGTAATTCGTAGGAAACAGAATGTTTGCAGGACGATTGCAACCTGGCAACATTAGGGTTGCATCACATGAGGAATTGCACGAAATATCCACTTTCGTTTATTCGCCAACCTAAATTTAAAAAAAACGTTGAATTTTCGGGAAACATGTTGACATAAAAATTACACGACGTGGAATAATTAAGGTGAGCTCTTACGACCTGTACATCGGTAACAAAAATGAGAAACTCCTTCGGACCGAACTAATTAGTGCGACGCGTGGACATACGTGAATGGATGAAATCCCAAGAGCCCGCGACTTCCTACACTCCTAGGATCTCCACGAAGTGGCATGAGAAGGTGTCCGAACGACCAAACAACCAACCAAGTTTAAACAAAGGCTGTGGCCTATTTCATCTGAGTGAATATACATATATACATATATATATATATTATATATATATATATATTATATATATATATATATATATATATATATATATATATACATATATTATTATTAGGTAATCTACCGGTTAAGGTAGGTTTTTGGATACACATAATTACTAATTAAATAATTTGTGACCCCTAGCCAAACACAACATCCTACCATACTACCATCAGGTCCCTCTTCAGCTCTGAGTACTTTCTTCCTCCCTTCATCCCGTCCAACATCCCTATCCTGTTCCTTCCCTTTCCTCGTTTGCCTAACATTCTCCCCTCAATTACAGTCTTCAAATTCCCGCTGCCGGTCAATACCCCCTTCATCCACTTTTCCTGCCTCCATAGGATTGCTCCCAACAAACCCCTCTCTTCGCCCACCATACCAAGTACTTCCTCGTTTGTTTTCTTCTCTGTCCATTTCACCTTGTCCATTCTTCTCCACACCCACATTTCAAAAGCCTCCAGTCCACGTCTATCCTCCTGCTTCAATTACCGCGTTTCCGCGCCGTACGTAGCTTCGCTCCACATCAAAGTTTTTACGAGACTTTTCTTAATATACTTACTCGAAGTCCCTCTCATCAACTTCCTCCTCCTCGTGAAAGCCTCTTTGCCTAGCGCAATTCTTCTCCTTACGTCCCTACTACTTTGACCGTGTTGGTCCAAAATACTACCGAGATACGTAAACTGTTCTACCTGCTCTAGTTGTTGCCCTCCTATTTTAATGTTTAGCTTAGCCTTTTCCTTTCTATAAAATCGCATAACCTTTATATTTATTTATTCAGTATTAGTCCGAAAACAGCGCATTTTGGCCTTTACATCGAACTGTTAACAACGATAACAATGATCACATTTACCCAAGCCCTAGATGGAGGGAAAAGGGATAGGAACACACACAAAGGACGAACACAGGAGAGGTGGGGAAGGCAGAATCAAGCAGATCACGAATGCAAAAATATTTCCTAGACCGAGAGTTGAACACCGGATCTTTCCATTTCCCGGGCGGAGGCTCTTAACCACTTGAGCCATCCAGGAAACGTAATTAATACTGAGATCTGCGATACATAATGCAACCAAGCGCCCCGATTCTTTGGCAAAGAGATGGTGTTAGGGCGTTATTTCACCCACCAAAAGAGAAATAGACAAGACACACAGAGGAAAGCATAGTAGTAAAGGAATCATACAACATCATTAAGGATAAGAACAGTGCGTTTCGCGGCACGCATAGCCAGAAGAGGAGACGAGAAAATCAGTTAGGTTTGTTGATGACCAAGCTTTAGTTTGTCAGTCAGCCAAGGGGCTGCAAGCATTGCTTCGTGAATTGGAAATTCAGTGCGACAGGTATGGGATGAAAATCAACATTAATAAAACAAAGGTTATGTGATTTTCTAGAAAGAAAGAGGCTAAGCTAAACATTAAAATAGGAGGGCAAAAACTAGAGCAGGTAGAACAGTTCACGTATCTCGGTAGTGTCTTGGACCAACACGTTCAAAGTTGTATGGACGTGAGGAGAAGAATTGCGCTCGGCAAAGAGGCTTTCACAAGGAAGAGGGAGTTGATAAGAGGGACGTCGAGTAAGAATATTAAGAAAAGTCTCGTAAAAACATTTATATGGAGCGTAGCTATGTACGGCGCGGAAACGTGGTCATTGAAGCAGGAGGATAGACGTAGACTGGAGGCTTTTGAAATGTGGGTGTGGAGAAGAATGGACAAGGTGAAATTTATCGAGAAGAAAACAAATTAGGAAGTACTTGGTATGGTGGGCGAAGAGAGGGGTTTGTTGGGAGCAATCCTATGGAGGCAGGAAAAGTGGATGAAGGGGGTATTGACCGGCAGCGGGAATTTGAAGACTGTAATTGAGGGGAGAATGTTGGGCAAACGAGGAAAGGGAAGGAACAGGATAGGGATGTTGGACGGGATGAAGAGTAGAGGAAAGTACTCAGAGATAAAGAGGGACCTGATGTAGAGTAGGATGTTATGTTTTCATAGGAGTCACAAAATATGTATTTAGGAGCTGTGTCCGTCCAAAAACCTACCTTAACCGGTAGATTACCTAATAACAATAATAATATGCATATGTATATATATATATATGTAAACACAGATGTAGATTTTTAGAATATAGAGACACAAAGAAAGGACACTCACAATTTGTTATTTGACGTTTCGACAGCACGGCTGTCGTCTTCAGAATCTGAAGACGACAGCCGTGCGGTCGAAACGTCAAATAACAAATTGTGAGTGTCCTTTCTTTGGTTCTCTATATTCTAAAAATCTACATCTGTGTTTTTATATATTTGTGCGTCGCCGAAGAGCGTTCCATTTCGAAGATTTATATATATATATATATATATATATATATATATATATATATATATATATATATATATATATACATATTGATACATAGCTATAGTAATAGCTCGGGCCATAATAATATATATATATACACAAATGTATATGCCTAAAAGTTGCACGATTATGAATTAATTTTTAATTCTTCTAATTTATAGTCACAAAAATATGAGTTCAAGATTTAATTTGCTTAGTTTACAAAATTTCCACAAGCTCCGTTTACAACATATATCAGAACCTAAGGAACAAGAAACTGCAATGCAGAGGAATATGTACTGCTGTGGCGATCGCCCGTCAATTGCTCTTTATTGTGACCTTATCGCCATGAAGAGTCGACGCATTTGTTTCGCAACAGCCGTGATTGGACTCCGCACTTCCTTTCGCGTCACTCTGGTGGCTCCCCCTCCCTTGTCGGGGTCAAAAGCACGCACAACGCAGTGAAATAAATATAATATCCACGAGTGTGCGGAATGCAGCCCATGGCCGAGAGGGGTGAGTGCGTCAAGGGGTCGGGTCGGTCGTGGTAGTTTAAACGGCACGGGTGGAAAGAGCGCTGTCGCTTATCGGATGAATGGTTCTTGCGTCTCGCGCGACGACACTCCCGGCGATAGCTCAACTCGTTCTGGGTCGACCCGCGAGCATGATGGCGCCGCGGAGGCTGCCAATCCGGTGCGCCGAAAAGATTTCAATGCCCAGGTGGCGGTTGTTTTTCGAAGTGATCCTGGGTAATTAGCCTTCAGTCAGACGAGTACATGAAGATAAACATGTCGAGTACCAAGTTCTCAAGCATTAATTACGCTGTAAATATTCCACAATGGGATCTTTCGCAGTTTAGACCTCTTTTAGAATATGTTGCTAGTATAAGGGATTCTCATGGAGTTGGATTGATTTCTGAATTGGATCACGTACAGCAGAAAGGAACGAAATTTGTGAAATGTCATGACAAAGTGAGGAGCGAATCTAAATTTTGAGAGGAACTAGACTGGGGAATCACTCCAGGCGCGAAGGTTAAATTATAGGTCAGATCTCTTGCATAAATGGTATGGATGCCTATTTTGCGACCATGTTGAAATATTATTAACCCCTAAGTAACACGACAGGAAAGATAATGTAAAGAACATAAGAGAATTTAAGCGTAAAAAAGATAATTTTATGATGTCATTTTTCCCACGAAAGAAAAGAGATCAAAATAGCTGTTTGCGGTCGCACAAGGGGGACGCAAAATTTCCCTTTTTCCTATTTTAAGTACCCTATTTTGCTGCATTATTTCATCTAGCCTTGGCTTACAGGGTAGGGTATGTACGTAAAAGGTATCGTCGGTAATTGTCTACAAGAATGAATAAATAGCATCCTACTCAATAAAGACGTCATTTCAAATGTCATCGTATCCTTCTGCCATTATGAAATTGAGGAAAGGAGATAGGGATAAAGAATGTACGAGTATATTAGCCGAAATAAATGAACTTACTGCACGCACGATGATTAATTGACACTGGGACGAATATAATTATCTAATTACAAAGGTGGTTAAAAATTCATAGGGGTGGGGATGAGGAAAGAAGGGTGGAGGGAAACCCGGCGTCGGCACTGGTCCACTCCAAACGAAAGACGCACACTTCGACGGTCCCCTTCAAAGTTTTCTCCACCAAAATAGTGATCGTGAGACCTACGAAAAACTCCGGAGATCGAACCTTAGCTCCCTAGTCGGGAAGCCTATCCACTGCACCAATCCGATACCGCCACCCAATTGTTAGGACATACGCATTAAAAAGGCGATTTCATTAAAAATTCGAATTTTTCACTTCCTTCATCGAACTTCTTCCAATGTATTCCTTTTGAGCCCATAGTTTTCCAAATGTCTGCCAAAACAAATGGACCAAGGCATCGGGCGACATTAGATTATATTTGTGAAGAATTGCATTTCTCTCAAAACCCTAAGCACTCAAGTTTTTTTGTATCGATCGAAGTCATTATAAAAGGAAAAACAATCCGTGTAAAGAAGACTTAGGAAGATTAAACGGAAGCGTCCTTGGGGGCCAAATGTGTAAGGAGAACTGCTCGATATCAAAAGCCTGAGGAAAACTGAAAAACTTAAAATGCTCGTTGATATTCTCTGAAAGAAAACCGTCGTTCAGGGCGAATTGTTTATTGCATTATTTTAATTTCCAATTATTATTCAAAACCGGTCATGACTCATATTTGCGCATGAAACAAAGAAATTCATACCTACGTATCGTTAAGCTATGCCAATTTTCGGGTACCAGATCTTCCTGGGAAAACATAACCGGCACAGAGAGAGGCCGCCCTTAATACCCGGCTAATGTGTGAATCCACACCCCATAAGGGATTAGTACTCGGTGAAATCTACCATCACCTACCAAACCGACTTTCGGGTCGATTCCCGAGTTTATTTATATTTGAGAACCGAGAGACACTCAAACAGTCCGCATATTTACTCGTCAAAATAAGATAATTAATTACCTTAAAAATGTGCGATCAGGATATAATTTATTTTAGTAGTTATAAAAAACATAATATGAACCATATAATCCAAATTACTTTTTCTTCAATGATAAGAGTGTGTTTACCAAAAAATCTCCTTCATTATCATTTGCTGATAGACATCCCTTCAACACGTGCCGCCATTCCTGAACAATGTTTTTTACACATTCATGTTAACCGAAGATTATCAAAAATATTATATATTAACATGATTATCAAATCATATTCATGTAAAAATTTAACAACTATTCCTCAATACTCTCTACGAAAAGCAATTCAGATTTTCCAGGCAAATATTACATACCCTCCCCGGACTACAACCTTGACGTGGTGGAAGGGCTTGGGCGTTCCGATGACCCCTAGAGCTGTGCTGGCGGGAGTAATAATAATTGCTCCTGGTAGGGTCACCCATGCCAGATAGGTCGAAGGTTAGGAGCCAGACGAAAGGTAGTCCACGCAGCGTCTGCTCCTCAGTTAGGCGGCTGCAATGGCGTCTGACCCCAGTGGGGCGGCCAGTAAGTGATGGTGTCACGTTAAAAACACTATTGAGGAAGGCAACGGGAAACCACCTCAAATGTCATTCCCAAGATAAATAAACTACTGGAAACTACGGGGCTCGGCCCAATCGGCCGTGTGTCGTGCCCACAAGCGGGGGAGGTAAGGCTTCCGCGGTCGCCATCCCACGAAACCTGCAATGGTAAACCAACGGCAGCAGGACAGAAGACGAAGGAGAAGAAGACCAAATCAGTTAGAATAGGAACGTGGAATGTTAGGACAATGATGAGGACAGGGAAGTTGGAGAATGTTAAGCGAGAGATGGAAAGGGGAAATATAGATATTTTAGGTCTATGCGAGGTGAGATGGAAGGATATCGGGGATTACTGGGGTGATCAGTATAGAATAACATACAGCGGCGGGGACGAGAGCCAACGAGGGTTGGATAGTATTACATGAAGAGGTAGGAAGAAGCGTAGTCAACATAGAGCAGGTAACGGATAGAATACTACTAGTAGAGATAAAAGCAGAACCGACGAACTTAGTTATTATTCAGGTATACATGCCACCGAGCAACCATCAGGAAGAAGAGGTCGATAGGATATACGATTAGGCACGAGGAATGACCGCGGGGAGAAAGCAGTTGAGTTCTGCAGGAGCCAGGGGGCAGTAATCACCAACGCTTGGTTTAGAGACCACAAAAGACGACGGTACACATGGAAAATGCAAGGTGACTAAGAAAGGTATAAGCTAGATTATATTCTAGTTAGACATAGGTTTAGGAACAGTGTGATAAATTCGCACAGCTTCCCGAGAGCGGATGCGGAGGACTCTGACCACAATTTAGTTGTTATGAAAAGTAGCCTCCGTTTCAAAAAGATAAGGCAGGGGCGGCGGGTTAGGAAATGGAATGTAGAAGCATTAAATAGATTAAAAAGGAAAGAGTAGAGAAAACCATGGATGACGGTAAAGAGCCGAGTACTATTGAAGAAAAATGGGAAAGTATCAAGAAAGGGTTATTGAAAGCCGCAAAAAAAGACACCATTGGAACCTTTAACGCGAAAAGGACTAGGAAACCATGGATCACTGATGAGATGATTACAAAGATGAATGAGCGGAGAAAGTGGAAGAATGTAAATACGGAGTCAGGCAAAATGAAGTACACAGAGTTAAACAATGAATTGAGGCGGCCAAAAATTAGGGCAAGGGAAGCATTGTGGGAGACGCAGTGTGAGGATATGGAATATTTACATCTACATCTACATCTACATAATACCCCGCAAGCCGCCGCAAGGGCGTGTGGCGGGGGGTGTTAGGTCACCAACCGTAAAAAAGAAAAATACCACATGCAAAAAAAAAACAACACGGAAAATTACACCCACAGCAGCGCACACACTCATGCAAAAATCCCTTCATCCAATCCAATTTACAGAGGAAGGGTGAAATCGGTGCGCTGTACAGCAAAGTTAAATCTTTATCGGGAAATAAGAAAGGAAGATCTATGCTAACAGTTAGAGATAAGGCAGGTAAGATAATAGTTGATACAGGAAAGATCCAAGAGAGATGGAAGAAATATATAGAAGAACTGTAAAGTAAAGAGCTTAGACCGGCGAAGTTAGATATGGAAAAGGAGCATGACGTAGAGGAAGATAGCTTAGGTCCAGGCATACTAGACGATGAGATAGAGAGGGCATTAAGGGATATGAAACTAAATAAGGCCGTGGGGGTGGATAATATTCCCGCGGAACTATTGAAATGTTTAGGCAAATGTGGGAGGAAGAGGCTACAGGTATATGGGCTAATTCGTAGTATTCATGAGGAAGGAGTCTGGCCGGAAGACTTAGTGACATGAGTTTTCGTTCCTATTCCGAAAAAGGTAAAGGCTACATCATGTGAGGACTACAGGACAATAAGTTTGATATCCCACGCAGCTAAAGTTGTTCTCAGGATTATAAACAAAACGATAGAGAGTAGGGAACATGATTACTTAGGGGATGATCAGTTTGGGTTTAGGAAGGGGAGAGGTACGCGTGATACCATTACAGTAATGAGATTATTAATCGAAAGGACTATACAGGACTATACCTGTAGAATACAACCAGGAGGTATTTGCCTGTTTCGTAGATTTCTAAAAAGCGTTTGATAGAGGGAATTGGGAAAAACTAATAAGTAAATTGAAGAAAATAGGAATAGATTGGGGGGAAGGGAGGCTAATCCGCAACCTGTACATGTCTCAGACTACTCAGGTGCGAGTGGGGAATGGGGAGTCCGGATGGGCAGTGTTAGGAAGAGTTACACCTCTTCCTAACACTGCCCATCCGGACTCCCCATTCCCCACTCGCACCTGAGTAGTCTGAGTTAGGCAGGGTTACCCATTATCGACGTTGTTGTTCAACCTGTATGTAGAGGTAATAGTTAAAGGGGCATGGGAAGAACTGGAGGTAGGAATGAAAGTGGGCGGGGAATTCGTAAAATCAGTTAGGTTTGCTGATGATCAAGTTTTAGTTTGTCAGTCAGCCAAGGGGTTGCAAGCATTGCTGAGTGAACTGGAAATTCAGAGCGAACGATATTGGATGAGGATCAATATTAATAAAACAAAGGTAATGCGATTTTCTAGAAAGAAAAAGGCTAAGCTAAACATTAAAATAGGAGGGCATAGGGCGAGAGGAACAGTTTATGCATCTCGGAAGTGTTTTGTATCATCACGGTCAAAGCAGTAGGGACGTAAGGAGAAGAATTGCGCTGGGCAAAGAGGCTTTCACAAGGAGAGGGAGTTAATAACAGGGACTTTGAGTAAGAATGTTAAGAAAAGGTTCGTAAAAACTTTGATATGGAGCGTAGCTATGTACGGCGCGGAAACGTGGTCATTGAAGCAGGAGGATAGGCGTAGACTGGAGGCTTTTGAAATGTGGGTGTGGAGAAGAATGGAGAAGGTGAAATGGACAGAGAAGAAAACAAACGAGGAAGTACTTCGTTTAAATGAATATACTTTGTAACTTCCACACAATTTTTATTCGTACTACCGGTTTCAACGCAACGGCGTCATCATCAGGTACCTGATGATGACGCCGTTGCGTTGAAACCGGTAGTACGAATAAAAATTGTGTGGAAGTTACAAAGTATATTCATTTAAACGAACATGAACCTCCACAAAGTTGAGCCCGAGACCATAGAATTCATCGAGGAAGTACTTGGTATGGTGGGCGAAGAGAGGGGTTTGTTGGGAGCAATCCTATGGAGGCAGGAAAAGTGGATGAAGGGGGTATTGACCGGCAGCGGGAATTTGAAGACTGTAATTGAGGGGAGAATGTTGGGCAAACGAGGAAAGGGAAGGAACAGGATAGGGATGTTGGACGGGATGAAGAGTAGAGGAAAGTACTCAGAGATAAAGAGGGACCTGATGTAGGGTAGGATACTGGATTTTGTATTTTGTTAGGAATCACAAAATATTTATTTAGTACCTAAGTCCATCCAAAAACCTACCTTAACTGGTAGATTGCCCAATAATGATAATATATGACATAATTTCGTTGGAGGTTTAAAGTGTCCCTATGTACACAAATAAGATCCTCTAAATTTACTCAAAGATAATACTCAGGAAAAGGAATGGCCAACCATCAGAAATGGCGGACACGAGGCCAGTGGAGAAGGATGCGGATTTCAAGCTTTAAGGCGTTTCTTCGATCGTTAAATATCATTGTGAATAATCATGCATATTTATTTACCAGTCTCAATTAACCTGGTCGAGCGCCATCACGAGAAGGTTACCTAAGAAGCCATACTTAAAGCCACACAAATAGATTCGAAGTCGTCCGAGAATCGTTCGCAATCCACCTCAAGTGTACCGTAGGTGTTACATACGGTTTTGATGCCCGCGTTGAAATCTATTTCGGGGACCTGGTAGGGGTACGTAGGCCGAGTCCGAGCCGCCCCGCGCGCCTTGAGGGTTCGCCCCGTGGATGGGCGGCGATTGCATTCGAGTGCGCGGATGCATCGCATGTACTTCCGCCATCACCCGAGTACTTTGCGTCACTCTGCGACTTGCTGCACCATTCGAATTCAATATATTGAAATGCATATGATTCGACTTCGGCAAAGAAATGAATTAGCACCGTGAGGAACTCTTTAAAGTGAAATGTTGCCCAACTTTTGAAGAAATAAATCCTACTCGAAGCATGGCAAAATCAAAGAACTTATTTCAATTAATACACTTCCAATTGCTTCGTTTGAACCGAATTTCCCTTCGAAACTATTTACCGCAAGAAGTTTCACGATCCTCGTTCTCTGAACAATCCGATAAGCTTATCCTTACAATATTCTCACCTTTTGACGCAAATGGTCAACTATGTAAACCCTAAAAACGAACATCTAAAAGGTGTTTATTTGCTACCTTAATATTAAATCGCGTGGCCCGTAGACGAAGTATTTTACATTGCAACCCGCAGAGAGTGATATTAGACCTACATACGAAAAATATTCCGTTTATGAATGCCGCAGTCTTCAAAATTATCTTTTTTGCTTTTCCGGAGCACAGAATGCGACGAAAGCAGACCTCTCTCGAATTTGCAGTCATCGGAGGAAGAGTGAGAAAAATACGGTCAGCTAATCCACTTCATATCCCTCGTTAACAATTGAAAAGAGCGAGCAATTAGGATTCAGCACAAATGGAATGAGAAAGAGGGCATCCATCAATCACACTGGTCGACCAATTCTTACCGGAAATGTAAAGAGGATATTAATGCGACGACCCTTCGAATGGATGATTTACTACACAAATCGCCCTCCCCATGCAACTTGCTCGGGAGTGATGGGCAAACTCTCGCCTGCCCCGAGCGGCAATCGAGCGTGGGCCATGCGGGCGGGTAAGGTGCATGAGTCTCCGCGCAATTCCTGCACCGCCGACACGCGGTGCGGAAGCCGCTCGAGAGCGTTCGTCCGGAGGGCACCGAAGCGGGCGGAGGAACGAAATGAGCGCCGATACGTACGGAGAGAGTTGCCCCCGGTGCGTGAATGCGAGCGGGGCAGCGATATCGCACGTGGGAGGGCGCGAGGATGACGCCATCGCCCGCTCCAGTTCCCAAATCCCCCCCCCCACAGCATCCCGTTCAACTTTTCTCCAGGGAGACCCGGGAAACGAGTGTGTGTGTGTGGGGGGGGGGGAGGGGAATGTGTGGGGGGGGGGAGACGAAGGCGCAAACGACCAGCTCCTTCCTGCCTCCTTTCCTCCCCCTTCGTTATTCCACCCCGACCCTCCGCTTCCTAATAATAGAGATGGCACGGGGGAGGGCAGAGGCTGGAGGGGTGAGCAGAGTAAACACTGCGAGGGGGGATTGGGGGGTGGGGGGTGAGAGGACCTCGGGAGTTTGCAGACTTCTCACAAATGAGTGCAAGTTTATATCGGTTCGAGATCGAGGGGGCATCCCCCGCCCACCCTCCTCCTCCCCGCTTTCTGCGGAAACGTCGGCATCCATCAACTATGCACGAGGGCTGTTCACCTAAGGTTGAGGACGAATTTTTTTTTACCCATTGTTTATCTTGCAGAGATTGATTTTTTTATTTATATCATCAGGTTAGCGTGTAATAAATATTTGGTTCAAGTTTCTCTTATTTGACTTCGGTATTGTGTCAGCGGTAGCCCAGTTCGCCTGCTTTCGATGACGAAAAACGCTCTCCATGGTGTTTATTCACGCAGGGGAACAGGAAAAAATATGTGGGACTAGGTTTGGGCGATGGGGAGGATGAGGAATACACTTGAATCTGAATTTGGCGAGATAATCTTGGTTACGCCGGGAGTTTCGCGGTACCCATTGCGCACAAACAGATCTCACTTGTCATTTTTCCAATACCAACGTGTAGGTGCCCCCAATGCAATTTTCTATATTTATGATGGAGTTCTTAAAGTTATTCGACGGACTACTCTCTCAATGGTGTCACTGCGATGATGTCATGTACGGGCAGTGACTAGATCTCCGAGTTCACCTTCCTTTGACATTGACCCTTTCCCGTCTGTAAATATTTTAAAATCACCTTCCATCTGGGCTGCAAGAGGGAAAAACAGACTCCCGATAGGACTCCTGCGGCATTAATCAAGTCCCGGCCGACGATATATTCAGGAGAAAGCAAATTTTCAACGCATCGTCGCGAGTCACCTCTAATAAAACGTTGTGCGAACTGAACGCGTTTCAAGCTGCAACGACGAATCGCTGACAACCTAAGTCAGATCAATGAAACTCATGCCACATATGCAAAAAGCATTAAGATAATAATAAAATAAATGAATAAGTTAATTATGAGGACAAAAAAAAATGATCCCTCTTTGATAAATAAAATTGGTTCACTCACGTAACAAAGCGAGTGATCAATGATAAGAGAGTACATGATTCACGTAGCGCACGGATGTTACCACGTGAGTTGAATTTTATGCGACTGCTCAGTCAAGTTCATTTCGGCTATTTCTACAACTGTTCAGTCAAGATGTGGAATATTATCGAAAAAGCATTAAAATCATAATGTTGATAACTACAACGAACGAATCTGCATTCGATTGGTTTGAATTGCCAGAATTTCATATGAGAACCCGTGATCCTGAGATCTTCGCCGCAAGAGAACTATAGTGATCACTCCGATAAAAGGCAGATCTTTTTCATACACTCAGATGACATCAAACGGTTCGGAGGGAGGTCGCGTGGGTTCTGAACAGCGTGCCGTGCAAGTTTCCGAGCTGCCAACTCTTAACTAGAATCCTTAAGAAACATCATGCAAAGTTTCAAGCTAGTATCTGTGGGCGAGTGGGACCGCACATTGCAGGCATTTTTCCCGCCGTTCCGGAGTTCTACGAGTGCCGCAGAAACCCCAATTGCTCGCGGCGGTGCAAACAGGCGATTCGCACATTCCCTTTCCCGGCATAAGAACACGTTGCACTCCCCACGAACATTCTAATTTCATCTTCGGTACTTCTTCGCTTACCGAGTACTTCCCTCACGAGCTCCAAAGTGTGAGGGCTCAATGAATTTTGCACTCCATTTTACTGCCCTTCCCCACCATAGAAATACGACTCAATGTTTCTCCTCGTGAGCTACGTGCGCCATCTTCCGTGCTTCCTCCCCGCTAGCCGCCATTATCCCCGGGCCTCTCTCCACCCACTCACTCAGGGAATCCTTCATTCCTTAAATATATGTAGTTGTCATATTATATATGTCATCTGTTGATCAAGTCCTTGCCACATTCCCTTTCGCCGCATTCAACAATCAAATTCTTCACATTCTGCAAAACATCATTCAAGCCGTATCATTAAATGTTTGCCCAGTAACTCTTCCAATTCTACTCTAAATTGCCTTTAATCCTGCCGACATTTTCCCCTCAGATGTACCTTTGAAACTACCAAATTGCGACCTTTACTTCTATTTCGTTTTTTTTGTTCATCTCGGACAATTGTTTGCTTTGCTGGCCGCCAACGGAGCTGTAGCTTGCGCTTTGAGGTAAAACCGAACACTACCAATCTCAGAGTAATGACAATTTATTATTCGGTAAATCCAGCTTTATTTTACGAATGCACATAGAGCAACTTAAGCGTATTCATACACTCGACTTTCGGAAAATCTTGCAGGCTTCCAACATCCTCCTCCTTATCAATCCTCTCACATCGCTACGACGGAAATTAGAAAAATACTCGCAGGCACCTGATGAACTGCGCCTGGAAGGCATCCGACCCGCAAACATTGAACGTCACCACTCCCCGCGGGGTAGGCAACCCCGCATAACGCACGAATGCGTAAAATTCTCCCATAGTAAATTGCGTGGCAGGGGGGGTCATCAATGCCCCTGGCCAGTCACGCGCTATCCATTCGCACCTATTTCCAAAACTTATGCCAGGGCATTTTAATAGTCAACAACACGCGGAAAATAAATTTCGCACTCTATTAGTGCGAAATTTATTTTCCGCGTGTTCTTTCCCGGCTCAGGGAGATACATTTTCGTGTGGAGAGACTGCGATGTAATTTATCAAAGAGAATTAGAACTGTTGTCAACGATAATCACAAAGCTTTAATTATTAAATATATTTTTCTCTATAACGGCCGCTTCCTTGATCGTAGCAATCCCGCATTGGAAAATCCAGAGTTTATAAGTCATCCATCATTTTCGCCCCTTGTTCTCTTCATGTTGAATTTTATACCGAATGCTCTTAGAGAAGACATACTATTTCTTGGATAATTTACCGAAATTATTTGTACTAGATGTAGTATTTATTGGGGGAGGGGACCGACAGCTAGGATCATTTGTGCCATTAGGGATGGCTAAGAAAGGATGAAGGGTGGAGAGAAACCCGGCGTCGGCATTGGCCTACTCTTGATAACGAAAGCTGCCAAGGGGTCCACATTTTAACATCCCATCTGATGCATATTGTGCTCACTCTAAGTGCTCCCCACAAAGCACCTCAAGTAGGAACCGAGATACCACTGAAAAATATTTGTTGTCCCCAGGATTTGAACCCTGGTCCTTCCGGTGGGAAACCAGTGCACTGAAACGTCTCGATCCCCCTAAAATTATTTGCTTAATGATAAATCAACACTTTCGCTAGGTTTCATCCTAATGCCTAACAACATCAATATTTAGAATACCCTTCCATCATTTTTTTTTTACATGAGACAGGGGGGAACGATATCACCGATGACTTACAATGAGTTACAAAACATCAATGATCCTAATAAATTGTATCTATATTTCAGAGCGCACAGAGCAATGGTCACCTCAGGCGGAAACGGTGCATATTTTCAAATAATATTAAGAATTAAATAAAGCTAAGTGATTAATTTATTGGCAATTAAGGACTTTGTCGCAACGCGGAATAGTTGCAAATTCACACTCGGCGCGAATTCGGCAGGGCGGGGGAGAACAAAAAAGAACATTGGGTTGGGTTGGGGGGGGGGGGGGAAGGGCACTTGAACGACTCACCTGCGCGGGTCCGCCAGAACCTTTCCCTCCCCGAATCCATGGAAAACTAACGAAGGAAACAAAGGCCATGCGGGGCCCGGAGACATCCACGCACGAGGGGCATCGCACACACCCTCACGTTCCTGGAGTACGGCGCTGCTCTTCCACTTACGGTGCTGAGAGCGCATCACGCAGAGCAGGGCGATGGTGCTTATTATGTTCAAGACTTGTTGAAGATGTGATCGAGTTTCTGCAGCAGCAGGACTGAAAACAAATCCTCCCATAGTGTGTTAAAGAAGCGAACTGGAAATATTCAAAGTCCTCATCTCGACACCCGCCGACGGTGGTGTCAGCCGGAGCCATGAGAGGCGCACCAATCGAAAGGATGCGGGCGAAACCTTTCAGCCATTTGGGAACTCGTCCACATGTGTCGAGAAGTCGAATGAATAATGCATCTCAGCATTAATTTATACTCTGAAACAATTCACAAAGAACTATCAAAATAAGTCTTGTAAGTAAATAATAGTAATAAATATTGTAACAAAGAGATACACGGTATCAATCGCGTCAATTAAAAAATAAATATGAATATGAGAAACGTAAACATGTTTACTCCAAAGCAATGACTGATAAGCGTCTGTACTTGATGAGTAAAACAATTAGAAACCGGCACAGGAAACACATGAATATATTTTCCCTAGATTGGGAAGGCTCGCATCCTCCGTGTGAAACCGTTCGTCATTGGGTCAATTCATTCAATCATGGAAGACCAAGCGTAGATGATCGCGCTCGAAACCCCACAGACAGCAGCTCTGTGGCACTAGTAATACTCAACAAAGTCCATGATTTTGTATTCGCTGATAGATTGTAATTAGAAGCGCACGATTTGGAAGAGGGTATTTCAAACGAGGGAAAACATTTCATTTCGCACGATGGACTGCGTTTGGAAAAGCTCCGTCCACGATTTGTGCCGCGTTCTCTGACCCTAGAAGAAAAGCGGGTTCGAAGACAAACTTTCATTGACCAACGGGAGATTTTTGAGAATCCAATGGATTTTTAGCGGCGTTTGGTGACCATAGACGAAACGCGGATTCACTACCGCACACCGGAAACAAAACGGCGATCAGGGAGCAGTGAAGGGCGAGAGGAGGGGGGAGAAGAAGTGTCTCCCTGAAAAAGGCAGTGATCCGTTGGCAGTCCGCCGGTGAGGTGATGGTGGACTCAGTGTTTTGGGGACGCAAGAGGAATTACCTCATGGACCAACTCGGGAAAAGTAAAACTTTTACTGGGGAACACTTCGCGTTACTTCTCATAAAATTGAAGTAAGAAATATCAAAAAATTAAAGGCCCGCAATTGCCATAAATAGAGTGAGTACTCTTCCATCGAGAGTAAGCATCGGTCAATTCCAGCCGAGTTGCTCGAGATAAGTACGCTTGGAACTCGGTTCCGCATCCACCTCCACCCCGATGTGACTTCCACCGAAACGGAAATACTTCCTGTCTGGTGAAAAATTCAGGGTCCCATAAGTGGTCGTGATGGAGAGCGTAAAACGCGCACTTAGAAGGCTTCGAAGAAAGCCACTCCTGCGAAGGAATGAACATTTTGGGGAACCGCAGGGAGAGGTGGGTAGAATCTCGGCGGGGATTATGCTGAAAAATAAACTACTCCGAAAAAAATCTTGTTTTCGATAATAAACCAAGTGACTCATGGATCTTATTCACAATCTCTCTTCCCTTAAGGATCGCAACCAAATTTACATATAAACCCTATTTTAAAACCTAATTCATCTCCGTTTCTGTGCTTTCTATTTAGCACTCAATGTTTAGCCAGTTAAAAAAGACAAAGGGGGATTAGTAAGAGTAAATACGAAAGAGAAAATAAATAGCATGCTGGATGAAATGAAGGGAAGTAGTAAGTATATCAAGTTAACGGTTGGCTTTTAATGTTGTAATATATCGTAAAATGCCCCAATATTTAGTGTCGTGTTTGATGAGGGTTAGAAATGTAGTCATGCTTAATCTCTGGGTTCACAAAGCATCTATTTTTTTTTAAGGTAATCTACCAGTTAAGGTAGGTTTTTGGATGGACACAACTACCAAATCAAATATTTTATTTTATTACTCCTAACAAAACACAATATCCATCATCCTACTCTATATCAGGTCCCTCTTCATCTCTGAGTATTTCTTCCTCCCTTCATCCCGTCCAACATCCCTATCCTGTTCCTGCCCTTTCCTCTTTTGCCCAACATTCTACCCTCTATCACAGTCTTCAACATATCACTGCCGGTCAATACCCCCTTCAGCCACTTTTCCTGCCTCCATAGGATTGCTCCCAACAAACCCCTCTCTTCGCCCACCATACCAAGTACTTCCTCATTTGTTTTCTTCTCTGTCCATTTCACCTTCTCCATTCTTCTCCACACCCACATTTCAAAAGCCTCCACTCTACGTCTATCCTCCTGCTTCAATGACCACGTTTCCGCACCGTACATAGCTACGCTCCATATCAAAGTTTTTACGAGTCTTTTCTTAACATCCTTACTCAAAGTCCCTGTCATCAACTCCCTCCTCCTTGTGAAAGCCTCTTTGCCTAGCGCAATTCTTCTCCTTACGTCCCTACTACTATGACCGTGTTGGTCCAAAACACTACCGAGATACGTAAACTGTTCTACCTGCTCTATTTTTTGCCCACCTATTTTAATGTTAAGCTTGGCCTTTTTCTTTCTAGAAAATCGCATATCCAAAGCATCTATATGACCGCGAAATCACTTTCAAAATAATAATATAATTTAATTTTCGCGAAAAAATGGCTTCTTAATGAGGCATATTTCTATATAATATTTTTATAATTTCATACAACAGACCGGCGGCAAAATCAACTTCCGTATTTGACTAGCATTTCCTAAAATAAATTCTGGGTTCATTAAGGATATTTCGTTATTATTATGCAATTACCAAACTTAGTCTACGACTAAAGAAGAAGGAGGTGAACCGAGGAACATTAAAACGCGTGTGCTCACACACACTTCGGCGGTCGCCGTTGCTAAAATTCACGAACTACACTGCGAAATTGTTGACCACTCATGTCGGTCGCAGAGCGTCATTCCGCTCGCCTCGCCATCACGCAAGACTCGTTGACTTTTCACTCCGTCGTAACAGCCGTGTGTATGCGTAGAATCCGCTTCCTCCACTCCCCCCCCCCAACCCGATCGGAGGAGAATCGCATTGGACCATCGAGGAGACACGGCGAACGGCTCTAAGTGGGATGATCGCACATCCTCTTCGCCGGCACAGTTGAACAACTAACTCTTCCGTAGTAACACTATCTTGGGGGGGGGGATGTATACGTGGGGGGGGGGGGTATCGTAGGAGGCGCGGGGGATGGCAGGAATGGGGGCGAAGTGAAATGGGAGCGAGCGAGAATGGACATTGATGCTCCGAGGGCAGGGAGGAGGGGAAAAAATGGAGACGAGGGAGGAAGGGTACGGGGGTGAGAAGCATGCCCACCGATGGGGAGGGGGACCGATAGGGAAATAGACAAGACCTCGAGGCGAGGGGGAATCGAAATACCGGCCTCCGGGCATCGGAGGTGAGGCTCGTGGAGAGAGAGGGCGGCCCTTGGGGTCGTCGACTGGACTCGTGAGGCGATTGACGGGAACCGAAGTCTCATGAACGCAATGGACGATTCCCTTGGGGGAGTCTGGAGCGCAGTGCAGAGCGACGTTTCTCCTTTACTCTAGTTCCACCTCGGAAACGAAGTAACTCGCCATCACCTCAATTAAATGCATTTGATGCTTAATCGTTGCAAGATAACATCTTCAGAGTTCAACCTATGGTTACGCCGTTTAAATAGGTGAAACTGATTAAACAAATAATTAAAATGATGCGTTTTAAGCGTTAAGATAAGTTTTATGATACGTAAGTGTACGTCTTAATGATACGCTTAAGGGAATGAATGCTGAATTATATTCGAATGTTTAGCAGAGCAATGCCATGAGTTGGCGGCCATGAGTTTTTGATCGCGGATTCCCTCGTCCGCTGCACAGAGGACGAGCTGGTTCACACCGTTTCCATTGCATTATGATTTTTTTCCGCCAGCTCCGCTATATTTATGATATTATCACAATTACAATGGGACATTTCCTTCACGCAACCTTTAAGGTTAGATATTCATGCATAACAAAAACTGCGTTACAAAATACCATTCGTCAATCTTTCGAAGAGATAGGGAGAGCACTCACTCACTCCTTGCCCTCTTCGAATCTTACTCAAAACAAATTTTAATCCACAAATGCCAAAACATGCATTTACTTTCCTCCACCTTGAGATCATCCGAGCGCATTTTCTTCTCCAACGAACCTGGGTCTTTCCCTTCCGGTGAATAAACACAAAATGTTGCACAATAGCATCTAAAAGCGAATTTAAATGCCGCGCTGAATCTTCGGTGAGACAACAGACGGAATAATTCCACACGAGATATATTATCGAGCAAGGTTATGAATACGAATCCTCATAAAAATCTAAGCTGTCAATTTTCATTTTATCGCGACTAAATATTACGCGCTAATTCTCCAAGGACTCATTTCACTCCTTTTCCTTTATTTCGTCAAGTTCCATCAACTCTTTTCTTCCTCGAAAGGTTATCTGCAGTAAACGGAAAATTCATCATTCCGTGCCCCCTGTGGCCCTTACTCACGACTGCTGACGCCAACATCAGCGAGTGGCTTCACCATCCGCAGCAGGCGCTAGACCACGCCGTCGATGAAATCATGAATCGCGATCGCTTTTCAAGTTTTTGGTCTTGCGGGTCAATTCATTCATACCCAAAACTAATGGGAGGGCAGAAATGTTTGCGGAATTTGGCGAACATTCACGTCTTGACATAACTTTTCATCTCCGATAACCGGAAGCTTTCCGATCGGCGATCTTGAGGAGCAACTCGAACGGTAACATTCCATCTTTGCACGCTCCCCTCCCCACTTGCACTCCCAAACTTCCCTCCTCACTAATCACTCGGATTCGGCTTTAGCCTTACCCTTTCGCCTCGTCATATTCTCCACTCTCACTTCTAATCCGCCAACTCGTACCGACCACCCACCTTCCCCATGCTCTCGATCTGATGGAATCAAAACAGTCAGTCCATTTGTCAAAGTTTTCAAACCTCAGAGTCAGCGGCGCCTCGGGAAACGATATAATCTGCATTTTTAGTGAAACCAAACAATTGATAAGCGACGAAGACATTTTATTTCTACCCGTACGTACGTTTTATGCATGCCGACGGCAAAATAAAAACAAATTGAAACAAACGTCAAGGAAAACGAAGTTGGATGAGAGTAAAAATGAAAAAAAGTATTCCACGAGGAATACGTGGCATTATTTGATCATTACAATCGTTTTTCAATTGAACCATTAATTAAAATAGCGTAACTAAATGCGCAACACCCAACATTTGACATTTGCTCTTCCTGCGTTTTCCTTGCATCCAGATACACAAAATGTAGTAAAATTGTAAAAATACGCGACGCCTTACTCAGGAACGGGGGTGCATTATTCTTCGGCCAAGGTTGGGAACCGTAGATGCGTATGCCTCCGCGCTTTACTCTTGCAACTCGCGATAGTAAAGCATCAAAAGTGGCGTTAGATCTTCTGCGAAATATTTGGAAATTTAATTTAGTTATCATTGATTAAATCATTAAATAGGCAGGCGAATTGTAACCGTTCCCCTCTGGGCCCAATAAGGGTACAATAACGCACATTATTTCTCGCCCCCTTAAGACCCTGGAACCTCTCTCCTCTCGCCCCAAAGCGACATCCACTTACTTGCTCGGGGTGGGAGTGGTCCCAATTCCGGGCCACCGCCCGGAATTCGGAAATGCCATCTGGCCTTCGATCCATTCGGACTTTCGGCGATCGAAAATATCTCTCACTCCATCCAAGTATTTTGAACAACTCCCAAACACTGACAAGTACATATACTTCAAGTTTTAACGCACGCTGGGAATTTAAATGTGAAGTACTAAGCCATTTTCTTCCGTATGCACTGTAAAGTCAACAGAATACGAATGATGACAATGAGGACACATTCATTTATGCAATTTAAATTTAACCTTCAAAAGTTGCAATCGAGACCAAATATTGCTTCATTTTATTCTCATTATATGGAACGTGGTGGTCCATTGGGCTACATTGGACTACAGACCGAGGGGCCCTGGTTCGATTCCCGGGCACGCCCATGGGCACCTTCAACCCTTCACCCAAACCGTGTTATTTTTCTGGTTCCAGATCTTCCCGGGAAACAACGGACCGGTCAACATTATTGACCCGATGCGTGAATTTCACCCGCCGTTGGGCTCGGTGCCAGCCGGCTCAGAGAGGTCTACCATCGACTAATAAACCAACATTCGGGTTGACAACTGGCTTTTTTTATTCATATCACGCTACTAAGCGGCGAATTTTGATTTTTGCGACTTGCTGCGACGGTAGTAAAATATAAACGCAGCAATGTTGTTTTGGCTTCGATGGGTCTGACCAGGCGATTTCGTCCCTAATCAATGCTCATCCAACCGAAGGGGACCGTTGCCCTCAATCTAGAGGAATCTCCGCCATCAGTGATGCTACGGTGCTTCATTCATTAATATTCTCAATTCGTCTTTTAAAAAATTATCTACCGTTTTAACTCGATTTTCTCCCTTGAAATGATCACTGTTATTTATCAATGACCTGTCTTCGGAACTTCCTAAAACATTTCTCCGAGTCTACTGAAATGCGAAAGTACTACCCCCGGAGGCGTCGGTTCGGGTGGTTCATAGGATCTTAGAGAACTACAGATATTTTTTAGGGAAATGAGTAGGCTAGGTAGTGGATTAAATTTAAATTTCAAGATAAATTTCCCAGATAACGATATTATAATGTGTAGGTCAATTAGTGGGTCTCACAATACTAGTTTACCTAAAGAAATTTCTCGAGTTACGTACAGTGCTAATGAGACAAAAGAAATAATCACTTATCAGGATATGGACCGATCGTGTATTAAGACACCCAAAAGACTTATAAATAACATCACCAGAAAGCAGACCGCAACGAACACAAAGAAGGTTCTAGACGAAGAAATAATTTCCGTAGTAGCAGTTAACTGCCGAAGTTTAAAAAATAAGATACCGGAATTTTACCACCTCTTTCATAGCACAGAGTCAAATATCATTATAGGAACTGAAAGTTGGTTAACAGATGATATCGCAGACAGCGAAATATTTCCCAAGTCCTTCACAGATAGAGCCGGAGGAGTGTTTATCGCGGTTAAGAACTCTAGCGTCAGTAGAGCTGAGTTATTTCCTGATAACTGTGTAGAAAGTGTCTGATGCTCAGTAAAAATACCCAGTGTGAAAAGAATGTATGTCTATGCGTATTATAGACCACCCCATGCTGGCGTTAACTCAATACTAGATCTAGAAAGGCAGATAAAAAGCTTTACATCCCACAACAATGAGCATAGACTAATTATCGGTGGCGATTTCAATGTTCCCACAGTAGATTGGGATTCGTACAGTTTCATAAATCGAGGTAAAGACAAGGATTTATGAGAGTCCCTCTTATTGACGTTCACCTACATCAATTAGTCACTTCACCAACAAGGGGAAAGAACATTCTTGATCTATTAGCTACTAATATACCCGAAAAGGTCTTTAATGTAGAAGTGGACTCAGTGATCACAGGGCTGTAAACGCTAAATTTTCCCTAAGCGTTGAAAAAGTTAACAAGCCTAAGAGAAAAATTTATTTATTCAATCAACCTGACTATGATGGCTTAAAATATGAGTTCAACTGTTCCTCTCTTAGATTTGACGAATTAAGCAAAACCAGGAGTGTCGAGGATACCTGGAATAATTTTCTTGCAATAACACGTTCAGCAATACAGAGATTCATGCCTAGTAAATACATAAGAGAGAATAAGGAACCCCGTTGTTACAACTCTGAAGCACGGAAATCACCAAGACGCAAAGGGCGTGCCATGCCAGAATGATAAACGCGGTTAAAGATTCCTCCCCTGATAAAATCAAAGAAACCACACAGATTTACAAAGCATCTACGTCCACTGCCAGGAGGCCTTCCGGAAGGCGCTAGCGGAATTCAAAAGGAAAAAATTATGTGAACATTTAAACGATAACCCAAAGATGTTTTGGTCCTACATCAGGGAAGTGCAGGGAAAAAAGTCCACCGTAAACTCATTGAACAACGAAAAGGGGGATAAAATAACAAGTGGTTTAGATAAAGCCAACATATTAAACTCATTCTTCCACAGTGTTTTCAACAAATGCTCCCAGAATCTACCAGAGAACCTTCCGAAAACATTTCAGCAGACAATGCAAGCAATCGACTTCTCCACCGGCGGAATAGAGTTACTCCTCATGAACATCGACCCCAACAAATCTTCGGGACCTGATAAGATACCGGCTCGCCTGTATAAAGAACTGTCGTCTGAAATTGCCCCTTATCTTGATGTAATATTTAAGAAATCATTAGCAGAAGAAAGCGTGCCAAGCGGCTGGAAGATAGCTTCTGTGACACCCATATTTAAAAACGGAGACCGGGAGGACCCCAGTAAATGTAGGCCTATATCGCTCACCTCCATCTCCAGTAAGAATCTTGAGCACATCATTGTTAGTTCCATAATGAAGTACCTCGATAGCCAAGATTTATTGATTAATAACCAACACGGGTTCCGTAAAGGTAGATCCTGCGAAACTCAACTCGCACTCTTTGTTCGTGATGTAATGCATTCCGGTGAAGTAATATTCCAGTTGATGCGATATTTCTAGATTTTAAAAAAGCTTTTGATAAAATCCCTCATTGGAAGTTACTCGCTAAGTTGGAAACTTATGGAATACACGGGAGTATTATACGCTGGGTTAGACAATTTTTAAGATATCGTGTTCAAGCAGTCGTCCTGGACGGTGTATAATTATCATTTTATTAATATTATTATTTTAGAATTACGTAGCAATTAGGCGATCTTCCTGGTGGCAAAGGTCAAGTTTGGCCAAAGATAACTCTTACAACGAAAACTACATACATACACGCAACAGAAAACAGATAGGAGACAATACATTCTTACATTGAATGACACTTCCACATTACATACAAACAAACTTCCACATTACATACAAACAAACTTCCACATCACATACAAACAATATTTTAATAACTACAATGAAGTTTATTACCCAGTGGCAACTTTAATTTTTTCTTAAAACTTCTAAAATTGGATGGAAAGGGCTCAAATAAACCTCCAGGCAGCTGGCTCCAATCAATTATTGTTCTATTTAAAAAAGAGTATTTTTTCTTATTTGTTTTTTGCGTCCTTATTTTTATTTTGAAACTGTGGTCGTTTTTTCCCTTAAAGTTAGCCTTTCTATCCCTTGCCATAAATCTTCCCACGCTTCGTCCTTTTTAACAATTCTATACATCACGCCTAACCTACTCCTTTTTCTTCTATTTTTCAAACTCTCCCATTTCAGTATAACTAACATTTCTACTCTAGGAGGGGCCCTAGTGAGGCCCCTCCTAGAGTACGCTGCCAGTATATGGGATCCTCAAGAGATAAATTCGACTTCGGAATTAGATCGAGTCAGCGGAGGGGGGCTAGATTTGTCAAACATTGTTATGACCAACGCAGTAGCGTATCTACTTTGCTAGAAAATTTAGGCTAGGATTCCCTTACACATCGGCGTTTACAATATAGATTAAACTTATTAAAAACATTTAAAGATGGGTCCCTTTTCCGATGACATCAAGAACATAATACGAACCCCAAAGTATTACGGTCGGAGGGATCACGAATATAAGATTAGAGAGATAGAATGCAAGATTGACAGGTTTAAAATGTCATTTTAAACCTGTCAATTAAATTAAAACACTGTGTTTTGAAATTTCATAATCATTAACCCTGAATGCATCATTTCTCATAACAACGGCGGCATCAAGTCAAGGGAGCAATTCAGAGACTTTATAAAAAATAGCATCATGTTCGTTCGCAGGTTTCCGCGGCGATGAGTAGGGTTGAGTAGACGACATACGCGGACGCAGCCCGAAAAATGTGGAAATCACCAAATAGCATCCTGTTTCGTAAGTCACGAGTCCAATGAGTGGACCAATCAGGGCACCCCAACAATGAGAAAATAAATGCAATCCCAGACGATTGACAGATGAGAACAGAGAGTGGAATGATCGGCCGAACGTGGGTCAACAACAGAAAGCTAATTCCTGTTAACCGTTTCGAGTGCCAAGCATACGATTACTACAAATTCATAAAAAAACAGGTGTGGGGCAATGGGGGCAGAGATATTGACACATGCAAGACTGCATCGCATTGAAAGTAAGTCTCACGAGTGGTTCCAAAGAGGTGTCTCAGACAAATTACAACTTTCAACGAGTGCATGCATAATGGCAACTAAAATATAATATATAATGGCTAAGTTGATCGGTGTGAAGAATGAATATTTGCTTCGAAATCAAAAATTAAATTATTGCAAACATTAATTGCCCTCTGGTCAAATTTTAACTGTCCGCGCTACCTTGGAAGGCAAATATTTAAATGGGCTTAGCGGCCTCGTTCGATCAATCCACCGAAAAATATCAAGGCGCCCCCTTGACTGAATGGTCGCTAAAATGGAAAATGGTTCGATGAGACTCCCAGATTGTGGGAGATGGGATCCTAGTGGTGGGTGGGGTGTGAAAGTGGTGATGAGAAGAGGTGAGGGGTTGATGGGAGGGCGGAAGAGGGGCATGGGGAGGGGGTGGGTGGGGTGATGGGGGGGAGGGCATTCCGAGGCGACGACACTCTCCGACGACCGTTAGAGACGGGGGGGATGGAAGGAAGGAATTCCTCGCTCGGCCACCAGAGGAAGAAGGGCCGAGGAGGGCGAGGCGAGGAGAAGGCACGCAAATGCACGGTGGAGAGATCCTCTCCTTCCCGATGCCACATGTAGTAAGGATACTTTGGTCTGCAGCAGAGAGGCCTGTGAAAGCTTGCTTTCGGTCGGTTCAGGTGCGTGAGCTCACACTCCCAAATCTTGCAAATCTAGCCTTGCAAATTCTCACTTGTGCTTGAAACATTCTGCTTAAGCTCCATCGAGCGGTATATACGGCGTCGAAGTAAAAATGAGATGACTGAAATGGCTTTGACTAAGGTCGCCAAGATAACCAAGTGATACGCGGGAATTTTCTTCGTGAAGATAAGAGGAAGCAATAAGGAAAGCACGAGGAAAATATTAGAAGCAGAGGGTAAAATGATGCAGGCAAGACAAAAGGAAAAATAATTTACAAGAATAAGTGAATAGAATACAAGTTATTTAATCCGTAATGACAATGGCCCACACACACATAGATATGAGGATTGAGTGACCGAAATATATGCGAAAGGCTACGGCTGAAAGTGGACTGAACCAAGAGTGAATGGAGTATTGTATTGCAATTTCTTTGGAAGAGGAAGCCCTCGGAACAGTGGCCATCCGATGAGAAAAACACAAAGAATTCTCGTTGGGGGAGGCAAGCAGCGGGAGTGATGTCGGATTGCACTCGCTGAACCTCGCCCAGCTGTGTAGCCATCAACGGGTCATCTGAAGGGACACTCGACATCGACACCGCCATTTGATGCAGGTCAGGATGCTATTTTGTTGCACTGTTTAAAGAATACGAACGGGGGTAGTAATACTGAGAGGAAAATAATACACAGATGTCCACTTACATATGAATAATTAGCTAGGCACAAATATTGGTGAAGTTGAATCACATGGAGTTGACGTGGAGCTAAATCACTCTTGTTTTACACCTGCCATCATCAGCATCCTCTCTTAGCTGGCTGGGATTTCATTTACTTAATCATTTTCCTCTCTTAGTGTGGTCTCGTGAGGTAAAACGATAAGACCGAAAACGAACAGGGCGCATCACGGAAGGATTTCAGCGAAGACTGTAAACATCGCGCATTTAGAAATACGAATTGTAAATGCCACGCCCCTTAGAATGGAGCGCCCTTAGGATCGTTGAATCAAGGTTATGGCGACGAGAGCGCACCGGGAGGACTGAGACGGATAATATTCACGGCTGCCAGGGGGCTCACTGGAGGCGGATTCAAATTAGAGTGAAGGCAAGAGGGTCGAAGAGATGCTACGTAAACAAAGAGTCGGCTCATTCACTGAGAACCGTTCAACCACCAGTGGAGTAGCCGTGGTACCATGTGACGTGCGCTGACATTCATTTTTCTGGAACGTAGTGACACTGGAATTTTTGGGTGATAGCAGAAACTAATGAATTAAGGTGAATGGGCATACATAGACAACTGCTACGTTTTGGGTTTCTAGTCAACAAAAGAATAATAAAAAATCACGTAATAGGTCCAATACCTCAGTT
>NW_027286733.1:0-2500 GCF_022747635.1 Hetaerina americana
GGTTGGGTTGGGTTGGGTAGGTTTTGGGTTTTTCATTTTCATTTTCACTTTTCATTTTCATTTTCATTTTCATTTTCATTTTCATTTTCATCTTCATCTTCATCTTCATCTTCATTTTATTTCATTTTCATTTTTCATTTTCAATTTCATTTTCATTTTCATTTTCATTTTCATTTTCATTTTCATTTCATTCATTTTCAATTTTCATTTTCATTTTCATTTTCATTTTCATTTTCATATTCATTATCATTTTCATTTTCATTTTCATTTTCATTTTCATTTTCATTCATTTTCATTTATCATTTTCATTTTCATTTTCATTTTCATTTTCATTTCATTTTCATTTTCATTTCATTTCATTTTCATTTTCATTTTCATTTTCATTTTCATTCATTTTCATTTTCATTTTCATTTTCATTTTCATTTTCATTTTCATTTTCATTTTCATTTTCACTTTTCATTTTCATTTTCATTTTCATTTTCATTTTCATTTTCATTTTCATTTTCATTTTCATTTTCATTTTCATTTTCATTTTCATTTTCATTTTCATTTTCATTTTCATTTTCATTTTCATTTTCATTTTCATTTTCATTTTCATTTTCATTTTCATTTTCATTTTCATTTTCATTTTCATTTTCATTTTCATTTTCATTTTCATTTTCATTTTCATTTTCATTTTCATTTTCATTTTCATTTTCATTTTCATTTTCATTTTCATTTTCATTTTCATTTTCATTTTCATTTTCATTTTCATTTTCATTTTCATTTTCATTTCATTTTCATTTTCATTTTCATTTTCATTTTCATTTTCATTTTCATTTTCATTTTCATTTTCATTTTCATTTTCATATTCATTTTCATTTTCATTTTCATTTTCATTTTCATTTTCATTTTCATTTTCATTTTCATTTTCATTTTCATTTTCATTTTCATTTTCATTTTCATTTTCATTTTCATTTTCATTTTCATTTTCATTTTCATTTTCATTTTCATTTTCATTTTCATTTTCATTTTCATTTTCATTTTCATTTTCATTTTCATTTTCATTTTCATTTTCATTTTCATTTTCATTTTCATTTTCATTTTCATTTTCATTTTCATTTTCATTTTCATTTTCATTTTCATTTTCATTTTCATTTTCATTTTCATTTTCATTTTCATTTTCATTTTCATTTTCATTTTCATTTTCATTTTCATTTTCATTTTCATTTTCATTTTCATTTTCATTTTCATTTTCATTTTCATTTTCATTTTCATTTTCATTTTCATTTTCATTTTCATTTTCATTTTCATTTTCATTTTCATTTTCATTTTCATTTTCATTTTCATTTTCATTTTCATTTTCATTTTCATTTTCATTTTCATTTTCATTTTCATTTTCATTTTCATTTTCATTTTCATTTTCATTTTCATTTTCATTTTCATTTTCATTTTCATTTTCATTTTCATTTTCATTTTCATTTTCATTTTCATTTTCATTTTCATTTTCATTTTCATTTTCATTTTCATTTTCATTTTCATTTTCATTTTCATTTTCATTTTCATTTTCATTTTCATTTTCATTTTCATTTTCATTTTCATTTTCATTTTCATTTTCATTTTCATTTTCATTTTCATTTTCATTTTCATTTTCATTTTCATTTTCATTTTCATTTTCATTTTCATTTTCATTTTCATTTTCATTTTCATTTTCATTTTCATTTTCATTTTCATTTTCATTTTCATTTTCATTTTCATTTTCATTTTCATTTTCATTTTCATTTTCATTTTCATTTTCATTTTCATTTTCATTTTCATTTTCATTTTCATTTTCATTTTCATTTTCATTTTCATTTTCATTTTCATTTTTATTTTCAGTTTCAGTTTCATTTTCATTTTCATTTTCATTTTTATTTTGATTTTGATTTTCATTTTCATTTTCATGTTCATGTTCATGTTCATGTTCATGTTCATGTTCATGCTCATGATCATGATCATGCTCATGCTCATGCTCATGCTCATGCTCATGTTCATGTTCATGTTCAGTTCCTGTTCATGTTCATGTTCATTTTCATTTTCATTTCCATTTTCATTTTCATTTTTATTATCATTTTCATTTTCATTTTCATTTTTATTTTCATGTTCATGTTCATGTTCATGTACATATTTGTTTTAATTTTCGTTTTCATTTTCATTTTCGTTTACTTTTTCATTTTCGTTTTCGTTTTCATTTTCATTTTCATTTTCGTTTCATTTTCATTTTCATTTTCATTTTCATTTTCATTTTTACTTTCATTTTCATTTTCAATTTCATTTTCATTTTCATTTTCATTTTCATTTCATTTTCATTTTCATTTTCATTTTCATTTCATTTTTATTTTCATTTTCATTTTTATTTTCATTTTCATTTTCAGTTTCATTTTCATGTTCATGTTCATGTTTGTTTTAATTTTCGTTTTCATTTTCATTTTCGTTTACATTTTCATTTTCGTTTTCGTTTTGGTTTTCATTTTCATTTTC